>NC_036641.1:6748529-6868609 GCF_002806865.2 Cucurbita pepo subsp. pepo | reverse complement strand
GGGGGGGGGGGGGGGGGGGGAGGATTGTTGAGGATTATTGAGAGTGAGGGGGTTTGAGTTGTTATAAATAGTATCAGAACTAACGGCGGATTGTGAGATCTCATATTCGTTGGAAAGGAAAACGAAACATTTCTTATAAGAGTGTAAAAACCTCTCCCTACAAGACGTGTTTCTTATAAGAGTGTAAAAACCTCTCCCTACAAGACGTGTTTTAAAGCGTGGATTAACAGTAGGTTTGGACTGTTATAAATGATATCAAAACATGACATAGGGCAGTGTGTCAATGAGGACACTGACCCCTAAAGAAAAGGATTGTGAGCGGTGAGGACACTGACCCCTAAAGAAATTGTGAGCGGGGATGTAGATGCATTTTAAAATTTGAGGGTATAAATTGATTTTTTAGTTTAAAAGAGTAAATTGATGTTTTAGTGATATAAATAATTAAATATTAAAAAGAGTACATTGGGAATTGGGGGTCAATTATTATTATTTTAAAGAGAAATGAATAAATAATTTTTTTTATAAAAAAATGTGGTGGCAATGTCAAAACCAAAGAGATTTGCTGGTTTTGAGCTGACAAAATTAATGCAAAATTTAATCTCATTTATGTCACTAATTTTCTGTCAATTTTATTTTATTATTTTTCTTTATGACAAAATATTGTAAAATATAACAATTTTAAAACTTTAAGAAAAGAAAAACACCCACCAACAATTTAATATTTCTTTTTCCCATACAATTGTATCTCAAATATTGACTTTTTATTTATTTATTTTTTAAGCGATTCTATATCAAATTACCCTATCAACTACTCGCCTAGGATTCAGTTTAGGATTCAGAATTTAGATGCGACACCTTGTGACAAGAATCCAGATTGGATACGAGTCAGATGGGACACCTGTGACAAGAATTCAGATTGGATACCTATCAATCAGATGGGACACCTGTGACAAGAATTCAGATTGGATACCTTTCGTCAGATGGGACACCTGTGACAAGAATTTAGATTGGATACCTGTGTGTCGGGACACCTATGACAAGAATTCAGATTGGATACCTATCAGTCAGATGGGACACCTGTGAGAAGAATTCAGATTGGACACCTGTGTGTCATCTAGGATTCAGTCTAAGACAGATTGGACCTCTGTGTCATCTATGTAGGATTCAGATTGGACACCTGTGTCAAATGGGACACCTGTGTGTCATCTAGGATTCAGTCAAGGATAGATTGGGCACCTGTTAGTCTAAGATTCAGAATTCAGATTAGGCACCTGGGTGTCCCATGTGTCATCTAGGATTCAGTCTAAGACAAATTGGACACCTATTAGTCTAAGATTCAGAATTCAGATTGGTGTTGGTGTCCCAACATTCTTCTGCATCTCCACCAACATGATCACTTTACCTACTTCTCGCTTCTTAAGAGTGAAAACTATTTCCACAAACCAATACAAGTAATTCCAACATATTTTGTCCTCATTAACATGCATCACCGTAAATTTCTTAAGAGGTCACCTAACATAAAATTGTTCAAAGTAAAACACACTTAACTATGAAATTTCGATGATTGAGCCACCAAAAAAAGATGTATATTTTATTGGTCCAGGTAGTAACTTTAGTCTTTCTTAGTCATCTTTTCTTCATAATACTCTCATTCAGATATCATCTCGATTCATTCATGTATTCCTCCTTTACTCGAGTATCACAAAATCTCGATCAGATGGTTAGTCAAATCAAACTTATTTCCACCACGATTCAACAAAAGAAACACAAGGTTTATTAAAAGGCAAGAAACAAAGAATGTTGTTTGTTGCATTCATTCATATTCTCCAAAGTCTGAATACATTGAAAACTTGTAAAAGAACAACCTAGTAATTAACATAATACTTGTTGGCCTTAATTATAATTACATGTAATTTAAAGAGCAATTAATTCACTAAAAATTGGCTGCTTAACAACTCCAGCTCCCACAGCACTGCCTCCTAATACCCCAATCACTCACTTAAGTAGCACCCCACTCCTTTCTGATGTCGAATGTGTAGTTTATTTCCAAGTAACACTTGTTATCATCATCAACAAACTGCAAGCACACTTCACTTCAATTACAAACATACAGTTACGTCCACCAAAAACACATTACATTCTCCCAAAATATTCATATCCGATTCAATTTAGCTTAAGATTTAAGGTTCATGTTACAAATGGTATTAGACCCAGACAGCGGACGATGTGCTAGGAAGGAGGCTAAGCCCAAAAGGAGGTGGGCACAAGGTGGTGTGCCAACAAGGATGCTGGGCCCTGGAAGAGGTAGACACAAGGGGGGTGGATTGGGGGATCTCACATTGGTTGGAAAAGGGAACGGAGTATTAGTGAGGACGTTGGGCCCTGAAAGAGGGTGGATTGTGAGATCCCACGTCGGTTGGGGAGGAAATAGTGAAGACATTGGACCCCGAAAGAGAGTGGATTGTGAGATCCCACATCGATTGGGGAGGAAATAGTGAGGACGTTGGACCCTGAACGAGGGTGGATTGTGAGATGCCACGTCAGTTGGGGAGGAAATAGTGAGGATGTTGGGCCCCGAAAGAGGGTGGATTGTGAGATCCCACATCGGTTGGGGAGGAAATAGTGAGGACGTTGGGCCCTGAACGAGGGTGGATTGTGAGATCCCACATCTGTTGGGGAGAAAATAGTGAGGACGTTGGGCCCTGAACGAGGGTGGATTGTGAGATCCCACATCTGTTGGGGAGGAAATAGTGAGGACGTTGGGCCCTGAACGAGGGTGGATTGTGAGATCCCACATCTGTTGGGGAGAAAATAGTGAGGACGTTGGGCCCTGAACGAGGGTGGATTGTGAGATCCCACATCTGTTGGGGAGAAAATAGTGAGGACGTTGGGCCCTGAACGAGGGTGGATTGTGAGATCCCACATCTGTTGGGGAGAAAATAGTGAGGACGTTGGGCCCTGAACGAGGGTGGATTGTGAGATCCCACATCTGTTGGGGAGAAAATAGTGAGGACGTTGGGCCCTGAACGAGGGTGGATTGTGAGATCCCACATCTGTTGGGGAGAAAATAGTGAGGACGTTGGGCCCCGAAAGAGGGTGGATTGTGAGATCCCACGTCAGTTGGGGAGGAAATAGTGAGGATGTTGGGCCCCGAAAGAGGGTGGATTGTGAGATCCCACATCTGTTGGGGAGAAAATAGTGAGGACGTTGGGCCCTGAACGAGGGTGGATTGTGAGATCCCACATCTGTTGGGGAGAAAATAGTGAGGACGTTGGGCCCCGAAAGAGGGTGGATTGTGAGATCCCACGTCAGTTGGGGAGGAAATAGTGAGGACGTTGGGCCCTAAAAGAGGGTGGATTGTGAGATCCCACATCGGTTGGGGAGGAAATAGTGAGGACGTTCGGCGCCAAAAGAGGGTGGATTGTGAGATCCCACATCGGTTGGGGGAGGAAAACAAAGTATTCTTTATAAAGGTGTGGAAACAGCCCAAAAGAGAAAACCCAAAGAAGAACATCTACGGTCTCACGAGAATGTAAAAGTTGGGTTTGGAGCACGGAAATTAATGTATTTAACCCTTTATCAGAGACCGAAAACCGAAGAAAAAAGTTACCTTCCTTGAAGATGGGGGAAAAACTTTCCTTTTGCTTTGAAGCTATAAATCGTTGAAATCGATTGAATAAATCTGTCATTTGTAACGATTTCAAAGACATCATCACATGACGAAAAGGGTATTCGTCGAAAGGAAACAAGGAAGGTTTGAGAGAAGTAGGTTTGTCAAAAGAACAGTCATGGAAGAAAAGACCTTTATTGGGTGCTGATTTTGACTGAGAAGAGGAGGGAAATTCAGAGCACATTCAAAATAAAGTACACATTTTGTAAAGCAAATATTGTACAGAAGAACATGGCCCATGTCCCTTAGAACATAATGAACAGCACAACAGGACTCCAATAATGGACTCAATGGGCCAACATTGTAGCTATAATTGCAAAGAAGTCAAAAAGGAAACTCAATGAATACACAGTTGCATGCTAACTGGGAAAAGGGCCTGGAAAGCAAGGATTTTGATTACAATCCCGTTCGGATGGAAATCGGGAACCGAATATCGACTTCTAATTCGAGGGCGTAGATAAATATGAACTCATTCGACTATGCAGACAAAGGCAACATCATGTTACTAGCCTATAGCTTGTGCTCTTAAAACCAGATAGTGTCCTATGTATTATCAATGTTTCTTCGAACGATCCCATCGTTCGAGCCATGCTTGAGAAGGTTATGTAAAGTAAAGTAAAGGGCCCTAGGCATTGTTATGTGAATTGCATACACATACTGACCTTAGATCTTGCTGTGTATGATCCACGGGCGAACATACCGGAGGGAGTGGTCTCCTCAGGCATGACATGAGTGTAGGACTCAACCTGGGGACTGAAAGTTCCAAGCATCTCCTTGGAGCTGTCAACTGAAACATACAAGTCACCAAGGTCAGTCATAATCATCGATCGGTAATCGATACTCGTGCTTTTAGAAACGAATAGCGAAAATTAGACACAGATAGATACCTTTGACACCAGTTTTCCAAACAGTGTTGGTGTATTTGAGGCCAGCAACAATGTTGTTAGCCACTTGGAAGGAGAATTTCAGGTTGTAACGACTGCCTTCTTTCAGAGTAAACCATAACCCTTTCGGGTTCCCGTCGTCGGGTATCGGAAGAACCAAGTCTGGTCTCTCTGGAGACACTATTGACAGACTTAAAATCTTCACATCTGGTTCAAGAGTTTCTACAAAACACACACAGAAATGGAACTGATATACAAAACCAAAAGCAAAGATAGCATAGCACAACAAAGCTAGAAGCATTTCAGAACAATTCTAATTACCTCCAGCATTTTCTAAATCCACAGAGCCAAGAAGCTGCTCCTTCCACCTCCTCAAACTCTCATCATCCTGAACTTACACGACACAAAAGAACAGAAACAGAACTTATGAACTGACAAACAGACAGACAATCTTGAATGTCAGAACAAGAACAAGAACAAGAACAACCTTATCTTTCTCGAGCTCTTCTTTCAATGTGCGTTGAGGGCCCAACTCGATTTTGCTTCCTTCATCATCAGTTTCATCCTCCGTTGCATAAAGAGAAGCTTCATTCATTTGGCTACTAATCTTCTCAGCTTCATTCTCATTCCCATGGTTATCCAATGTATCTCCCTCTTCACGGTTCTCATCGAACCCCATGTTCTTGGAATTTGAAGCAGCCTCAACAGCCAAAGACATTAAGGGTAACACTAAGACAAAGAAACAGAACAAAATCGACAAAAACACCCGACAAAATCAGAACATAACGAAGCTCAAATCACTCAACATTTCCATATGAGAAAACCCAGTAAAGAAATTGAAAGAATGAGGCAAAATCTGAAGTGGGTCTCTTTCCTTTCCCGTTTAGATCAACGGGGAGTAAACAAAATACAAAACCCAGAAAGGAAAAAGTGAAACACAATCACAAAAACCTTAAACAGAGAGGAAAATAGGCAATGGGGTTTGAATTTAGCTCTGGTTTTCAGAGAAAAAGTCCAGTGGTGATCCGAAATGCTCGAAAGAGACAGAAATCGATTGTGGGGTTTGAAAAATTCATATGGGAATTAGCGCAGAGAATTGCGGGGCATTTTTTTGAACTGAAAGCGTACCGATTTTCCCACTTTCCGCTCAGAATCAAAGTCGCAGAAGCTTCTTCCTCAGTCCCTTCTTTGAAATGGTCAAACAATACAGCTTAAACACAACAAAATTAAGTTTCAAATGAATGATTAGTTTAATTAAAGTGTTTTGAAATTTGAACCATAGTTGATTATGGGGCTGATTCGGCTATCAAGCCCAAAACTTGAACAAGTTAAGAACATAACGTGGGCTTTATGTTTGAATTGGGCAAAACCCAATTCAAACAAAAGCCCGATGAGTGTGAGTAGCCCACTAACAAAAGGATTTATGAAGAAGTTTTGAAGCAAAGTGGATCAAACCGACCGTATGATTGCAGATCCACTAACAAAAGGATGGTCGCCTAAGACATACGAGGAACATGTTGGTGTGAGCATTATTAGTGGATACCTTTGTTGATATTATGATTATGTTATTTGACCATTTGAGCTCATTTATTTATTATTTCTTAGTTTGTTTTATTACTCGTGTTTCTCGTGACTGTAACATACATAAATTAAATTAAACTTTATCTTTTACGGAGACACTTATTCAAACTGTCATGATATTTATCAATTTTTTGGCTTGACATTTGTTATATTTGAGTAAATGAATGATATATAAGAGCGATTTTAAGGATAGAATGACTAAGAAAAACTTAAAAGTAATGAAAGGTACTGCCTATATCAACAAGATGAACCTTTCTTTTTGGTGGCTCAATCGTAGAACTTCATAGTTAAGTCTGCTTTTGTTGGAGTAATTCTGTGTTGGGTAATTTCTTGAAAATTTTCGAAAAGTTCATGTGAATGAGGATAAAAAATGCTGGAAGAACTCGTGTTGAACATGAATATGTTGAAGTGGAAGCAAGAACATGACTATACGTATGATGTATACACAAACATTATGTGATGTCCCACGTTGGTTGGGGAGGAGAACAAACCAACATTTATTAGGGTGTGGAAACCTTCCCCTAGTAGACGCGTTTTAAAGCCTTGAGGGATAGCCCGAAAGGGAAAGCCTAAAGATAACAATATCTGCTAGCGGCGGATCTAGGCCGTTACACATTATCTTCTCTAACCTAGTCAAATCAAGTATGACTGGTTCCGAGGTTGCTTGATTTTCTTGGTTTAGTATCATAAAAGGGAATAAGAGCAATCATGAGAATAAAATGACTAAGAAAAACTTAAAAGAAATGAAAGTTACTACCTATACGAGCAAGGTGCACATTTCTTTTGGTAGCTCATTCACGGGAACTCCAAGGTTAAGCGTGTTTTTCTTGAAGCAATTCTATGTTGGGTGATCTTTGAGAAATTTTTCTTAGGTGCACGTAAACGAGGACAAAACATGTTAGAAAAAAACATGTTGGAAAGACTCGTGCTGGTCTGTAGAATGACCATGTTGCAAGGGAATGTCGGGACTATCCAGTATCAAATACGAATTCCGAATCATCATTCAAATTATGGACATGGAGGGCACGAAACCT
This sequence comes from Cucurbita pepo subsp. pepo, assembly GCF_002806865.2. Classification (NCBI taxonomy): domain Eukaryota; kingdom Viridiplantae; phylum Streptophyta; class Magnoliopsida; order Cucurbitales; family Cucurbitaceae; genus Cucurbita; species Cucurbita pepo. The sequence continues at coordinate 6,861,440 of NC_036641.1, read as the reverse complement.
TCCCTAAGAGACATACTCATGGGAATCCACAATAATGTTAATTAATTATTTATTATTTTAAATATATTTTATTTTATGCTCTATTTTCCCAATTTTTTAAAAAATAATTGGTTGAAAATGTCTAAATTTATTATATTTCAAAACCCCAATAATTATAATTCCTTTATTTAAATTAAAAAAAAAAAAAATCAAAGGCCATATCCATTATTTCAATTTTATATGATTTTTTATTTTATTTTTTATTTTCAACTCCAAAAAGCCAACTTTATTAAGTTGACAAGAATGATAAAATTAATAATAATGATAATAAGTTATTATAAACTTAATATTTCAACATTATATTAATTGATTGATTAATTAAATATTAATAGAATAAATTATATGAACAAGCTAGCCTAGTCATGGATGGATCATCACATTAAATTAGTAGCCTCTTCAAAACCTTATATTATACATCAATAATTAAATAATTTTCTTGAATATTATAAAATTAAAATTAAATAAAATTAAAAACTCGAACAAGAAATTCATCATTGATCGTGTCTAAAGCCCGACAGCACAAAGCACGGTGCTTTGGCACACATTGCCAAAGAAAAAGATATTACTTGGGTCGCCACTGACACAAATGACGTATGGTAGAAAATAGGGTTGGAGAAAGTTTTGGAAAACGCTCTGAAAGCAATTTGAGAAACAAATTTTATAAGCTAGCAAACCGAGAGGTCCCAAAGCATCCCTTATAAGGGTGTGGAAACCTCTCCCTAATAAACACGTTATAAAACTGTGAGGCTGATAACGATACGTAACGCGTCAAAACATGCTGTTACAAATGGTATCAGAGCCAGACAATGGTCGGTGGACATTGGGCTCACAAAGAGGGTGGATGGTGAGATCCCAAATTAATTGGCGAAGAAAACGAAACATTACTTATAAGAGTGTGAAAACTTATCCCTAGTTATCACGGTTTAAAGTCGTGAAATTGATGGCAATACGTAACCTACCGAACGTTTTTTGTTCATAAAAAAAGTTATTATTTTATAAATAAACTCGAGTTGGATGTTTCTATATAAACCAACTCGCAGCTCCATAAAATCTCACATACATTTTCAGTCTTCTTTGCGACACCCTCCTTTCTTCAAAACAAGCATTTCCATGGCCGCCGTTGAGGTACAATATCAATAATATATATATATGTATATGTATGTATATATGTATATGTATATATATGTATGTATATGTATGTAGGTAAATGTTTTGTTAATACTCTTTGGTTAACTTGCAGCCTGTACCTCCGACCACAGCTCTCCCAGAAGAAACGGCCGTAGTTAACGAGGAAGCGGCGGCACCGGAAGAGAAGGCGGAGGAAGAAGAGAGTGTTGAAGTTGAAGTAGCTGCCAAGGAGGAGGAGGAGGAGGAGGAGGTTGTGATCCTGTCGGATGAGGAGGGGGCGGCGGAGGAGTTAGAATCATTATCAATTGCGGAGGTTGCCAAAGAAGAAAACGACGGTTCGGACGAGTCATCGGCACCGGAAGCGGAAGCTCCGGTAGAAGAGGAGGGCAAGGAAGAAGATGAGAAGAAGGAAGTGTCGGAGGAGAAGACAGAGTGAAAGAAATGGAAAATATGGTATATTATGTGTGGGATTTTTATGATTTGGAAGCCACGTGGAACCTCTTCATACGTGGCATCTTGCCACGTGGCAATAAAAGTGTTGGCTTTGTTTGGTTGCATGTTATGTATGATATTGGTGTGAGATTGTATTGTTGTCTATGTTCTTAAACAAACATCGATTATTATCTTAAACGTTGTATCGTATGATTTAGTTTCTTACGTGTTTCGGTTTTGGGATATATTCAAAAACCCTAATTAGATAAAATTTTATTATGTTCGAGATTTAAACGATTTAAAGTATTCATAGAGAAACACAATTACGTTTACGCTCGTGGCATAGCTAGCCAAGTAACTCGAGTAGAAAGTTAATATGTTGGAGTACGTACGTTGTTTCTTTTGGAACTCATTATGGCTCATCATTAGCACATTGCCCTTCAAGTGTAAGACATCCAAACCAACTCTTAAATAGAATGGTCGTTTCACGATAGCGGATCAAACGTAACTATCAAACAAATATAATTTGATCATTGATCATTTTATAATGGTCTTCACTCTTAGAAGTGAGGAGTAAGTAATGTAACCATGTCATAGAGAATGTCGGAGTCATCAGGTACCAAATTCAGATTCATAATCTTAATTCGAATCCAGGACATGGAGTGTTACGAATGATATTAGAGCAGTACCTCTCCTAGTAAGATATGGGTCGAGGACGAATCATGCCGAAAACTAATGAGCATGTGACACCGAGTAAAGGACGGGTACATGAATGAATTGCGACTATATCCGAATGAGAGCAACTATTACGAATAGAATGACTAGGAAATGTCTAAAAGAATTGAAAGTCACTATTTATACGAATAAATAAGACAATTTATAAATGGGATGTAGGAAAATGTTAGAGTCATCAGGTGTCGAATCTAGATTCAGAATGTTAGGCATGAGTCGTTGTCGTTTGAGTGTAAGAATATGTCGTTTAAAATAAAAATATTATCAAAGGAACATGAATAAATGAAGAAAAAAGATAAATAAATAATAAAAATAAAGAAAAGTTATATTAAATTTGGGACCAAACATGTTCTATTGTTCCTATTCATACAAATAAGACAATTTTACACCTTTCTAAATGTCAAGCACTAAGAATATATTGTTTTTTTTTTTTTAATCATGAAAAATATGTCTATTTCCCTTTATTTATATATGAAAAAGTCCCTTTATACATATCTTATAAAAGTTTATAAAAGTTTGAATATTTTTAATTATAATTTTGTGACGAGTTAAAATTAATTTAGGTTGATTTTCGTATCAAATGATGGTAAAGAAAACCAATACCTTGGAAGATCAGATAGAACATCGAGCTGTTATGAAACAAGTTCTTTGGAATACGATAACTATAGAAAGAGTTAATCTTTACACACATAATAGTGATAGCCACGTTATTGACGATTCTATAATAAATAGTTGCACCTCAACTTAGCAAAACACTTCTAAGTTGATATTAAGTTAAGATCGTAATGGCTTAGTTGGTACTTATCCATCCCAAAAGACGTAGATGGTGGAAATACAGCTAAAGAAGACATAGGAGAGCGAACAATGTTTCAAAATTTTTTATTACAAACATTTCTAGAAATATCATCTTTGCACGTTCTGAAATGAAAAAAAATGTTTCTTTTCTCAATGATATCAGTCAGATGAACACGACTCTCCACAATGGTATCCACTTTGAGCATAAACCCATGATTAAAAAACCACAATTGAGATAGTATTCTTTGATTGTAAACACATGATCATTTCCTAAATTAGTCGACGTGGAACTTTCATTATCCAACAATATCATCTCTACAAATCCACTCTCCCGTCTTTCAGTTTTCACATCGAGAATTCTTTGCAAACGAAATTATGCTAATATGGCAGCTTCCTTCCTAAACAGAGAAGAAAAAGTTATTCCTTATTGGTTTACCCTTGTATCAGGCGTTGGTATGACCTATACATGATCGGGCCATACCGATTTAAGTAGGAGGGAATCCAATAAAATTGTCTTGTTTCATGTAGTTAGAGTATGACAGGTGAAGCATAAGAATGACGACTCGATGTTGACATGACCTAATTACTTGTGGCTTCTCATTGGCTCACCCGTGTATCAAGTCTTGGTACGACCTATACAACATGACGACTCGAGTCCCTCAAGTCCCCTCATTATATTTATATTCTAAATTAAAGCGGAAAAAGAGCGGGGGAATATTTAAATGATAAAAATAGTGGCATACCACTCCAAGCCAATGCCATAAGAAAATTAATAGCAATTATTGAAATACTTTTTCATAGTCTATATTAAATTATAATGTGTCGGTAGGTTTAATAGCTTAATCCCATATTACAACATTAACAAGTAAAATAACGTTGACCTTAATCTAACTTTTTATTTTGTTTAATAATTCTCATACGTTTGGGGAACGAAATATCCTTTATAAGGGTGCCTTGTGTTATTAGACTCAAACCGTGAGGCTAACGATGATACGTAACGGGCTAAAGTGGACAATATCTACTAACGATGGACTTGAGCTGTTACAAATGGTACTAAAGCTAGACTTGGACAGAGTTATACACTAAGCGATGTGCCAACGAAGACGTTAGACTCCAAAAAAGGTGGATTGTAGGGGTCGTGAGAGGAAAAAATCTCACTTTTATAAAATGGAAAGAACATAATTAAGTGAAAGTTGAGAGCAATATAAGAAGGTATAGTGGAGTAGCACTCACATTCCCATTTTAATTTTTGTGTTTGTGGTCAAGTCCTTTTCATAAACACTATGCCCTACCCTTCTTTCCACTTTCTTTTGGAATTTTCTTTCAAACTTCAAATTGACCTACCTCACATTGCACGTACAGACATTGTAAGATTCCACATCGGTTGAATAAGAACCTATCAAACACATTTTAAAATCATGAAGCTGACGATACATAACCAGCTAAAACAAACAATATCTACTAGTAAGGGTCTCAAATTGTTACAGTTGGTATTAGAGCTAGGCATACGCTGGCCCTCAATGAGAGTGAATTGTGAGATCCTACATCGGTTGGAGAGAGAAACGAAACATTTCTTATAAAAAGTGTGAAAATCTCTCTCTAGTAAACGCGTTTTAGAACTATAGGGCAGACAACGATATGTGGTGCGAAAAAGACATCGTGACGAATGCAGGAGAAGTCATGGGGAGATGGATCGCATCGGAACTCGATAAGAACGCATCGATGACAAAAGGGTTATTAAATATCTAACCTTTTTATTGATAATTTGATAGATAAGTCAAATACATGAAAATTGAGCCCTACCCTAAACTATGATTGATACTTAATAGATAGGTCAAACCTAGCTAGGATAAGAACTACTCATAACTTCATCTCTACAACAATATTTTTAAAAACTCCGAAAAATAGTTTGGTTTCGTGAATAATTAGGTAAGGTTGTCGATGTTGGATTGGAAATGAATGGACCCCAAAACCACCAATTACAAGATGAACACCTCCCATTATTAAACTCCCATCTCCATACCTTTCTTCTCCAAATTCCACTTCTCTTTCTCTCTCCTCGCCCTCTAAAAACCAAAAAAAAAAACAAATTTCAACCATCAGATGTGGCGGTTGGCGGCGGCAGTGAGAAGTAAACTCCACAACATAAGGAAGAGGAGCCCACGAGTGGCTGATGAAAGCATGTTCAGCGGCGGTGGAGTTGACGGCGGCGGAAGGGTGGTCGACGGTGGCGACCGTAGAGAGAGAAATTCACATGGGGTTTCGATAATTTACAATGTTCTTCGAACCCCATTTTCGTTTCTTTCTTGCTTCTCTCACCCACATGTTAATGGCGTCGACGGGATGTGGGTCTCCGGCGAGTTCGCCAGAATCTCTGAAGTGAATCATCTTATGGTAAGTGATAGCATGAGATATGCTATCTTAATGTAAATGGGTTTGTGTGGATATTTGTTATAGAGCCATTGGGACTTAGTTTGGATCCTTTTAGTATTACAATTGTTGGGTCGGAATTCAAATCTTGAATCGTTATGTTTCGATTCGTGTTTGAATTCGAGTTAGGTTTCAAATATGTACGTATAAAACAATGTATTACTTCACAAATTACAAAATTTTTCAATCATCACATTTGTCATCTTTTAATTACGTATTTCAGACACTCAGTTCAGTCTTTCTCGACCAAATTAAGCATTTGGGGATTATGGGTAAGTTCGAATGGGATTTGATGGGTGGATTGTGAGAAGTAGAGATCTGTATCGGATTGGAAGGTCACCTCTGATTCTATTCAGATATCCAATCTCGCTATTGAGACGCTCGGTTGACTCGTTTGAGGGCGACGTAATGGAAGTTGTGAGGGTTGTAGGGTTGTGTCCATAATAATGATGTGGGAAGAAAAGAAAATAAAGAGAGAGGGCAACATCCTCCAACTTTGGTTTATAATGGGAGCCAATGTGGTGTTGAGTGGGCGGTGGAATGGTGGTGGCTATCCATTTCATTTGCTTTTCTCAATTGAATTTGATCATTATTATTCTCTCAACTTCTCAATGTGTTCTTCACTATGCATGATGTGAAGAGGATTCCTTTTCATTTTATGGGTCTAAATCATTATTTTATGCCCCACCATACAAGTGTTTTTGTTTATTCAACCAAACCCTTTTTTGGTTCATACTAAATCTAGAGATTTCATAAGGACTAGTTCGATTAAAAAACGACCCACGAGTTATTAGTACCTTATTTCTAGCTTCTTTCACCTTTTAATTTGTGACGTTCGAGTAAACAAGGAATACATGAATAAACAAGACCAGATACGAACGAGAGCGATCTTGAGAATATGATACTCACTGCTCACATATATTGTCCTCTTTCAACTTGTAAGATTTTTAAAATGCATCTTCTAAGGAGAGATTTCCACACCCATATAAAGAATGTTTCGTTCCCCTCTTCAACCAATATAGGATCACGCATAAGTGAAGATAAAATAAATGAAAACGATTTTATTGATCTGTGAGGACAGTGTTCACTCGTGGAAGTAAATAGGAGTTGGTATTTAAAAAATGATGTTAAAAAGGCAAACTTTATGCTTCCTTTTTTTAAAAAAGTTATTTTTTTAAAAAAAATTTAATTAATATAAATATCAGTGTTTTTTTAATAAAAAAATCATTGATTGTCGTGATATGAATTAGTGATTTACTTAATTTATAATTTCAAATGGGATTTATATTATTTAAAGTGGCTTTGCAAATGGGCATTTTATTTTATTTGCCTATTGCAATTTAATACTAAAATATGCAATTATTATTTTCTTGTCTTTTCTTTCTTTATTTCTTAGCAATGGAACATTTGGAGATAAAGATGGAAGGGATGAGTAGAACAAATCAATGATGAAGGACAAAACAAGGTTTAAGGTTTAAGGTTAAACCGACCCGAGTTCTATTAACATGTTTTGTCTTCATTTGTACAGATCTTTAAAAAAATTTCATGAGGTCGCTAATATAAAATTACTCTGAACAAAACATGCTTAATCATGGAGCTCTTATGATTAAGCCACTAAAAAGAAAGAAGTATATTTTTTGGTATAGATATTGACTTTCAATTCTTTTAAATCTTTTTTAGTTATCCTATCTTCCGGATCCCTCTCATTCAGATGCTTCTCAGTTAGTCGGGTGTCACATACCTACTAGCTTCTGCGTTGGTTCGTCCCTGAACCATATCTTATTAGGAAAGTTATTGCTCGGATGCAATTTGTAATGATCCATGCTTAGGATTCAAAATCTAGATTCGGCATCTAATGACCTCAACATTCTCCTGCATTACCTTTGACATTGTCGCAATACTCACTCTTCACTTCTAAGACTGGAGATTATCCCCACAAACCAATCACCCAATATAGAATTACTCCAAGCAAAATACGCTAAATCATGGAGTTCTTATGATTGAGCTACCGAAAAGAATGGTGCACATCTTTTTTTTTGTTAGTTTTAGATGTAATACTTTGGTTCAAGTCTCAAAAATACCCTTGACACCCGCTCGTTTTGAATGGAAATACTTTGCTTCAAAAATACCCTTAAATTTGAAATTGGAAACAGTCTATCAACACATACACATTATAGATTATCTTCAGACTATGTTATATTTTTTTCCAGGTCATTCTGAGGATGTATATCACAGGACATATGGTCGGGCAGGACAGCTTTTCTTAAGACCGGAATGCTACCCCCGCTCGAACTCAAGAACGATTTCCTACGTTATTTTGAAAACACTTTCAAATACTAGGGGTTTCCTATGATATTTTTATTAATTTAAATTTTAATCAATAAATTCAAGCCAAACACACTAGGAATAAAGTAAATATTTTTATGGTGGAAAAAGTAGTCTTTTTACTAAATTAAAAAAATTATTGAAAAAAAAAGTGGTTTAAAAATCTTATCTCTTGCTTAAGGAATACGATTTGGAAGTAAGTGGTGGGCTTCAATTCCAACCACATAAATTTTCAAGCTTTTAGAAACATTTAAAAGCTTGAAAATGACATATTAGAAGGGAATAAAGTATGTGATCAAGGGATGGTGAGGGACACAAATTGTCTTGTTTACCACTAGCTCGTGCTAGATGAAGAACACAATTTGAAAAAAAATTATTTTATGTTTTGATACAAAAATTTGTCTAGAATTTATAACTCTAAGTTTCGAATTTAGTGCACCTGTGTTTGACACAAACGTTCAGATATATGTGTCATTGAATAGATCAAAGACTTAAATAAACGTTTAAGGATCTATTCAGCACAAAATTGAAAGAATTAGGCATTTTGTTGGCCATCAAAACCTCCTCCACCTAGGGTTTCCCACCTGTAATGCTCCTTAGGGTTTTTGTAAGACCTAGATCGTAATTCAATAGGGATTTTGTAAGACCCAGATCGTAATTCAATAGGGATTTTATAAGACCCAGATCGTAATTCAATAGGGTTTTTGTAAGACCCAAATCGTAATTCAATAGGGTTTTTGTAAGACCCAAATCGTAATTCAATAGGGTTTTTGTAAGACCTAGATCGAATAGGCGCACAGTTACTATTAGGGACCATTAGGGACAGTTACACAAGAAAGGGAGGTATTTCACAATTTATAGAAGCTAAAAAACAATTAAGTGATAATTTTGGTGTATTCAATCATGTTACCCATGCGCATCAAAACACTAGATCGAGAAAACTTCAGTAGGACTCGAGCACCTCCGAACCAAGCCATGCATAGTCGTTCGTTCGTTCTCGACGGATCATGAAGATAAAAGGTATGGTTTCTACTTGTTTGCCACAAAATCACAAAGACTCTTGCTAAAATTATCCATATAAGATTGTTCCAAATCTTTTGTCAACAAAAGATCCCTTATTTTATCATGATTTTTTCTAACTTCTTTTCCAATTTCATTGTCTTCCTCCATCACAATCCTCACAGCTTTACACACACTTTCCTTTGTAAACAATCCATCCTCTTCCCTTTTCTCCACTTCCACTCCAACTCTAAGATTGTTCCCCATCATCCTCGCATTGATAATTTGATCACCAACTTGAGGCAACAACACCAATTGACACTTATTCACCAATGCCTCCTTCAAAGAATTGGATCCACAATGACTAACAAAGCATCCCACCGATGGATGCTCCAAAATCCTCTCTTGTTGAACCCACCCGCCATGAACCACACCTCGCCCTCCAATTCTCTCCACGAACTCTTTTGGCAATGCATCTTCGATCGAGTCCACCCCGAACGGTGGCTTGAGTGCTGCAAGGAATGGCATGTTTGAAAGCTCAAACCCCAACAAAAGTTCTTGAAATTGCTCAATTTTTAACGTACACTCACTCCCAAAAGCACAATATATCACTGAGCCCTTGGTAAACCCTAAGAGCCAGCTTGCCCATTTCTCCTCTAGAGGTGTTGTTAATGGCTCAGGTATGACTGACCCAGATAGAAAAATAGGTTTTTTGAACTCAATTTGAAGATAATTTACAAAATCTCCTTCAATTTCATGACATGTTCTAAACCCTATTGCATCACATTCACTAAAACTAATGAATTGACGATCATAGAAAAGAACATCACTTCCAAATTTCCACTTCCTTCTTGATGCAAAAACTTTAGCCTCATGAGCATGGAGCTTAATGTTGGAGCTAGGGTATCCAAGAGGAGGGTTCATGAGATCTTCCTCGGTTAACTCGTTTTTAGAGAATTGCCTTGATGGGGCTAGAGTATAAGCAATCATGGCGGCACTTGTGACACAATAATGAATTGATTTGATACCCAATTGGCGAGCCAATTGTGGCAACCAATGAGTGAAATCAAAGAAGATGAGATGAGGCTTTAAGTCTTCAAGGAGGAGGTTGATTTGAGATTGAGTGAGATCCATGGCAGTCATGATGAGGGTGTGGAGAGGGTAAGGGACATCCGAAGTGGTCTCGGCGCCATGGGGAAGGCCTTCAACATGAGGAACAGTGATGGGGATGAAGGCAATGAGATTAGGAAATTGATTTAAGGGCTGCAATTTGGGAAGCGTTTTGGTGGGGATGAAGAAGGATATTTTGTGGCCTTTTTTGGCTAACTTGTTTGAGAGATGGAGAAATGGAGTGAGATGGCCAAGGGCAAACCAAGGGTACATAGCGAAATGGAGGGAGGTGGTAGCAGCTGCAGCCATTGTTGATATCAAATTCTACAATACGAGGGTTTTTGATATCAAATTCTACAATACCAGGGTTTTTGATATCAAATTCATGCAACTTCTTCACAAAAATGAAATAAGGTTAAGTAATCTCATCATTTGAATTGTTCTTCCATCATTCTATTTCAAGAGATAACCAACCACAAAATTTAATGGAAATCCACACCAACTTGAAATCACTCCACAATCTTAGGAAACAAAAACCAACAAATTCTTTGGCTACAACCCTTTTTAAATAATCATTCATTGATTACCATTTTGATTTTTGTTGATTCATTTGGGCATTTTTTAACAATGAAATGAATGTGGGGTGGGGTTATTAAGAGAAGAACCGGTTGGTAATGTAGCCATGTCGGGGAATGTCGAGGGAATCAGTTGTCGAATCCAGATTCCAAATCTTGGTCCAAATCTTTAACATAGGGCACCATAGGCCATTTCCAAAAAGCTTCGTTCCCATTTTTATTTCTTAGATATTATTCTAAACATGAAAATCAAAAGATTTAATTATTTAATAACGGTCGAGTTGAAAATTTTTATGATCCAACTATCCAACTTACTGAGTTAGGTCTAGAAAAATATCTCAACTCGACCCAGCTCAACTCATGAACAACATATATATGTTAGGACTTGAAAACACTAAACAGAGCATCATCAATCGAGACCAAGTTTTGTTTTTTTTTTTTTTTTTGTCGTTTTTTGTCCTTACTTACCATGCATTTTGGCCCGTTTGTCCGGTATAGTAACCTCCTAGAACATTTAGCTTCTTTTGATATTTAATTTTTCTTAAATTATCGACATTTTTTCTAAAATTAAAATTGGTCGAGATGAATAGGTAGATAATTTGATATGAAATGTAAATTCCTAGAATACATATTAATATTTGTCACTTAATTTTCTAATCTAAAAATTGCAACTGAAATTACACAAGTGACGAAAAAGATAGATTTAAGAACATGACTGACTGGATTAGTCCCTCTAATGTAAATTCTTCTTTCACAATGATGCGGATCATAGAGAGTATTATGAGAGTATATGGTAAAAAAAAACTTATTAAGTCTAACCTTATTCTGACTAGGGGCTCGCACCGTCCGAAATCTGGCTCTGATAACATTAGTAATAGTCCAAGTTCGGGCTCCAAGTCTAGCCCTACTCCGACTAGGGCCTCGCACCGTCCGAAACAAGGTCAAACCCACCGCTAACAGATATTGTCCGTTTATTTTACTTTTATTGAATAATAAAAAATGAAGATTTTAATAAAGAGCGGAGCCCAACCCAACCAAAAAAAATTTATGGATGGGTTGAGTTGGATTCATTAATTAATAAGAGGATTGTTTGAGTTGAAAAAAATTACCATCCAAACAATTGGATTAAATCTAAAAAATATTTCAACCCGACCCAACGCATGAACACTTTGAGATCAAGTAACAAATATATCCCCAAACTACAACGAGAATAGGCTCATCAGAACTTCAAAACGTTGTTCTATTCTCTGAGGCAAACTTGATTCTTCCAACAAAATCATCAACTGTTATGGTCCCTATCTCCCCACCAAACCTTGATCTCACCGTCACAGTTTGCGTCTCGACTTCCTTGGCGCCAACAACCGCCATTAACGGTATTTTTTTGGTCTCTGCATTTCTAATAAGCTTCGGCAACCTCTCGCCATGACAGACTTCTGCTCGAACGCCAACAGCCTTGAGTTTTTTCGTCACCTCTTTGCAGTATGGGAGCTGAGATAAACATGTTAATGAAGATTTCAATGGAAGATTACTACTTCAATACCTAAAATGAGTTCATAGATATGATTCAGTTAGCAGTTCAAATTTACGGGATCCCGTCCCCTCGAATGACCATCGCCATCATGGACCTGATTCTACTAAGAAACCCTTTGGAATTCCTTCATGGGGATTGTTGGCAATGAGATTTTACACATTATCAAGACAAGATCATGCAAGTTTTCATGACAGTCAAACAAGTCCAACAAGATTACTATCATAATCATGAACTGCAGGTAGTTTTTTGCCTATATATAGTAATCACCTGGGCATCTGTCACAGGCAAAACTCGAACTTGAATTGGAGAAAGCCATAACGGAAAGTCCCCGGCATAATTTTCTATTAGAATACCGAAGAATCGTTCCAGAGATCCCAGCACCGCACGGTGAATCATGATAGGTCTCTTCTTTTCGGAGTTCGAATTAACATATGTGATGTCGAAACGCTGAGGTAAATTAAAATCAACCTGAAAATAAGAACTTAAACATTACAAAAGGAACAGTTTTCTACGATCATACTCAAAGTCAGACCCATAAGGACAGTGAGAAAGAAATTCTGCTTGGATTCAGCCATATAAAGTTGAGAAATTGCCTGTATGGTTGAGCATTGCCACTTCCTTCCCAACGCATCCTCGATTTTAATATCGATTTTCGGTCCATAAAAGGCTCCACCACCTTCATCAATATCATAGCCCCATCCCTTATCACTTAGAGCATCTCTAAGAGCAGATGTTGCTTTGTCCCAGATATCATCATTCCCCACTGATTTTGGTGGTCTAGTAGAGAGATTGACTTCAAATTTGTTAAAACCAAATTGAAGTAGCAGCTCTTCTGTTAGATCTAGGACACCTCTAATTTCATCTTTGATTTGATCATCCAAACAAAATATGTGAGCATCATCCTGCGAAATCCGCAAAAAAGACGAGTAAAGCAGCCAAATCAGTTTCGTTTTTCCACGTAGAGCAGATCACAACTTGTAAAGTTTGGACAAGCAAACGAATAATGAAAGCATCAATGATATATGCACCTGGGTGAAACCTCTGACACGGAAAAGACCGTGCAAGCTACCAGACAGCTCATATCTATATACCGTCCCCAATTCGGCGACCCTAATAGGAAAATCTTGATAGGAGGTAAGCCTCCTTTTGTAAAATAGAATATGGTAAGGACAATTCATAGGCCGAAGTTGATAAAGCTCGTCCTCGACATCCATCTGATTATACATATTTTCGGCGTAGAAGTCTGAATGACCACTGGTTTTCCAAAGCTCTGCCTTTGCTACATGTGGGGTATAGAGCAGATCATAACCACGTTCCCTGTGTAATTTTTTCCATAAATCTTCTATTATGCTCCTCACAACGGCGCCCTTCGGATGCCAGAATACCAAACCTCCCCCAGCATCATCCTGTGTTCAGCCCAAATAAATCTAAAGAGCATAACTCTAGCTATCAGCAAGAACTTCATAATAGTTTTGGAGGAAATCTAAACCTGAATGGAAAATAGATCAAGATCTTTTCCGAGGCGTCTGTGATCACGTCGTTTGGCCTCCTCTTTGAAGTGAAGGTATGCTTTTAATTGCTCTTCTGTCTCCCATGCAGTGCCATATATCCTCTGTAACATTGGATTCTTTTCATCTCCTCTCCAGTATGCGCCTGCAACTGTTTCAAGTTCAACAGCTCTTTTGTTGATTTTCCCAGTAGATTCAACATGGGGGCCAGCACAAAGGTCCCACCATTCATTCCCTGTGAAGAATACAGGACATTACAAATGAGTGAAGATGCTAATAAAAATTTCCAGCTTCGACCTGGGAGTAGCGGCTGATCAAAATAGACCAAGCTCACCACAGGATGTTCTTAATTTACTAGACAATTGATCCACCATTTGCTGCCTTTTGCAGCTACTAAATGTCCAACACAATCTTGGTCTTCCTTCTTTTAAGTGTCGAAACGAATGAAATGTGGTGATGAATACCAAAGACAGAAAGTTTTCGGAGTAGTTGGAGTACACTCTTTTCGTTATTTAGCAAGCAAATTCCCAAAGTTGCTCCAATGTTAAGTTTCAACCAAATACATGAAGTTCTAACATTATTCCAGAGGGAAAAGGGGATTAAAAAGAATGAGGGTTGCAGAACCAGAAACAATAGCAAGCTGTTAATAATTTAACAAATATGAGAAAATAACGGAGGAAATATACCAAAAAGAAAAAAAATCAGAGAACAAAAAGTGGGAGGTTTCCACGCCATTATAAAGAATGTTTCGTTCTCCTCCCCAATTTATGTGGGATCTCACAATCCACCCCCTTGAAGGCCCAGCGTCCTTGCTGGCACACCGCCTCGTGTCCACCCCCCTTCGGAGCTCAGCCTCCTTGCTGGCACATCGCCCGGTGTCTGGCTCTATTAAAACAGCCCAAGCCCACCGCTAGCAAATATTGTCCTTTTTGTGCTCTCTTCCGGGCTTCCCCTCAAGGTTTTAAAACGCATCTGCTAGGGAGAGGCTTCCACACTCTTATAAAGAATGTTTCGTTCTCCTCCCCAACTAATGTTGGATCTCAAAATTCATCCCCCTCTGGGGCCCAACGTCCTCGCTAGCATTCATTCCCTCTCCAATCGATGTGGGACCCCCTAATCCACCCCCCTTCGGAGCTCAGCCTCCTCATTGGCACATCGTCCGGTGTCTAGCTTTGATACCATTTATAACAGCTCGAGCCCACCGCTAGCAGATATTGTCCTCTTTGAGCTTTTGCTTCTGAACTTGTAAGAGAAGAGGTTTTAAAACGCGTCTACTAGGAAGAGGTTTCCACACCCTTACAAAGAATGTTTCGTTCTCCTCCCCAAAATTCATATGCCAAATTTCAAAGAAGATAAAATGGTCAAAGCCTTCGATCAACAAAAATATAAAAAATAATCAAGCACAAAATACAAAGGAGTCTCCAAAAGTTGCAATAGAGACGTACAAAGATGGTTGGAATTCCTACCAATATGATAGATGGTTATGGGGTCCTCTTTTATGCTTTCCAAAATCTCCATCTTGTATGGTTCGTTGATTGCCTCAATTCTCTTCTGAGCTTCATCCCTTGAAACTTCTTCTCTTACAAGTGGCAAGTTTCTGCTAATAATGCGTTCCTACAGATGATTTGAACAATAAATACCAAAACCTGAAAGCATAAACTAGTTTATAGGTTCCAAACCTTGTGATCTAAAATTATGAAGAAAACTCCCAGTGACTTTAGTGCTCATAGATTTGGTATACCAACCATTTCCTTCTTAATTTTCTTCAAATCCTTATCTCCCAATGGCTCCATATCAAAATCATAGTAAAACCCATTTTCTATCCATGGTCCAATAGTCACTTTAGCATCAGGAAAGAGCTTCTGTACAGCCATGGCCATTACATGGGCACACTGCAATTGAACAAACATAATTTAGTCAATAATTTAGTCAATTGAACAATTATTGCCAATGCCATTATGAAACTCCTGCCTAGTTCCGTCCTAAATTTCAAACTAGTAAACCCCATTAAGAATCTTGATTAAGCATCCAAAACTCTCAAATTCCCAGATAATAATCAATATCCATATTCAAAGGACATTTCGTCGAACACCTACAGGACAGTTCAAAGACAAAACAGAATTACCGTGTGACGAATTCTGAGAAGCTTCTCAGAGGATTCATTAGTTGGAAGAACAACCTTCTCACTTTCCTCCTTCTGGGTATCCACCAAATTTTCGTTCTGAGTCGAAATTGATGGCGCTGATGAATCAGTAGCCACTGCAATGGAAGTCGAGAATCCACTGGCCTTCTTGCGAGTGAAAAGAGACTTGTTCCTATTTCCTGCAAATTGGGTCGAAACTGCAAGGAAGAAACGAGATGTAGAGACGTTGGATGAAATGGGTCGCACGAGAGGAGGGTGGAGGAGTAAGCCAGTGGTAGTCGCCATTCTTTGAAGAACAAACATTAGAGAGAAGAGTATAAGGCTACGACTCCCTCTCCTCTGTCCTGTTGGAAACTTTGGATATTTGTTTTTATGTCCAAATTAAAAATAAAAAATAAAAATAATTAAAAAAAAATCCCAATAGTTTTAAATTTTCAAAAATTTTAATAATATTTTTAAATTAAAAAAAATTAAATATTCATGTCAAGCCGAGAGTAGCAAATATTGTCTCATTTGGGCTATTCGTTGTAAGCTTTCATTGGGCGACCACTTGAAAAGTATCGTGAGATCCCACGTTAAATGGTATCAGAGGCAAGCACTGAGTGGTGTGCCAATTGTAAGATTCCACGTCGATTCGTGAACTTGGGCTGTCACAAGTGGTATCATAACCAGACACCGAATGGCGTGCTAGTGAAGACGTTAGGCTCCAAGTGGTGGATTGTGGAATCCCGGACTTGAGCGGTTACCACAATGGCTAATATTTTATTTCAAAATTAACATGTTTCTCTAAATATTAAAAGAAAAATACGAATATGAATATGTGAAAAAAAAAGAAAAAAAAAATCATATTTTGAATAATTTTAGGTTATATTTTAATCACGATTACGATCAGGAACACCGTTTCCGATTTTCAGGATTGAATCATCGGTTGTGAATCGAGAAGTGAAATTCACGCGCCACCGCAGCGAAAGCCGATTCTTTTTGCTATATTTGTAGCCACCACCTCAATTTTTCAATGTCCAATAAAGCCTGTACCAGAACGACGCCCAATTTCTCCTCTTCACATGTTCGTATCTTCTCTTTTCCACCCAGATATTGTTATTCTATAACTAATTCAAACGATCGACGAACAGCAATATCGTTATTCTAAACCCGTTTAAAGATCATGAAAGGCCTTTTCAAGCCGAAGCCACGATCGCCATTGGAGCTCGTCCGGTACGCGCACGAGCTCCTCCTCTTCATTGACCGGAGCGATGGGGTTCGTGAGCAAAAACGGGAAGAGAAGGTACCTGTTGTTTTTCTATATGATTTTGTTAAAAATTCATCTAGGTTATCGATTTTCTCGATTTTGCCTCTGGTTTTCTTCATCATTGTTTGATTTTTAGAGATTAGGGCATTGTTCTTTGAATTTCGTTTGTTGATTGTTGCAATAGGCTCATATCAATCTTGATATTTGTTAAGATTATTTAGTTTATATGGCAAGAAATTGCATATCGTGGAGGATTGTTGGTAGAGGAGTCCCACGTCGGCTAATTAAGGGGTTGATCATGCGATCATAAGTAAGGAATACATCTCCATTGGTACGAAGCTCTCGGGAAAATCAAAAGCAAAAACATGAGAGCTTATGTTCAAAGTGGACAATATCATATCACTCTGGATGTCCGTGATTCCTAACATGGTATCAGAGTCATACCCTTAATCTAGCCATATCAATAGAATCCTCGAATAAAGAAGTTGAGCCTCGAAGGTGTAGTCAAAAGTGACTCAAGTGTAGAACAAAGGGTGTATTTTGTTTGAGGGCTCCAGAGAAGGAGTTGAGCCTCGATTAAGGGGAGGCTCTATGGTGTACTTTTTTCAAGGGAGGATTGTTGGGAGAAGAGTCTCACATCGGCTAATTAAGGAGTTGATCATGGGTTTATAAGTAAGGAATACATCTCCATTGGTATAAGGCCTTCTGGGAAACCAAAAGCAAAAAAGCAAAACCACGAGAGCTTATTCTCAAAGTGGACAATATCATACCATTGTGGAGGCCCGTGATTCCTAACCGTTTCTGTTCCCATGATATTGAAAATGACTTTGTGTTTGGATTGGAACTTATGCAGATATCTGAACTGAACAAAACCATCTCTCAAATGAGAACAATTCTTTATGGAAATGGTGAAGAAGAGCCAAATCCAGATGCTTGTGCCCAATTGACTCAGGAGTTCTTCAGGGAGAACACGTTTCGCCTGTTTATCGCTTGCATTCCGAGGCTAAACTCCGGGGTGAATGAACTTTCACTTGCATTTATATGATCATATTTTCATTTGATCCATTTCATAAACCTGCAAGTTATGTTGCTTGACTATTGTATATATCCTGACCTGCAGCTGCGCCAATGTGCAACTCATGTTCTAGCCAATCTGCAACGACAGCAGGTTAAGTCGCGGATGATCGCCTCCGACTACTTGGAGAACAACATGGATATTATGGACATTCTGATACCAGGGTAAGAACTGGGTAGTGTTTTAAGATTGAACCATCAAATTGTTAACATTACATGACAACATTCATTGATGGTTAATGATTGTCTCAATTTAGGTACGAAGATAGCGACATTGCTTTAACTTACGGTGCGATTGCGAGCGAATGCATACGACATCAGTGTGTTGCTAAGTATGAACCAGTTAATTCATTTCTTGCAAACATCTTGCTGAAAGAGTAGTATCATTTTGACATCTTTTTGCAGATGTTGGAAACCTGATGTAGTTTCCTCTTCTTTTTCTTTTTCCTTATCCCGAATCGTTTCGGTTCAGGTACATCCTGGAATCCGAGCATATAAAGAAGTTTTTTTATTACGTCCAGAATCCAATATTTTACGTAGCATCAGATGCTTCTGCAATTTTTAGAGTTAAGAATGAATTTCTTCTCTCCTCTCTTTTTAGCATATCTTATGTTTATTGTGGGTGTGTATATGTACTAATTGCTCGTAACGGCCAACCCTTATAAATAATGTTTTGTTCCCCTCTCCAACCGATGTGGGATCTTACAATCCACCCCCTTCATGGCCCAACGTCCTTGCTGGCACACCGTCCGGTATCCACCCCCTTCGAGGCTTAATGTCCTTGTTGGCACACCGTCCAGTGTCTGGCTCTGATACCATTTGTAACGGTCCAAGCCCACCGCTAGTAGATATTGTCCTCTTTGAGCTTGTCCTCTTTGAGCTTTTCCTTTCGAGCTTCCCTTCAAGGTTTTTTAAACGTGTCTGCTAGGGAGAGGTCTCCACACATTTATAAGTAATGTTTCGTTTCCCTTTCCAACCGATGTGGGATCTCACAGGTAACAACCAAAATTAACCTATCGACCTCAACCGAGTTTAACTAGTTAAGATATATATCATTGACAAAGATGTTAAGATTCGAGTCTCCCCATCTCATATGTTGTTAAACTAAAAAGACCAAATGAACCTTCGTTTACGTCACGAGTAATGGGTACTATGGTTTGGTATATTGAGAGAATCCTGTCTGTCAACTGAAACATCCTGAACTTATTCTATGCAGAAACTTTTGACAAGGCATAAATCTACTGTTACTGGATTTCTTACTACAAATTATGAGTGGGTAAGCATTAGATAAGTTATTTTCATTAGGTTGTCTTTGTCGTAATTTTGTTAATTGTTGGTTTCACTTGGATGAACAAGTTCATTGAAGTTGTTTGACAATTGTTTCTAATCTTTTAGTTCTTTGAAGAGTACAATACACAGTTGCTAGAATCGTCGAATTACATCACGAAACGACACGCCGTGAAGGTAAAGAGTGAACAAATGCCTATGACAAGCATGCTAATAGCCCTGTTATAGTTTACATGTTTAGATTCTCTCTGTTACAACCAATGGACGTATCGAGTACGATACCTCGACTTAATATGTTTCGAGTTTGTTATCTCAAAGATTATGTATTTCCATGAAGTGATATCAAGAAGCATTTGCTGCCATTTCATGATATCAATGTTGTGTACACTATTTCAGTTGCTGGGCGATATACTACTTGATAACTCTAACGCTGTTGTGATGGTTCGATACGTGAGCTCATTGGATAACATGAGGATCTTGATGAACCTTCTCAGGGTAAACTCTCTCACTATTAAATGAAAACGTGCATTTTGAATGGTTTACACCCTTCCTATAACGGCTCAAACCCACCGCTAGCAGATATTGTCCTCTTTGGGCTTTCCCTCCAAGGCGTTTAAAATGCATATGCTAGGGATAGGTTTTTACACCCTTATAAAAAATGTTTCATTCCCCTTTCCAACCGATGTGGGATCTCACAATTCACCCCTTTGGAGCAAGCGTCTTCACTGACACTCGCCAATCAATGTGGGATCTCACAATTTGTAACACGGCCAAGCCCACCTAGCACTCTTTAGGCTTTCCTTTTTAGGTTTCTCCTCAAGGTTTTTAAAACACGTCTGCTAGGAAGAGGTTTCCATACCCTTATAAAGAATGCTTCGTTTTGTTCCCCTCTTCAATCGACGTGGATCTCATACTTCCTTTCTTTTCTCACCCCACATATTATACTTACAGGATCCAAACAAGATGATACAAAGAGACGCCTTCCATGTGTTCAAGGTACTGTTGAAGATCATTGAATGATTTGCACTACTAAGTTCCTCTTCTTATCTTTAGTAAAGCCTTTTTCTTTTTGTTGTTGCTGTTTATTAGCTATTTGTTGCAAATAAAAACAAGCCTCAAGAGATCACAGGTGTACTCGTTGCTAATAGAACGAAACTTCTTCGACTTCTCGACGAACTTAAACTAGATAAAGGTAACAATTAAAAAAAAGTTAAACTTCTGCTTCTTATATCATTTCATCAAAATATCGAATGTTCATGAATGATTGATCACTTTTTGGTTCCAGACGATGAAGGGTTTGAAGAAGATAAAGCTCAAGTTATGAGAGAAATCTCCATGCTCGAGACAGGCGATCTCTGGTCTTTAGAGATAGAGAAAGACGAGATCCAATGCTGATTTCAGCTTCGTATGTTCGTTCTTTTTGCTCTCTCTTTGTTATTGCACCTTAAAACAGGTCGAGGTAAACATACAAGTCATTGTTTTTCTGCCTATTAATATGAAAAGCATGGAGATTTATCAACGTAGATTCATCGAGAATCATCATATATCACCAAAGTATAATGTAAATTCTTCATTTGATATAGCCATTCTTTGTATAGATAATACACCTTTTGTGAATCATTTATATATTGCTTCCATTGTGTTCCTCTTATTTTCCTATCTATGAGTTATCAATGGAGATTCTTTATTTTTTTTTATTTTTTTTTATTTTTGGCAACAACAGTTCGCACCATCTGTAAAAAAGAAAAAATCTTGCTCGTAAAATTTACGGTGTGTTCAAGGATGAGAAAAAATATTAGACACAATTCCGATACAAAGAATAGGTGAAGGAACATTTATTCGATCTCGATTGAATCTTGGAGTAGACCGTTGCATTCTATTCGATCTCATCTGAACATCATTTATATAAACGTTATAATCATTTGCATGGGTATGATCCCATGGTATGGCTCGATCAAGTATTACTTAGAGACTTTGATAATGATGATGAAGATAACACGAAATTAACTGCGACAATGAGAATTGACCTATTTTCTTCGTTGAACTAGAGTATGATCGTAGGCTGGCTCATTTTTATTCAAGTATTTAAATTATACTTTCACATGACTTGAGTAGGATCATAGGGTCGACTTTGGCCATACCTAACTTTCAATGAGTAGGATCATAGGGTCGACTTTGACTATACCTAACTTTCAACTTCAAATTAAATTTATCTCCAACTAAGTAGAGTCTAATTAGGGTTAGACGGGTTAGCCTCGTTAATTGTTCCAGCCTTAAGAAACTTATCTTTGCCTCAAAATTGTCTTCAAATAAGCGGGAATGACCGTACGGTATGACATGATTATGGTTGCAGCCTCGATCTTTCTAACTTTTAGAACAAAACACGTTCATTGAAACATAAAATTGTACCTTACACGAACGAGATAGGTTTATAACACAACAAATCTTAACAAAATTCTCTCTTTGAAGCAAAGAGATTCGTTTATTGATACAATGGAAAAGAATGTTCCACAAATACAATCATGAATTATAAGCAAAGAAGCACTCTATCTTTACAAAAATAGGTATAAAGAAAAGCAAACACTAACACTCTCACGTATGAATCAAAAGATAAAGTAGGAAATTTGCGAAGAACAAATAGAAAACAGGGGAGCTGATTATACTCTGTTTTCTACTTTAGCAGTGTGGGGAGAGATGTTGTGTGGGAACTTGTTGGAGTTGGATCTCCTTCTCTTGATCACAATGAACCATGTGATAGCTTCCAGCACCAACGCCACAGCGCCCAACAAGATGATCACTCCGCTGTAAGCCCGTCTCCATTTATTGTCGGGGCTCAAGATTTTGAAGCCTTCGAACACATTGATGATGCTCATGATGATCACGCTGTATCCCATGGAGTGATGGTAAATGTTCCAGTAGATTCTGTACTTATGATCCTTCTTCGGCCTCAAAAGCAGAGCGAATACCTGAACACTTCCCAACACGAACAGAGCAATCCCAATGTTACGATGGGTGTTGTACTGAACTGCTGCCGACTCGCCGCCGAGTTTGATTCCGGTGGCCCACCCGGCAACTCCCACGGCGTAGGCGGAGGTCTGGCAGGCCACGTGAAGGTAAAACCAGGCTGGATCTGCCGCCTTGAACACCTTCAAATACCTTGCGAAAATGGCTCCCATTGGCATCAAAGTCCCCCAGCTGACCGCATTCAGCACTCCGTGAATCTGAGAATCCGAATCCCAATTGGGTGTTAGAATTTATCGAAATCCCCAAAAGGGTTTTGCAAATGGGAAGATTAAAACAGACCCATATCATCAAAACCCCACAATTCATTCAAATTCAAATTCAAATTCAAATTCAAACCCACTTACGTTTCTCCTCCTAAGAACAGAATCCACCGCCGCCGTGGTCGACCCAGTAAGCAAATCCAGAGTAGCGAGGGACCTTCTATTATCGCCAGTGAAGGCGTGGGGGAGAGGAGAACCCTGCGCCATGGGACCTTCCTGCCAGACCTGATTGACGGTGGTCATGCCGGGGGGAAGAGAAATGGTTGCAAAAATGGTCATTTCGTTGTTGTCATAAGTGGCGGAGAGTTGAGGAACCTCAAAGCTCAAGCGGCTCTGTTGCATAGTCGGAGAAGGGAGGTCGATGCTGGAAGTGTAAACGTGAGGGAGGCCAGAGGAGTTCGGGTAGGCTATAAGAGCTTGAGAGCCAAACATGGCGAGGGCATTTGGGTTAATGGCCCAAGCAATCCATTGATTGGGAGAGGTGGAAGGGCGTCGGAAGGCCATCCTGAAGGAGGTGTTGGATGGATGAAAGGTCCAATGGAGGAAAGAATTAAGGACAGGATGATCCACACAGGCCGCAAAGACTTCATTGCTGGCGAAATTATGGTTTTTGCAAGTCTGCCCAGCGGCAGAGAGGCAGAGAGAGAAGAGAAGCAGAGCATTGAGGAAGGTTTGGAGTTTGGTTTCCATGGCGGATTAGAATGATGGAGAATGAGAAACAGAGGAGAAGATGAATGAATTTATAGAGGAAAGAAGATGAAATGCAGAGTGGACGCCATGGAAAAGGGGAAGAAACGCAGAGTCCACGCGTAGGGTTTAATCTTCCACTTTCTTTGAACAATTTTCAAACTTGCTGACCCCGTTTCGTTGAATTCTCCACAGTTTCAATCATTTTTTAATTAATTTTATTTAGTCATAAAAAAAATAATAAATAAATAAAAAAGAATAATAATAAAAGAATCGTCGCCTGAGAGATTCGAACTCTCGCGGGGAAACCCCATGTACTTAGCAGGCACACGCCTTAACCACTCGGCCAAAGCGACGACATTTGTTAAATTTAATATATTTAGATATATAATCTATAATAAAACTCCAATTTTTAACTTCAACCAATAATATAAAATATCAAAATAAAAAATTTAAAAAAAAATCTAAATAATTATTTTTCAACCACTTCGGTCAAATTTTAAACCACAGTAAATAATAAATAAATTTTTTTAAATGAAAAAGATATATATATCTTATGGATCACTAAATTTTAAATTTTATGTTTAATAAATTATTAATGGATTAAAAAGAATTAATTATCTCTCTCTTTTGATTTTCTTGATCGGTAATATCTGCAGAACAACGAAGAGAGTAGTGATCTCGACGTGTTAATATCAATTTCTTAATATCCAATCTTAGCTTAAAAGCTTTGGTCTTAAGAGTGAGAAAAACATTGACTTTTTTTTTTTTTAAGAACACTTGATTATTTTATGGTAACTACGAGTCAACGGGGAAGAAGTCAACAAAATTAGGCAACTTGATTATAAATTTGTAAGCATTTGATCGGTTTGAATACAATTTTCCAACAAATTATTGTTTGGATATGGAATTTTGAGGTCCAAAAAGGCTGTGGGAGAATGATTACGCCACTTTCCTCTCATTTTCCACCATCATGTATGTATGAATCTTTGAACCGACTTATATTTTTATATACGTATGGGTATCGGTACGTGCATGCATTATCAAATGAGTTTAAACTTCTACGTTGAATGGTTTCATATCGTGGGTTGAATGGTTTCATATTCACGAGTATTGAATCAGCTAGCTTGTGTTCACATTTCAACTGTTCTCACGGGACTGTTTACTACATTTGATTGCTAAGAGAGCCCGTAAGATGTTAGTTATACTTTATATACGCATTGGTGTACTTATGTGCATGCATTTTCAAATGGGTTTAAATGTTTACGTTAAATGGTTTGATATTCACGAGTATTGAATCAGCTAGCTTGTGTTCACGGGACTGTTTAGTGCATTTGATTGCTAAGATACCTTGTAAGATGTTAGTTATACTTTATATACGCATTGATGTACTTATGTGCATGCATTTTCAAATGGGTTTAAACTTCTACGTTGAATGATTTGATATTCACAAGTATTGAATCAGCTAGCTTGTGTTCACATTTCGACTATTCTCACGGGACTGTTTACTGCATTTGATTGCTAAGAGGGCTTGTAAGATATTAGTTATATTTTATATACGTGTTGGTGTACTTACGTGCATGCATTTTCAAATGGGTTTAAATTTTAACGTTGAATGATTTGATATTCACGAGTATTAGGTCAACTTGTTCGCATTTCGACTATTCTCAGGGGACAACTTTATTCTATTGTATTGATGTTAGACTATAGACACGAACGTACTTTTACTTTTATATATGTATTGGTGTATATATGTTTATGTATTTTCAAATGGGTTTAAATTTCTACGTTGAATAATTCGATATTCACGAACACTAGGTCAACTTGTTCGCATTTCGAGAATTCTCACCGGACAATTTATTTACTTTATTGCATTTGGTTGCTATGATAACTTCTAAGATATTCACGAGTATTGGTCTAGTTTCTATGCATTTTAACTATTCTAACGAGACAACTTCTTTACTTTTATTTTATTTAATTGTCAAGATGACTCGTAAACTATTAAATTTGAGGTAGGTTACTGTTTGTGAGGTCCCACATTGATTGGTGAGGAGAACAAACCACTATTTATAAGGGTGTGAAAATCTTCTCGTAGCAGACGCGTTTTAAAGCCTTGAGGAGAAGCCCGAAAGGTAAAGTACAAAGAGGACAATATCTGTTAGCGGTGGATCTGGGCCGTTACAAATGGTATCAGAGCCAGACATCGGATGACGTACCAGCCTTCTCACTATTCCCCGAAGGGGGGTAGACACGAGGCAGTGTACCAGCGAGGACGCTGGCCCCGAAGAGAGGTGGATTGTAATGTCCCACATTGATTTTTAAAGCCTTGAGGGGAAGCCCGAAAGAGAAAGTCCAAAAAAGATAATATCTGCTAGCCGTGATCTACCATTATTTGAACTCACATCATTACTTAAATTGGGTTAGATAGAAGGCACATTAAGGAGGGGTAGTTGAGGTATAAAATAATGGTCAAGTATTATAAAACATTTCAACCACAAATAATTTATTATTTTCCAAACAACATCACACCCATAATAAATAAATAAATAAATAAATAAATAAATAAATAAATAAATAAATAAATAAATAAATAAATAAATAGGTCGATCTTATTTTGATAGGCCGACCGTATTTGCTAAATAAGGTCATTAATGGTAATCTATGTCTTATTCACTGAGCTATGTTTGAATTGGTCAGATCATTTTCTACATCGTTTAATGTCCGACTACTTTAAAGTATTCTTGAACGTTCTTTTTAATCAATTTAGATAAATTAAAATTTTCGTGTCAAATCTGTATGGTCGAATTGTTACGTCTATAAAATAATCTAAGTTGTGGTGTATTTTTGTCCGTAATTTAAATTCGATTCGACTGTTACAATTGTTACGAATTTAACATTTATAACAAATGTTCATACTACTGATTATTAATGTAGCATGTATGGTAAATAAATATGTATTTTTTAAATAATAAAAAAAATGAATAATCCGACCACTCAATCCATTCTAATCCAAAAATTTAGGGTTGGATTTGGTTGTGAACTGGGTCATTCAAGTCTATCAATCTAACCAATCCGAAATTTTGAGTTGGTCTAAATATTTTATTCAACCTGATTCGTGTATACCCATAATTTACATTTGATTTCTGTAATTTTATTCGAGTGGTGATTTGGTTACTCGTTAAGTAATCTGGGTAAAACTTGTATCGATTTGATTCTCGACAATATAGTTCCCTTAATTTAACAAAGTTACTCATGAAGTAAACTCGGTAAAATTTGTATTGATATAAATATTTAGTTCTCTTAATTTAATTACGATTTGGTTACGTTCACGATGGTTTTCATTATCTTCGACTATAATTAAAGGATTAAAATTAGGTGTATAATAATTTTTTTAAAATGAGTATTTTTCATATGTCTATAAATGAAATAAATATTATGGAAAATGTATGTGAACACAGATGAAAACGGCGTCGTCTAGTGAGGTTTGGAGAGCAAAACAGGTTAAACGGAACGAACGACACAATTTAATATTTATTTAAAATTCTTTTTTATAAATCAAACAAACAAACACAAGAATATATATAAAAAAAATTATTTCAATAAATTTATGAAAATATGTACTTTTCTTCCCTCGATTTAGCAAAATAACTCTCAAATACATGGACGTTTGTGATTATGAATTGTGTAACGACCCAAATTTAAGATTTGAAATACGAGTTCTACATTTGACGGCCTCAAAATTCTCTTGCATCTCTTACGACATGGTCATACTCTCTAACGATAGTTAAGATGATGAAAGATGTAATTACAAGGATAAAACATACTTTTGACCCAACTGTAATTATAAATAAGTAAATGATTGACTTGCTTCTAATGATAAGATCAATAGACATACCTTACCGGTGCATAAGAGTGTAACTATAAATCTATAATGGAGTGAGTGTAAGTTGGCTCGGGTCAACCCGAAGGTTTTGCCCATGAACCCAAAACCGAACCGATTTAGTTCGAGTTCAGAAAAATGAACCCAACCCTACCCGAAATGCTAATCCAACCCAACCCAGTTGGGTTGGGTTGGTCCGGGTTGCCGGGTTGCCGGGTTGAATATACACCCCTAAGTGTAACTATAGATCTATAATGGAGTGACTATAGTTAATAGATGAAAATTGATTAGTTAATGAATTTAATTAATCAAATTTATATTATTGGAGGTTATAATCCGTAGATTCATAATATTTAATTGTTATTTCACTTTAAAAGGTTTAATTTAATTGAAAGAAAAAAAATTAGTGTTTAAATTAATATTTAACATATTAAAAATAGATTTAAATTTAAATGTTTAAATTAATATTTAATATATTAGATATATTAAAAAAAAAAGAAAAATATATTTATTATATTTTTACCTTAATTAATTTAAAATGTTTAAATTAATATTTAATATATTTAATATATTTAAAAAAATAAAAATATATTTATTGTATTTTTACCTTAAATATTAAAACTATTAATATTAATATATTAGGTACATTAAATTAAAAAAAAATATTTAAAATTGGAATGAGATTCAAATTAAAATATAAATATGATTTGAACGAAATATTATATCTTAATTAGATATTTAAATATATTATTTGGTAAAGATTCTCGAGTAATATTTATAAATAGATCCTAAAGTTGAGTTGTAATGACACACTTTCCCGACTTTATTTCTTCTTTCTTCTTTCAATTTCTTTGTGATTTTTTTTAAGTCTTGACTTTGTTCGAGTCGTAACAAGGAAGATCCAGTGGGTACAAGCTATAGTTTCTACAAAAATAGAGTTCTTCTATCGTTTTTATTGCTTTCTTTTAATTTTTAATAAAATCAAAACGGTTCATAACGCTTTTACCCATGAATGAAGAGTTAGTTCCCTTTAGATAAAGGATATCTCGTGTCTCGGGATGTCATCATAAAGCATAAGTAATACTCGAGAGCTCCGATAATTATAAAAAAAATTAAAAAATTAAAAAAAAAAATGTACCCATCTTATAAAATATAATTCATACCCAATAATTAATGCATGAATTTATGTGGGTCGGTAAGCATTATAACGATGGAGGCCGTTGGAATTAGTCAACCGTTTCAAGGGCTTTGCCTTGTCTCTCTCTCTTAGGTGTCTACCAAGGAGAAACAGAGTGTTTCATAAACCAAATAAAATTCACAAATTTACTGAATTTTCATTCGAATTAATCCCAATAAATACTCACTTTCTTCTTCTTCTTCTTCCTCCCTGAATCCACAGCAGAAACTGAAACAGAGTTCAGCCATGGAAATGAAACTCTGGAGCTTGTTCTTCTCTGTTCTGACCCTCCTCCTCTGTTCCTGCCGGCCGGCGTCCGCTCAGATTTGCAGAAGCTACAATGGGTTTGCAACGAATGAAGTGTTCGCAGCCTGTGTGGATCATCCAGTGCTCAATACTTTCCTCCATTGGAGCTACAATCCATTGAACAGCACCTTGAGAATGGCCTTCCGGCGCCCTTCCACCTCTCCCAATCAATGGATTTCATGGGCCATTAACCCACAGGGCCTCGCCATGTTTGGATCTCAAGCTCTCGTCGCTTACCGGAATTCCTCTGCTCTCCCTCATGCTTACACTTCCAGCGTCGATCCCCCTGGTCCGACCCTGCAACAGAGCACCCTGAGCTTCGCGGTTCCTGATCTTGCAGCGACTTATGTCAACAACGAGCTCACCATTTTCGCAACGATTCGGCTCCCCTCCAACATGAAGACCATTAATCAAGTCTGGCAGGTTGGTCCCATGATCGGTGGCTCTCCATCTTCCCATTCGCTCGCCGAAGAAAACAGAGCATCCAGATCTAAACTCGATTTGCTTACTGGATCCTCCTCGGCGGCGGAGGATACCGTTTTGAAGAAGAGAAACGTAAGTTTTCCGATCTGGGTTTGTTTGATTCTCTCGATTTGTGAAACCCTTTTGTGAAATCGGTTTAATTTTTCAGATTCATGGGGTTTTGAACGCTGTTAGTTGGGGGACATTGATGCCGATCGGCGCCATTTTCGCTAGATATTTGAGGGCTTTCAAAGGTGCAGATCCGGCCTGGTTTTACCTTCACGTCGCTTGTCAATCCTCCGCCTACGCCGTCGGTGTCGCCGGTTGGGCTACCGGCCTAAAACTCGGCAGAGATTCCACCGCCGTTCAATACAACACCCACCGCAACATCGGAATCACTCTGTTCGTGTTCGGAACTCTTCAGGTACCAAAAACACAACAAAAATCCACAAACCCAAATCAAAATTTCTCGAAATCCGCACTAATTTCGATCTGGGTTTGATTCATTCAGGTTTTCGCTCTCCTTTTGAGGCCGAAGAAGGATCACAAATACAGAATCTACTGGAACGCATACCATCACTCGATCGGATACAGTGTGATTGTTCTGAGTATCATCAATGTCTTCAAAGGATTAGATATCTTGAGGCCCGATGAGAAATGGAAACGGGCTTACACCGGAATCATCATCTTCTTGGGCGCCGTCGCCGTGGTTCTTGAAGTGATCACATGGATCATTGTGATGAAGAGAAAGAGATCCAGCTCTGATGATAAGTTTCCTCATAACAATAATGGACAAAACGGGGTTTGATCATTGATGATTTACATTTTTAAGTGTTTTTTTTGTTTCTTTTGGATTTTCTATTTTTAGAGATTGGTAGTGAGGTTATTATATTTATAGATAATTCTTTTTTTTTTTAAGGGTTTCTAATTTTATTAATAAAATCTCAAAAAATATTATTCCGCTATTATTTCATATCCTTAGAGGGAAGAGGTGTAGATTCTCTCTGACAGATGTGTTTTAAAACTAAGGTTGATGTCGAAAACTTTGATTTTGGATATTAGTAAAGTATAGTAAAACGCTATATTGGTAAAGCTACGGGTAGATATCGGTGAAGCTATATGTGGTAGACAAAAAGCTATATGGAGCACTATTTGACTCTCCTTCCTCTTTTCATCTTTCCCTCGCGGTACTTGTTTGCTATCGGTCTCTAGCCCATATTTAACTTTGGACAGAATTCACCGCCCGATTGGGGTTGCACGCCTCGTGGTGCAACAGGGTCCGAGCGTAACGAGGCTCTCACCCTCTCTAGCACCCCCTTTTAGGAGACTTGTGCCCAATCCGTCGCTGAGGATGCTTCTCCAGACAATAGATATTGATAAAGCTATATATGGTAGATAAAAAGCTACATGGGTATGGTAGATAGTTATATCACAATTATATCTAGTAAAACTATACATAGTAAGTTGAATCATATTATTTCTTCTTGTACATCACTGTAGTCATCAATACTGTTAAGAATATTTAGTAATAAATTATAGTTTACTATATATATTATATTTGATATTTTATTATAAGGCAAATATTAGATATTTGTCTTATTACCATAGGTATCTTTGTCATTTCCATTTATTACTATTTCCATATCCTTTTAATTTATTTGATTATAAATAAGATAACTTTCACACCATTTAGGTGTGGTGGATTAATCAAACATTCACAAATACAAAACCTTTAGTCAATATTCTCCTTGCATTTTCTCTATCATGTTCTTTGTGTGCATCTAGATCGAGTCTGTGTGTTGTTGTGCGATCCTAACAAATCGACCCATATTAACTTACATATCATGATTATTTTTAAAATATGTACTAATTGTAAAATTATTTAAAAAAAAAAAAATTAAAAAGTGTTTTTGAAGTTTTTAAAAACGTTTATTTTTTACCTCTAAAACTGACCTGACCGTACATGATTGATAGTCTAGATTGGTCGAGTTATCAGACTATATTAACCACTCTTATTTCCTACAACGTACATGATTGATAGAATCACTAATGTAGGAAGGTTGGTCAACCTGATGCAAGAGAGACGCGAACAAAATCTTCCAGCCAACTGAACCTCCTCCATCCCTCGAGACCAATTTAGATAGTAGCTACCGTTATCTTTATCCCGTCCTACAAAGGTAACTCCGAAACTACGATTACGTTGACTAGATTAAAGACTAAATTAGGGTCTACACATTAATTAATCCTTTCCCACTAATTAACAACTTCTAATTTCACACGGTTTGGAATATTATTGGCTTTTTCCATAAAATAATGGGGTTAGTGGACATGTGATGATTATTAATTTTAATAATCTTCTTAATTAATTAATTAATTAAACTAATTATTCTGATTCTTATTTACTTAATAACCTTATTTAAATAATAAAAATAAATTAAAAATAAATTAATTTCAACATGGGAGAATAAGACAAAACGGGGTCAAAGTTTGAAAAGTGTTCAAACAAAGTGGAAGATTAAACCCTACGCGTGGACTCTGCATTTCATCTTCTTTCCTCTATAAATTCATTCATCTTCTCCTCTGTTTCTCATTCTCCATCATTCTAATCCGCCATGGAAACCAAACTCCAAACCTTCCTCAATGCTCTGCTTCTCTTCTCTCTCTGCCTCTCTGCCGCTGGGCAGACTTGCAAAAACCATAATTTCGCCAGCAATGAAGTCTTTGCGGCCTGTGTGGATCATCCTGTCCTTAATTCTTTCCTCCATTGGACCTTTCATCCATCCAACACCTCCTTCAGGATGGCCTTCCGACGCCCTTCCACCTCTCCCAATCAATGGATTGCTTGGGCCATTAACCCAAATGCCCTCGCCATGTTTGGCTCTCAAGCTCTTATAGCCTACCCGAACTCCTCTGGCCTCCCTCACGTTTACACTTCCAGCATCGACCTCCCTTCTCCGACTATGCAACAGAGCCGCTTGAGCTTTGAGGTTCCTCAACTCTCCGCCACTTATGACAACAACGAAATGACCATTTTTGCAACCATTTCTCTTCCCCCCGGCATGACCACCGTCAATCAGGTCTGGCAGGAAGGTCCCATGGCGCAGGGTTCTCCTCTCCCCCACGCCTTCACTGGCGATAATAGAAGGTCCCTCGCTACTCTGGATTTGCTTACTGGGTCGACCACGGCGGCGGTGGATTCTGTTCTTAGGAGGAGAAACGTAAGTGGGTTTGAATTTGAATTTGAATTTGAATTTGAATGAATTGTGGGGTTTTGATGATATGGGTCTGTTTTAATCTTCCCATTTGCAAAACCCTTTTGGGGATTTCGATAAATTCTAACACCCAATTGGGATTTGGATTCTCAGATTCACGGAGTGCTGAATGCGGTCAGCTGGGGGACTTTGATGCCAATGGGAGCCATTTTCGCAAGGTATTTGAAGGTGTTCAAGGCGGCAGATCCAGCCTGGTTTTACCTTCACGTGGCCTGCCAGACCTCCGCCTACGCCGTGGGAGTTGCCGGCTGGGCCACCGGAATCAAACTCGGCGGCGAGTCGGCAGCGGTTCAGTACAACACCCATCGTAACATTGGGATTGCTCTGTTCGTGTTGGGAAGTGTTCAGGTATTCGCTCTGCTTTTGAGGCCGAAGAAGGATCATAAGTACAGAATCTACTGGAACATTTACCATCACTCCATGGGATACAGCGTGATCATCATGAGCATCATCAATGTGTTCGAAGGCTTCAAAATCTTGAGCCCCGACAATAAATGGAGACGGGCTTACAGCGGAGTGATCATCTTGCTGGGCGCTGTGGCGTTGGTGCTGGAAGCTATTACATGGTTCATTGTGATCAAGAGAAGGAGATCCAACTCCAACAAGTTCCCACACAACATCTCTCCCCACACTGCTAAAGTAGAAAACAGAGTATAATCAGCTCCCCTGTTTTCTGTTTGTTCTTCGCAAATTTCATAGTTTATCTTTTGATTCATACGTGAGAGTGTTAGTGTTTGCTTTTCTTTATACCTATTTTTGTAAAGATAGAGTGCTTCTTTGCTTATCATTCATGATTGTATTTGTGGAACATTGTTTTCCATTGTATCAATAAACGAATCTCTTTGCTTCAAAGAGAGAATTTTGTTAAGATTTGTTGTATTATAAACCTATCTGTTCGTGTAAGGTACAATTTTATGTTTTGATGAACGTGTTTTGTTCTAAAAGTTAGAAAGATCGAGGCTGCAACCATAATCATGTCATACCGTATGGTCATTCTCGCTTATTTGAAGACAATTTTGAGGCCAAGATGAGTTTCTTAAGGCTGGAACAATTAACGAGGCTAACCCGTCTAACCCTAATTAGACTCTGTTTAGTTGGAGTGCTTCTTTGCTTTCTAACTTCACATATGTCTGTTAATATGCTAATGGTAGATAGATATTTTAGTTAAGATAAGTACATTTTTATTAATATTAGGACACAAAATGATATTTAATAAATGAATTTTTATTAAAAAACAATGAAAATTGGAGAACAAAAAAAAAGTTGGTAAAAAGTTGTCAAGAATGGGATTCGAACCCATGCCCTTTCGGACCAGTACCTGAAACTGGCGCCTTAGACCAACTCGGCCATCTTGACTTGTCGACTTGGTTGGTAACTGAAATTTTAAATACTGTTATTTTATCTTTTAGAACAACAATTCGGGAAGGAAGCTAAATATTGATGCGCGGACCTAAGGTTGTTTGGTTCGTCACATAAACGGGAGCAGGCGATTTTGCCCCTCTTTACTGTGTTTGAATAACACACAATAAATGCACAAACAAAGGAATAGCATATCGGGTCAGGTTGGTCAGAAGTCTTCTTTGGTAAGACGGTCATCGATTTTGTCCGGATCCTCATTTTCTTCCGAAACAAAGGGAAGGAACTGTAAGAACCCAGAATGAGACTTTACAGTAAGGAAAGAAGAGTACAGAAAAAAGTACATAAAGGAGATAGTGAAGCAGGTTGTCACCCACGGTACGCACTAGAAGAGTCCACTCTTTTGTTTAGATTGTCTGTTTGTAAACCGGTTCTGGTTCAGTAGCTCAGGGTTTCGGTGGAGTCAGTTAAAGAAATATACTTCTAATGTCAAATCGGGATCCACTAGGACAGAAATCAAGCATTGGGTCAAACTCGTCTTTGGTGTCAAGGTAATAAATAGCTATGAATAGTCATCGAATCCCGGGAAAGAAAGGCTAGAAGGAAGAATGAATGGGACCTATTATGGGACATACAATGCATTACGTATGTCAAGCTATTCCATTGCTTGCCCCTTCCTTTCGCTACTGAATCTGAACCTATTTTCCTGATTTATGAACCTGTTAAAACGAAACTCAAGGGATAATGATTATGTAGCATTTATTCTAACCTAGCGAACAAAAATCGAACTTCACAAATACTTTTGAGATAGTCATTAACCTCTCTACCGTCGTTTTATAAGAAAATTGTGAGAAAATGAGAGAACATTTTGAAAGAACTTATTGAAAATGTCGATTACATTAAAATATATGGACAAGGGAGTATACACGCTTAGTCGAGAGAGGTTTGATAACTAATTGGTTCCCCTATAACATATTATATAAACAACAAACCTAATTACATGACATTAACATAGAATGCTCGAGCGTGGCTTGAGTACGCGGCCATAAGCAACATTGCCCTAGACAAGCAAGTCCAAAACCCTTCTCATGTAACAAACATTGCATAATAACTGATCTATGTCGACGACATAAAAAAGGTTGTTGTTAGCTACTTTTCAAGCTTCTGGTTTCGACCTTTTCTAGAGCCTCTCGAGTGGTTTGGGGAACGAAAAGTCTCGATTGGCACGACTATGGCAATGGCATATCCATAGGGCAGTAATATAGAGAGTAGATGACTTTTGGAGCTCACTACTTGGTTTATTTGGTGACCTTTGGTGGTGAACAGTTGAAGTATAGATGTTTGAACTGAGTACTTTGAATGATTACTACTATCACTGATACTTTCTGTACTTCTTTAACATACTAGAGTTTACAGGAAGTTATAGTCTCCATAACTGGTTTCTACGAACCAGTTTGCGTTCTCATTTACAAGTCGAGTCGATGGTTGATCTGATATATCGACCTACGCCAAAGGACGGGAAACCCCGATTTTGTTTTCTGTTTCTGACCCCCAAATAGACGAATTCCGCTGAAGATCTTAAACAGACGACTTGCATAGTTTCTTTGAGCAGAAAAGTTAACCGAACCAATGCACCCTGTCACTTGTTCATGTGTGTTCCTTTTCTTGCTGGAGTATCTACTTTCCACATCAGTTAGTTTTGTTCTTCCTTCTGCTTTACTGCTTGACATTGTATCTGTTTTCTTTGATATTGTCTGCCACTGGACGCTCTTCTTCAAGGAAACCAACTCTTGTTCGAGATTCTGGATTCGGAAACTTGTCGACTCGTACTCCTTTCTCGAGGATTCATGTGCCTGCATCACATGGTCCTTCTGTAGCAAGAAGCTTAACGTTCTTCGGCTTGGATCAGCTCCATCTGTATAAGGACTGTCTCGTAGATTCTGGCTGTTCGAGTTCAGATATCTAGAGCTTGAAAGACTCCCTGAGAATTCTCCATAAGGTGCAAATCTAAATGAACTCGAACACTCTTTGAACGCCTGTTGAGTATTCAATTGCTGAACGAAAAGCGCTTGAACTATCAGACGGAGCGGCATCAACTCGTTTTGAACAGCCTCGATGCACGCCTCTTGTGATAGCTTCTGGCAGTTGAGATACTTACAGACAGCCCATTTTTCCTCTTGGGACAGTTGTGTCTGTGCCTGCAAAACAAAATAGATGAGCTAATGGATCTAAACCACATTTCAAAAAGCATTTCATGAAGAAGAGAACAGATAAGATTTACCTGCAGGAATGTGTTTACTGCCCAATAAAGGTGGTTGTGATTCTCTCGCCACGAAGCAGGCACTTTTTCGATAAGTTCCACAAATCGTTTTTGTCCGAGTTTCGGATCGGGAGCTATGAAGGTTAGATACTCATCCCACAACTCAGCCACGAGTGAGTTGCTTCCTGAATGGTTATGATTCATCTTCATGTTAGAAGATACAAAGGACTCTAATATCTTCTCCATTGTAGCTAACTCGACGCTGGAAGAAACCGAGTCCGACCCGGTTTTCGGTAGGAGGAAGTCTTCGACTTGGGCAAAGTGTAATACTGATGCAATCTGGTCTTGTAGTTTCTGCAGGCTGTTACTTTTGAGACCAATTTCAAGTGATTTTGAAAGTAATGCAAAGTAAAAGCCTACAGGAACCACTCTACTGGTCCTCTGTCCCATAGGGAGAAGATCAAGAAGACCTTGCAAGATAAACATAACCTTCTCACTTGCTTCATCATCATCTACAACTTTCTCATCAGTACTCTCCCAGAACTGGCGCGTTTTTTGCGAAAGAATCCATTTGTTAGCGTAGAAAACGATGATCGGGCTCACGTATTTTTCTTTCATACCTTGTCTTCTCAAGGATCCCACAACTCTTTTGAAGAATTCAAATGGTAGAGCAATGAGGTCCTTGATCCAAAGATCTTGGCACAAGATTTCTTTCACTATTTCACAGCTCCAAACCTGACTGGCCAATGCATCCATTGTAATGACTGGTTGGTCTCGCCTTTTCTCGGGGTCTAGAATCTCCATGCAAGCCATGAAGGCAAGAGATTCGATGCATCGGCTTACAATTAACAGCTCCTCGGACCAGGGAAGCAATTGTTGGCACTTTTGGAGTATGATTAGTGTATCGTCCCAGCTTTGGAAGACCACTTGGTTTAAATAGATATCGAATCGCTCGCAAAGGTTACCGGAATAGTAATCATCTGTCATTTCAAGAAACTCCGCAGCACATCGGAGGGCTGCTACGTTAAAAGGATCAACAAGAGTAGAGGAGCCATAGATGAAGAGTGCAAGTAATTCAAAGGTTTCTGGGCCACCGGGAAAGTCCGATGGGAGCTCATACTCGGTCGATTCATTTAGCCTTTTCTGGAAGTATCCACTCTTGGACAGGAGAGGATGCTGCAAAAACAAAAAAACAACAGTCTTGCTTAATTGAATATGAATATAAAGAGTACTATCCATTGATGTATTTCCCAAAAATCCTCCAGATTCATCTTTACCTTGTGCAAGTTGAAGGTTCTATCACCAACTCGAATCCGTATAGAAACAGGCAAACCAGTTTCTTGGCTCCTGAGACATCATCCACTTATCAGAAATCAAAAGCGAAATGAAAGACGAAGCAATATAATCTCAAAAAAAGTGAACCCAACCATGAAATGATCTTGATCTTGAGCAAAACCCCGATATTCGGTGAAGTGAAAGGACTAGAGGCCACTGAGCTGACTTTGGGGCTGAT
The DNA here is from genome assembly GCF_002806865.2 of Cucurbita pepo subsp. pepo. Classification (NCBI taxonomy): domain Eukaryota; kingdom Viridiplantae; phylum Streptophyta; class Magnoliopsida; order Cucurbitales; family Cucurbitaceae; genus Cucurbita; species Cucurbita pepo. The sequence goes on along the minus strand of NC_036641.1, from coordinate 6,823,886 downwards.
CACTGCCATCAACATAGTTCCTAATAGACCTTCAAACCAGAATTTATGAAAGTTTCTGAGAGCTGAGCGAGTTGGGAAATCTTTGAACTGAAGCAAATTCCGATAGCGAGTAACGTTACGCCTTCTTATGGCCATAAATGGTAAGCACCCATTTCAGGAATCGAAGAAATAAGTACATCTAAAGATCCTAGAATCCATAAACCAGTGCAAAATGAGGAAAACGGAAGAGAGAAAAGAGGGGAAAAGAGGGGAATTGTACAAGTTTGTCCACATACATTCGTGCAGTTTTTATTCCTTCCAAGTCAAAAGTCAAATGCACACGAGTGTAATCTCCATACCCATATTTTAAGGCTTCAAAAACGTTCTCGATTGCTGAAAAGTTGAATTCTTGAACTTCTAAAACGCCTCGGCCATTAGAATAAGCTTGGCTTTCTCCCTCTTTCGCTGTTATGTGAACCACAATTTGGGCTCTCTTCGTCGCTTTCCTTTTGTATCCATTCATATATTATAATTTTTGCATTTGAGTAGGTGAATCAGATCTGACGGAGAACCAAAACCTGCAAAAGATAATCAGAAGAAATCAGCAAAGAGTTAAAATAATAATGAGAAAGAGGTGAATTGAGGAAGAAGTTACATGGTAAACGCCAGCACACCCATGACGGCACGGCTTCTGAAAGCTCGGGAGAATGCTTTGGAAAGAGGGCGGCGCTTGCTTTCTCGCAGCATTTTCTCAATCCCCAGAACTTACTTTTGTGAAGTTCACTGCAGAGTGAGATACTGTACAACTTCTTCAATAATCAAATGCTCTCCTTCACATTTTACGCTACCTTATAACTTCAGAGGGAAGATTCTTTCTGTCATCCATTAAGCACAGAAATATGTAATACAAGTTGAGTCTACAGCCAGAAACTATTCTAATAATCCTTGAATCAGTGACTGATAGTATGTCGCCTTGACTAGCGACAATCGTACTTCGTGTTCATACACCGGTCCTCAGCAGAAAATTCCCTGCATTCAACTACAATACTCAAACATACATTTCATGAACGATGAAATCCAGTGCAGTGTAAAAGGTTAACAATATCAGTTAATTTAATCATCAGCTGGAAGTTGAAACAAATGTATGTGCAGAAATGGATCGGAGCAGTCACATTATAAGATTTCAGGCTATCACATGGTCGGTTCATTTGTTGTCTAGAATCCAACAAATTTAGCAACCTCTTTACATCGACATCGAAAATGTTATAAAATATAAGTGATTTAAGGAAAGGGTTTAAAGATAGAATTATTAGAATACATGGACCAATTCATATTGAATGGAAACATTACATCACCAAGCAGGATTAGAACCTTCTTTAACAGAAGGTGACCTAGATCCAAAGCTCCCATCTCTTGCAAATCTAGACAAACTCCTCCCGCTTTTAGGGGTTGCTGAACTCGGGCTTCGACCTCTGTAACTGGCACGAAGGGTTTCATCAAATGAAGATGTCGACTTCGCTATTGCATTCCTTACAAACTTCTGGGCGGCTGGAGAGAGGGTCCTTCGAACACTTGGGCTCGCACTTCCCCCTCTAACGGGTGATGGCAACGGTGGCTTCTGAAACATCTTTGATTTCTCCCTTAGCTTTCGTGCAGCCTCCCTTGAAAGTGAATGAGCCTTCTCATCTCTTGCAGGTGGACAAGGAATATTATAACGTGGCCCATCAACTGTACCACCAATGTCAATAGGCGTCTCCTCAGGATCAAGTCTCAGGGGTGTTCCTTCAATCTCACCCCACGTGATAAATGGAGATTCATCAACACCGGGAGCAGGGGACGGCGTTCGGACAAAACCGTAGCCATTCTCAGCCTTTTTCCCTGATTCTACATAAAATGGATTTGGGGTCTTCCTTAAATCCTCCAAATCATACTTCTTCAGTCTATCGCCGTCTCTATTAGACACAGGATATGGAGTAGATCCAGCCACAGGGGTATAGAGCACTTCAACTGTACCATCGCCTTTTGGCCTTGAGTCCATCAATTTACCATGGAACCGAGTGCTAGTTCGGTTAATTTCCTTGGTAAGGCCCTTCAATCTAACAGCCATTTCTTCCTCTGTCAGTGGAGCCTCACCTCTGTCGGATGGATGATACATCAACAAATTTTTTGCAGTATACTTCCATCCTTCCAAGGTACTTGGCGGCTGATCGGAAGTCCCATAACCATCAGTTATTCTATCTCTTTTTACATCCTCAATTGACTTCATAACTTCCTTTTCACCCTCCGTCAAATATGCGTATCTCTCCTTCCTCTTCCTATTATCTTTGTCAAGAATTTTGGAAAAGCTAAAATTATCCTCGCTCGTATATTGCCTAAAAAACTCATCGAGCGACAACGATTCATCCACCACCTTACCATCACAACCACCCTCCTCCGTTTCACCGGCAATATCACTTTTACCAAAGAGGGGGGTTTTCGGGGTTTTACCCTCAAATCCATCAAAAGAGGTAAAACTTCTCATAAAAGTGGAACCAGGTGTCTGGGACTTACCATCAGGGTTCAAACGTTTAACCTTCTGGCCACGACGCTCCATGATCTTCAACTGCGCATCTCGAATTAGAATCGGGTCTTCACTTTTAATCGCTTCAAGCCAATCGAGACGATCTCTGAGCTTCGAGATGTCGGGAAAGTAATCCCGCTCTATAATATTCTCTATCGCTTCTACATAGGCATCCTCATCAAGAACCTTGGGATGTTTCCTAGAGCTCCGAGGCGTAATCGAAGACGAACTCGGCAGATTTTGGATCGCATTCTCGGAAACCGTCGACGGCGAGGGGGATGAGATATGTCGGGGAGAGTGTCCCGGAGAAAGAAGCATGATTGAACAGCTAATTCAACGAATTCCGATCAAAATACTTGAATCAATCGAGAGAAAACTCGACGTTCTTCCAATTCCGATGAAGATTGGGACAAATTATGGGCTCTCTGGACTCTAGGGTTTATAATACTTCGATTTGATTAACGAAGCAAAATTTGAGACTGTCACCGACTATCTCCCAATCGTTTGCAACACGTGCGAATGTCAACAGTCACACGTGCCTTAGTATTTTTATTGCTGAAAGGCCCTGGAATTGTTTAGAATTTTCAAGTTGGTCCCTAGATTATTCCTAACTGGCAAAATGGTAAAAATTGGGTCGAGTTTATAAATTAAACGAATTAGGTTAAATTAATAAAAATACCTTTAAATCTTGTATTTTATCTTAAAAATATTGTTACACCCGTTTAATTTTAGATGAAAATTGTTAATATTTTAAAAATACCATTTAAATTTTAAAATTTTCATTAATAATTTTTAACTGGTAGAAAACTTGAAAAACATTTTAAATTTCTTTTAAAAAAAATACTTAACATTAAAAAGTTTTGACACAATTTTTTGTTCCCATATTGATGATAAGAATTTTTTAAAACTTTTTTTTATAAGGGTAAAGGGTGTTTATGTGTGATATCCTATATTGGTTGGGGAGGAGAATGAAATACCCTTTGTAATGGTGTGGAAACCTTTCTTCCGTAGACGCGTTTTAAAGCCGTGAGGGGAAGCTCGAAAGGAAAAACCCAAACAAGATAATGTCTGCTAGTAGTGGACCTGGACCGTTATAAATGGTATCAGAGCCAGACATCGGACGATGTGCCAGTGAGGAGGCTATTTTTCGAAGGGGGTAGACACAAGGTGGTGTGCCGGTAAGGACACTGGGCCCCGAAGGGGGTAGACACAAGGAGGTGTGTAAGTAAGGACGTTGGGCCCCGAAGGGGGTGGATTTGGTAGGGGTTCCATATTGATTGAAGAAATGAACAAGTGACAATGTGGACGTTGAGCCATGAAGGGGGGGGGGGGGGAAACCTTTTAAAGCCTTGAGGGGAAACCCGAAAGAGAAAGACCAAAGAGGACGCTGAGCCGCCCTGAAGCGGGGTAGATTGTGACAAAGGGTGTGGAAACTTTTCCCTAACAGACACGTTTTAAAGTCTTGAGGGGAAACCCGAAAGAGAAAGGCCAAAGAGGACGCTGGACCGCTCTGAAGCGGGGTAGATTGTGACAAAGGGTGTGGAAACTTTTCCCTAACAGACACTTTTTAAAGTCTCGAGGGGAAAGCCCAAAGAGGACAATATCTAATAGCCGTGGACCTGGGCCGTTACAGTTGGAATTATAATCCCCAAGGTAGGGTTAAATTCATGTTTGTTTCTTATTCCCGTAAAAGGAGGAGAAACTAAGAAGATAAAACATAAGACATCAAATACCGACGTCTTGTATTTAATATAAAACTTAGTTTTGCAATTAGTTTTATCGTCTTAAATATATTACCGAACACATTTTGAACATTTGTTTAAATTGAAATTCAATCTCTAAATTTACTCTCGAATACATATGTGTGAATATGAAATACAACACGCTAAGCATGCTATCATAAGTCAAAGAAACGAAGACTAGTTTACTCCAGATACGAGATTTGTCGCTTGGGCGATCTACTACGTCAGACTCTTTTTCTTCGAGATTCAAGTCTCAGCATTGTCGATCCGTCAAATTATCATGAATCATCAGAGCAACAAACAGAGCCACGTCGGCCTTTTATCTAACAAATGCATCCCTTCTAGAAGTCGGGATCCATTTGTCACCACATTTCGCTCTACCCCGCCCAAGAGAGTGTGAGAGAGGCAACGATAGGGGCAATGCAGGAGCAAGCGCATTTATTCCTGCTTCATTTGACAATACGTAGGCAACATGTTCTCTCGAGGTGAACAACCCATTCTCACACGCTCTCCCCCACTCAATTTTGGCTATCTTTCCTGCAGTAATGTCGCCATCCCATAAGGACTTGCGTTGTGCTCAATCTGGCATCTTGTCAACGCATGTCTCAGTGTCACAACCTCAAATCTTCGGCCCAAATGAGCACAAACGCCCCATACCTCGAGGCTCAAGCATGATTAGGCATTCAAAAAACGACGATAAGATATACCATTAAACCATTGTTTTATTGGACACAAAATTTTTTTTACCCATTAAATAAATATCATAACAAATTTAAACTTAATTCTTTTGCCCGAGTGAAAAATTTTCCCTAACAAACATGTTTTAAAATTGTGAGACTGACGATGATACATAACGAGTTAAAGCGGACAATATTTATTAACGGTGGACTTGAGTTGTTAAAATTGATATTAGAGCCAGACACGGGACAGTGTGCTAGCAAAGACGTTGACCTCCAAGGGGGTGAATTGTAAGATCCCATATCAATGGGAGAGGCAACAAAACATTTTTTATAAGGGTGTGAAAACCTGTAACGACACAGGAGAACCCATTGGGGACGTAAACGTACTCGAAGCGAGCCGGCAAGGGTACAGGAGAACCCATCTTTAGAAGCCCCACTTCAAGAACAGTCAGTAAATGCGAACCCAAATCCGGGAATAGGAGTTCTCCATCTGGTCTACTGAGAGCAAACTTTGATACTCCGAAAGTACCTAATATGACTGTGATGATGGGACTGATGCAATCCATGGCACAGACAAATGGGCAATTGACACATCCTGACCTTAAAGCAAAGTGCCAGGCAGACGACTCATCACAATCGGGGGACGTAGACGCATTTTAAAGCCTTGAGGGGAAGCCCGGAAGGGAAAGCTCAAAGAAGACAATATCTGCTAGCAGTGGATCTGGGTCGTTACAAAACCTTTCCCTAACAAACATGTTTTAAAATTGTGAGACTGAAGATGATACGAGGTAAAGTTGACAATATTTATTAGCGGTGAGCTTGAGCGGTTAAAATTGATATTAGAACCGGACACGGATAGTGTGTTAGCGAAGACGTTGGCCCCCAAGGGGGTGAATTGTAAGATCCCGTATCGATGTGAGAGGCAATGAAACATTTCTTAGAAGGGTGTGAAAACCTCTCCGAAATAAATACGTTTTAAAATCGTGAGGTTCATATTCGACGGTCGTCGGTTTTCTAAACCGATGATTAGTAGGTAAAAGTGGTGTTGAAATTAAAATAAATAAATAAATAAATAAGAAAAGAAAAGAAAAGTAAATTGGAATGATAATAGGTTCGTAAATTAGTAATATATAAATGATAGCATCAAGGAATTTTGGAAGCGGAAGCTTGTGCGTTACCAAACAACGGCCATAGAATATGCTCTTAGCTGTTACCAACTTTGCCGGGAACTTCATCGGACGCCTCTCAGCCGGAGCTCCAATCACTGCTTCTCAACTGTAACCATTTCAATTTTACTTCTCTCTCTTCTTCTTCATCTTCTTCCTCCTCACTGCACCTTCTTCTCCATCGGAGGTTGAATTTGACTTCCATTTATTCTCTTCTTCACTGACTTAGCTCGTCTTCTGCAGCTCTCAATCGCCTGCTCGAATTCCGAGGCTGGATTCTTAATTGACGGTCGTGGCTATTTTCTGGCGGAATTCTGTGCTTCCAAGTCAAATTACTACACCTGTGTGCTTTTCTAGGGCTTGAAACTTCGAGGCTTCGTCTGAGGTGGAGGTTGAGTTTTTCTTTTCCCTTTCTCGTGTCTAACTCACTATTTTTATTGTAATTTTAGGAAAAGAGTTTGTGATTATAGCACTAGACGAGTATTTTTTTTTTTTTTTTTTTTATTTGGGAATCTTTTCCAATGCTTCTCATTTCTCTTTACTGAGGTCGAGTTATGTTTAAATTGATCGTATTATTATTAATTCATCTTAATAATTAGTTGATTATGTTCAAATGAATCGTATTATTGTTAATTAATCAGCTATGATTCAACGAACATTTTATTGTTAAGTGGCTCGTACTTATTGATCTCGTGTTTTGGGAGTAATTATGAAACATGTTGAAATTGAGTCCGGTTCAATTATATTAATAAATAATAAAATCAACTTTTCATTAACAAATTTTAATTCCACAAAATAAGAAAAAAAAACTAAAATAATGATCATATAATTCTTTAAAGCAATTTTCCATTATAATAAATTTGAGGGGGGAAAGCCAAGAGATCAAAACCTAAAATAACAAATACTTTTTTCTAGGAAAATACAAATTACTACCTCCACACTATTTTTACACAGTTCTAATTTTTTTTTTTTTTTTTTTAACCTATATTCGTATGTGATTCTGAAATTGAAGTCGGAATTTTGTAATTTGGATCTTAATTGTTCTGATCGTTACTGGAACCTGGAGATCTAATAACTCAGCTCGAGCTGATCCTACTTGGACTGCATGTTTTGAACGAAATTAGTTACTAATTGTTTCTCTGCTCTTTCTAAGCTATAAGTAGGAGTGAGAGTTTAACTTCGAGCACTATAGTTTTTTTTGTTCGCCTCGTGGATTTCATCGAATGGTGTGCAAGTGGATTGCTGTGCGCTGAATTCAATTTCTGTGTATATTCTTTTTCTTTTAAAAAAAATTTGGTCATTAATTGAGAATTCAGATGAACTCGTAAATTGAATAATATATCTTGTCGCGTTTCCCTAAACTATTAAATGCTCAATGTTTTGGTTTAAATACGGTATATTTTCAATGTCAATCCTTCTTCTTCTATTAGAAAAGGTTAGTATTCTAAATCGACGCTGACACTGTAGTTTCCATTTTTTGGTTCTTGGGGTAAATGGAAATTTCCACTTTTCATGAGTATGAACACCTTTTCATGTTCGAAATGAGACATTGCTTGACGTTATAATTCATGAACTTGGGGATGCTGACTATGATTCAAATCTTTAATCCTTCTTTATGATTACTACTCTGAAGTAAAATAGAATTGCTTGTTTTTAAGGCAGCATCCTCAAATTATTTTATTTTCCATGCACATAACCATTCTCGAATAATTATAAATTGTTTGGAGGCAAGCAAGTCCAATCTGACTTCGAAGTAAAGATCTTTTTTGTTACATCTCTTATCAGGTTTCAGTATCCAGCTGGATGTTGCGTGGCATTCAGTTCCTGGATCAATCGAAGTGTGAAGAATAAGAGTTGTTTAGAGCTCTGTGGCTTATGATCTAAGCTCACTGTGCATATGGTTTCTTCAGGGGACCAAATAGAGACTAAAGTTGATTCTGATAGATTGGAGCATGAACAAAGTTCATTTAGCCAAGCGCAAGCGTCTCAGGAGGATCCTGGTGGAACAAATGCATCAAACTCTGATCACAAAAACACTGCAGCTTCCAGGGAGACACTTGAAGAGGCTGTTAAGCAGCCTGACGTTACAATCCCACTAGTGGATCGAGGAGATATCTCTAATACAGTTGCTGAGAAAGTGACCCAGAACCCAATTCATGCGGATCAGGACTCGCATCCTGACTTGAAAGTAAGTATCACCTCTACAATACGAGAGAAAGTGTCAGAGGATGGATATAACTGGCGAAAGTATGGTCAGAAACTAGTAAAAGGAAATGTCTTTGTTAGAAGCTATTACAGATGCACGCATCCAACTTGCATGGTGAAAAAACAACTGGAGCGCACTCATGATGGGAAAATTACAGATATTATTTACTTTGGCCCACACGATCACCCTAGACCTCAACCTCACATTCCTGTTGCTGTTGGAGTTGTTAACATGGTTGAAGAAAAACTAGATGATCATGCATCCAGAAGTTCACAAGGTAAGAAAGAAACTATATAGTTTCAAATCTTGGTTTGGTTATACTCGGAAGTTCTTTGATTTATTCCATTGTCTCTGTACTTGAAGATAAGCCCTCCACTGCACTTGGCCAGACACCTCGTAAAACTGAGCCGGGTGATGCGCTTCAACTGTCATTAGACATGGCCAATGATAAGGAAAAAGATGAAGCTTCGAAAAGGTCTAGGATCAATGATGAGGTGGACAGTGATGATACACGAGACTTGAAACGAGAGTACGCTAAAGCACGGACTGTTTTTTTTCTTTCTTTTAATCAGTGCAATTGTGGACTAACACATGATTATTCTCAACAGGAAGAAAATATGTAATATTGACGTGACAGTAGCAGACAAGTCAACGGTTGAATCTCGTGTTGTTGTTCAAACACCCAGTGAGGTTGACATTGTTAACGATGGATACCGCTGGCGGAAGTACGGACAGAAACTGGTGAAAGGCAATCCAAATCCTAGGTATTGATTAATCAATTGCAAAATCTTGTCTAAGATTGAATATAGTTAACAAATTGAAGGGTTGTATGAATATTGCTGAGCGATAATTTTTTTAATTCTCCTGAGTAGATTACTTCCCTTTTTCATTTCCCATCATGCTCTTGTTTATTATTGGTGAAGAAATATAGATTAATGCTTTAGTCATGTAAATTAAAGCCCACACTTATATGGATCCAATCACTGTAAGGAGAAAGAAAGAGCATTCATGTCTTGGTTTTTAGGTCCATGAAGTTACATGTTTTTAGGCGTGGATTACTGTAACAGTTTAAGCTCACCGCTAACAGATATTGTCCTCTTCGAATCTTTCCTTTCGAATTTTCTCTCAAGGTTTTTAAAACGCGTCGACTAGGGAGAGGTTTCCACACCCTTATAAAGAATGCTTCGTTCTCCTCCCAATCGAATAATTATTATAGATATAAACTTGGTTGATAATTCTATTTGTGTTATTATTTTGTGCAGGAGTTACTACAGATGCTCAAGTCCTGGATGTCCAGTTAAGAAACATGTAGAGAGGGCATCTCATGATCCAAAAGTGGTTCTTACCACGTATGAGGGTCATCATGACCATGATATGCCTCCTGCAAGGACTGTGACATTGAACTCAGCTGGGTCCACAGCAGCCCACAGTGATGAGATGAAAACAAAAACGGTCGGTAGTTCTATTGGCCAGGATACGGTGGTTCATGCTAATAAGGATCCTCCCAGCAATTCAAGTAAGTTCTAAAGGAGGTATAGAAGAAAAAAAATCAAACGCTTGTGACATTATTGTCTCAAATACAATCACTCCCTTTTTCAGGTTCTGAAGACAAATTAATTGAAACGAATGGCAAGTCGAATGCCACAGAAGCAAGCGATAGAATTGTCCTCGACATGGTGGTATACCAGGCAAGGAGTTTCGAGTGCTCGAAATAAGCAGCTGTAAGTAGCAGTCGAAAGCTAAGATAGCATATTTTATCCTGGTTCGAATTTGTATCAGATTAATCAAGACACCTAATAACAGCCTCAAATCAAGGTATAGCACTACAGTTGGATTAACTAGTTTGTATAAATTAATTAAACTGGTAAAATAAAATCAAACGTGTAGATTTTCAAAGAACTTAATAAAAAGATAGCTGCTAAAAGTTAGCTCATTATTATCATGATCCTTAGGGCCATGGATTTCCTCTCTGGTCTGTTGTTATTTTCAACCCGATTGATGTAATTTATGTGATGGTTCTTGATATTCTATAGGTTCCCAGTACTGCTGTTTGATCACAAATGTTATAAATTATCAACCAAGAATTTTCACGTTCCATTGTCTATGAACAGCAGTTTTCTCCTCTTCATTGCACTGATTTTGGGAACTTTGGCAATGTAAATTGTTCTTGAAAGTTTCATGATCTGCAATCTCAAGATGCTTGAAGCAGAGAACAACCGTGGCGCAAAGAATTTGAAATATATATTCAGCTGTACAAGTAAATCTCTCGTCCTAAAATACCATACATTTTGAAAATGATTCTAGACTACTTATCTGGAGTTACAAAGACATGTTATTCATCTTATTCTTCTTTTGGCCATGAATGGCGAGAACCATATTGAGAGTCGAAACAAAGAGTACGCTCTCTAGAAGATTTTCTCGAGCTGTTCACTTTCATTTGGTCGCCTAGTATCTTGAATGAAACATCTTTGCTTGCGGGGGCAGGAGTGGAAACGTCTGAGAGAGCATTTGGTGAAAGAATTGTGTGGCGCGGTGAAAGGTATCCCGTTGGGGTCGGTATAGAGTTGTACCTATTCAGAAGCACCAAAGAATTAAGATCCAAGGATTGGTTGGACGATAATCATCCGGACACAATTTTCATTGTTGTAGGCTAAGCAATAAAAAGGGTTGGTTAATGGAAGCAGCTTTTCATTCCACAATTTGCCATTCATGGAGCTCATGAAACCAGTAAAGCTGATTCGGGTTCGGAATCCAGCCAACATTTTAATAAACCCCGTGATGACGAGCCTTGTTTGCTCCTGTGTTTATATCGAAATGACCAGCTGCGTCGTTATATGGTAGAATGGGCACTAAAATGGAACGCTCATTCGACTTCGGTATCCAGTCTTGCAGCTGAGATGTCGGGCGTGTGCATTCACATTGGTTCATTTGCAAATGGCATGACTGAAAGAGAAGCAACTTGAGCATACTGCTACCCTTGTGGAGTACTTGCCTGGGCAACATACTGCGATCGATGCAGAGCGTTTAGAAAAGTGTTTCACGTTCACGACATCATGTAAAACTAACTACAACATGACAGGCAGGAAAGATTAGTACATGAAGTCACTGGTTAGTGTTCGTTGATCATAAATCGTACCTTGATCCCTCGATGGCGTATAGCCTCCATTCAGATCGATCCCGTCGTCACTGAAAAAAGTATTGAGTTTCATTATTTTTGCAAGAACATTGAAACTAAAACCAGCTTGCCCATGATTGCATTGAAACAACAATTGCCAGAACAGTATCAAATACTTACCCAACAGGAAAGATCAGTGCGTACTCGGGATGATTCTACGAGATGTCGGGGTCGCTAAACTCGAAATAGGAGGCTACGACTAGTCATTGTATTCATATTCTAGTCCCGCCATCAGACTCGAAGAATCTAGCTACAGCTGAATATAATTTTTCTTCTTCGAAAGGCTTTGCGACATAACCATCCATCCCGCAGGCCATGCATGCTTCACTTGTAGCCTGAATCACATCAGCTGTCATGGCCAACACTGGTGTATGCCAAACAGCCACATTCCCAAACATATCACTTGATGCTTTCCCAGAAGCAATGTCCTCGTTAACCTTCTTTTCGATATTTCGTATCTCTCGTGTTGCTGTAAACCTGCTCGTCACGGGATAATTGCATTTTTTCATTGAGAGAAAGGAAACACTAAGACAAGGGCATACAAAAAACAGGCTCGAATAAAAGGATTCTCGCCCCGATAGAGAAGGAATCCAATCCAAAAGAATAAGGCTAAACTCGTGAAAACGGGCTAGGGACCGACGCACACAAGTGTTAAATCTAACCACCCCAAAAGGGCTAGGGACCGACGCCCACAAGGAAGTGTTAAATCTAGCCACCCGAAAATAATCGAGTCTAAGGCAAAGCAAAAGTCGTTCGTATACCTCTTTTTTGTCCTACTTGACGAAAGGGAACAAACTGAGTTTCGTTTTCGGGCCAAACTCAAAAAAATTCCATACGAGTCATTTTGTCAATTACTTTTCGTACGGGAGGGAACCATTCAGATTGACTTCTATGCTATGGACCTACGCCCACAAAGAAGCGTTAAATCTCACCATCCCAAAAGGGCTAGGGACCGACGCCCACAAGGAAGCGTTAAATCTAGCCACCCGAAACTACTTCGTACGATCTATCTAAAAATTCTATAGCCCATCTAGCTAAACATTAGGATATAATTGAAGCCAATCACATTCTGCTATCTCTAAAGCCATAACAAGATTAGTCCATGTCGAAGTGAACATAGGAAAATTACTTACCCGTCCATCTCAGGCATCTGAAGATCCATGAAGCAGGCATGGAACTTGTGTGGTGGTTTCAACAAGGAAATAGCAGCTCTACCACTTTCCACACAGGTAACCTTGGCTCCATATTTCTTTAGAGCGCCTTCTGCGACTCGTCTATTAACGGCATTGTCATCGACCACCAGTATTTGCTTATCTCTCAGTAAGTTCCCGAGAATCGACGGCTTCTTTCGATTTACCTTCCCGAAAGCTTCCTGGAAGCATCCGATCAAGACACCCAACCTAAGGGGTTTCGTCATTACATTACTAATATAACCGGTCGACTTCAGAGCTCTCGTCTCTTGAAGATCAGAGGTAGCCAAGAGAAAGATCTTAGGACTTCGTGTTGATTCTTCTTTGCCATTTACCCCATGTTCTTCAAATACACGAGCGATCATCGGACCGGTTTGGTTATCCCATACATCTTTGTCGATAAGCACCATGGCCAATGACTTGGATGGACTGAGGAAAAGAACATAAAGAATCGATCAACCGATCGGCAATGATCCGTAGTATATTACGGTTAAGGGTCAAGCTAAAACTCGAGAAATAATGTTAAGAGGCTGAGGATTGTACCTTTTGATGCAATTGTTCTTTACGTATTCGTGCGCTGAAACCAGACTCGAAACTATATCTACCGAGATCCCTAACCTCTTGAGATGATATTTTGTTACCTCAGCTCTAATGCTTCTATTATCTATTACCAACGCTTGCAGTCCTCGGAAATCCAATACGGTTGGATCGTTCTGCTGCCACTTTGTATCGAGAGACCTTGTATCGCCTTTTCTCAAACATCCAGTAAACGAAAATGTGCTGCCAACACTAGGATGGCTCACAAAACCTATCTCTCCACCCATTAGTTCCACCAGACATTTGCTGATGCTCAGTCCTATTCCAGTCCCACCATACTTACGCGAAGTCGAACTATCAGCTTGCATAAAAGGCGTAAAGATTCGACTTTGTGCTTCTAAAGGAATTCCATGGCCTGTATCCTCGACCGATACAAGCAATTTAATTAAGTCGTCTTCCTTCATCGCATCCGTTCTACTAAATATCTCGAAATGCTCCCAACTCTTGCACCTTTCAACAACTGGAAACCCGCTTAATGTATTATGACTTTTTTTCGACGTATCTTTTACTAAATCTAAGCCTTGTCTTAGCACGCTGTCCATCGCATCAAGCGGAGTCTTCAGTTCGTCTGCTAGGTGCACGGTAACGAATATATGTCCTTTGTCGTTGGTGAACTGCTCGTAAATGATAGAAAATTACAACCACAATATTGGTAACATGAACTCAAAGAGTAACCACAATTTTAGGGACAAAGGAAATGGTGTTAGTATAAATAACCTTGATCGAATTTCCCACAAGATTGGTGATTATCTGCCGAAAGCGTCCCGGGTCGCCAATGAGGACTTCCGGGACTAGATTAGAGACATAAACAGCTAACTGCTCTCAAGCAAAAAAAAAAAAAAAAAAAAAAAAAAAAAAAAAAAAAAAAAANCAGAAATAGTGAAAATCATGTTCTTAACTTGATTTTTACCTCTATCCCCTTTTCATGGCATTTTCCAGAGAACATCGACAGCACATTATCCAGTAAAGCTCGAGGATCGAACGGTACATCTTCGAGTTCAAGCCTGCCTGATTCTATTTTAGCTTGATCAAGAACCTCATTTATTAGTGATATCAATTCTTTCCCACTATCATATGCAGTTTGGGCATAGTCCTGTTGGTTTGGGTCAAGATCAGTGTCCATCAGCATTTTCAGCATCCCTGAAAATGAGTGTTTTGTTTGCAAAAATCCTGTTACTTGAGGTTGATGGTTTGGTTAAATGAAAAATATCCACTGAATGAACTTCATAGTTACCTAAAACACCATTCATTGGCGTCCTGATCTCATGAGAAACAGTAGCAAGAAACTACAAAAGGAGAAGAGTCGATTATCGAGAAGAAATATAGTAAATACAAACAAAGAAAAAAAATGGTATAGCTCTTAATGATCTATTGGAGCTGTAACAGCTGAAGCCCACCACTAGCAGATATTGTCCGCTTTGTCCCGTTACGTATCGCCGTAGACTTACGGTTTTGAAACGCGTCTACTGTGGAGAGAGTCTAGCCCTACTCCGACTAGTGCCTTGCACCGTCCGGTGACTGAGTCGGATACCATTTGTAACAACCCAAGCCCACCACTAGTAGATATTGTCCTCTTTGGACTTTCCGCGTCTACTATGGAGAGAGTATAGCCTTACTCCGTGTAATGTCCCACATTGGTTGGGGAGGAGAACAAGAACAAATCGAGAGAGTATAGCCTTACTCCGTGTAATGTCCCACATTGGTTGGGGAGAACAAGAACAAATCACCCTTTATAAGGGTGTGGAAACCTTGGAAACCTTCCCCTAGTAGACGTGTTTTAAAGCCTTGAGAGGAAGCCCGAAAGGAAAAGCCCAAAGAGGACAATATCTGCTAGCGGTGGGTCTGGGTCGTTACACTCCGACTAGTGCCTCGCACCATCCAGTGACTGACTTAGATACCATTTATAACAGCCCAAGCCCACCGCTAGCAGATATTGTCCTCTTTGGACTTTTCCTCCTGGGCTTCCCCTCAAGGTTTTAAAACATGTCTATTAGGGAGAGGTTTTCACACTCTTATAAGGAATGCTTCATTCTCCTCTCCAACCAATGTGGGATTTCACATGAGCTTTGTATAATAATAGACATGAGCGTAATAATACCACACAAAACTAAACTCACCTGAGACTTTGCCACATCTGCAGCTTCAGCACGAGTTTTGAGTTTCATCATCTCACGAACGTCATTCTCCACTTTTGCGATTCGACTTATCGCCGCATAAAATATATGTCCAACGAGTAAAGTAATAACAAGAACTCCCACTGATGCATTTATAGCCATCCATGGTAATTGAGGCATCTGCTTAAATCTGTAAGCACGTTAACAAATGGCTCGAATAGACCAAATAACTTAAACGTTACCTCATAAATGCATGAACAATTAACCATGAAATCCTACCTGCAATGCATCTCATGCTTCCTTTGAGGGTCTCCAAAATCCAGGTTGCTAATGTGCAATAGACCAGTATCAACCACATCAGAACCATACATCTTGATGGGACCAGATGCATTAGTTGTATCATAAACATCAACAACAATTGATTGTTTGCTGGAAAGTTGGTGCAGAAGCTTGTCCACCAGTGATGGAACATCATAGGATGCTCCGAGATACCTTTTGATCAAATCAGTCATGGTAAAAGAGTTCAGTTTGTAGATATATACACACAAAAATTCAATAAATTCCTAAAATGAAAAGGGGATATCTCTTTAAGTACCCAACAGTAGCTTCAGTACGTTGCTCTGGTGTTGCATCAGGAGGAAGGTCAGTGTTATAGACAGCAAAAGTGAGTACAACACCTAGGTGATTGGACTTAAGAAGCTTGAAAGGCGATGTCAGTACTCCCTTCCCCGAAGCCCTTGCTCGTAAGATGTTTTCGCGGTCTTCCTATTAATTGAACATAATATATATTAGTGCACCTGAGCTTCTAAAAGATATGTTTCATTGATCTCCATCTTATACTCCCTTTTAGAGACTGCTTAATATACAGGAACGCCGAATATACCGTAATAGGCAACAAAGCATACCTTTCCCGACATCATGTCGATGGAAACTATATGTGATACAGTTTCTTGTGAAAATATGACAGGGGCATATTCATCCTGAAAGGGAGCAGGATCCAAATTCTCAGGAATACAATCCTGAACAAGAGTCTGGTCCTCTGTTCCCATCTTCTTAATTGTCCACCCGTGTTCCTCTTCAAATTGATTTCTTTCTGAATGGTTAACTTTCAAAGCATACGCCACGCCACTGGTTAGTGGTCGCTCAAAAGATGTTCTTTCTGCATATTCACTGAATGTTTTCTGTGGGAAAGAGACTACAATTAAGACGATATCTATACGAAAAAAGTCATGGACAGATGAAAGAAATAACTAGTAGGTTTGTTGAGGATTGTTGGGAAGGAGTTCCACATTGGCTAATTAAGGGGATGATCGTGAGTTTATAAGTAAGGAATACATCTTCATTGGTACGAGGTCTTTTGGGGAAACTAAAAGCAAAACTACCAGAGTTTATGCTCAAAGTAGACTACATACCATTGATGGAGGTTGTGGTTTCTAACATAGTATCAGAGCCATGCCCTTAACTTAGCTATGCTAATTGAATCCTCAAGTGTCGAACAAAGAAGTTGGTGGCCTCGAAGATGTAGTCAAAAGTGACTCAAGTGTCGAACGAAGGGTGTACTCTATTCAAGAGCTCCAGAGAAAGGAGTCGAATCTCGATTAAGGGGAGGTTGATCGAGGGCTAGGCCTCAGAGGAGGCTCTATGGTGTACTTTGTTCGAGGGGAGGATTGTTGAGGATCGTTGGGAGGGAGTCCCACATTGGCTAATTAAGGTGATGATCATGGGTTTATAAGTAAGGAATACATCTCCATTGGTATGATACCTTTCGGAGAAATCAAAAGCAAAGTCATGAGAGCTTATGCTCAAAGTGAACAATATTATACCATTGTGGAGGTCGTGGTTTCTAACAAGGTTCACTAACTAAGATGTCCAATCCCAATTTGATAGATTTGGACACATTACCGTGAAATCCGTCCCTCCAAAACGACAAGTCACAGAGCTTTTTGCAAATAATTATTAGATTAAAAAAAACTATTGTCCGAGACCAAAGATTTGTATCTCGACATTTTCCCGCACAAGTGATGTTTCTGTCCAGCTTAAGGAGGTAGTATTGGACTACTATTTTGGAAAGGTTAAAAGCAGCAATTTAATGAAGCATCAAGATAAGGCTATAATGAGCCAAAAACAGCACAAATTACAAAAGAGAGAGGTATTCACCTGATCAATGGCAGAAGGATGCTTGCCATGGTGAAAAGTGGAGACCAGAATAGCCAAGGCATGAACAT
Source organism: Cucurbita pepo subsp. pepo (assembly GCF_002806865.2). NCBI lineage: Eukaryota > Viridiplantae > Streptophyta > Magnoliopsida > Cucurbitales > Cucurbitaceae > Cucurbita > Cucurbita pepo. The sequence goes on along the minus strand of NC_036641.1, from coordinate 6,806,252 downwards.
GGTTCATGCTAACGTTGAATTGATCCTGTAACATTCGAGCTCGCTCATCACACATGTTCGCAAGTGTTTCTTCTCTCCTCAAGATGATTTTGTTGTTTAAATACCAAAAGAGCCAAAAGGATCCAATAACTCCAAGTAAAACAAATATTATAAGAAGCTTCTTTCTCCATTTTCCAGCCCCTTTAGGAGGACTTGGAGATAGATCTAACTGCTTCTTCTGTAGCAACACTTGCTGCAGTTGAATCATTGGCTGCTTCTCGACCGAGGGATGCTTTATTGGTTTATGCTTATGGTTCCTTAGTTTCAAATGAAAACTAGACATCTTCAGACATGATATCACTACAGCAAGGATCCATAAACACGCCATTACTAATCCGTTCAAACTTCGCGAAGGCTCGTTTCCAATTTCCTTAGAATGCAAGATCTTCTGATGAAAGCCAGAAAATAAATGAATCAATAAAATAATTCATTATTCAATGTTATTTCAGCATTTTAAAGTTCTTAAGCTCACAGATAGAGAATTAGAGAAGAACATTTAAATGGAAAAGATTTCTAGACGGACTACCTAAATCCCATGGGCATAGGCCAAGTTATAATGCAAGGGATAAATTACTATTGCCTGAAACATGATAAAAATTGAGTACATTTATTCACTTTAAAGTTTGCTTGGATTTCATTGACTTGTTGTTCATCCACAAGTGCATGAACCAGACTCCATTTCTTAAAGGAATAAATGTCGAGGATTATTGAGAGGAGTAGTCCCACATTGGCTAATTAAGAGGAAGATCACGAGTTTATAAGTAAGGAACACTGTCTCCATTGGATTGAGGCATTTTGGGGAAACCAAAAGCAAAACCATGAGAGCTTATGCTCAAAGTGGACAATATCATACCATCGTGGAGGTTCGTGGTTTCTAACATGGTATCATAACCATGTCCTTCACTTAGTCATGCCAATTGAATCCTCAAATGTCGAACTAAGAAGTTGTGAGACTCGAAGGTGTAGTCAAAGGTGACTCAAGTATCGAACAAAGGGTGTACTTTCTCCTTTGTTCAAGGGCTCCAAAGAAGGAGTCGAACCTCAATTAAGGGGAGACTACACGAGAGCTCTAGAGAGGAGGCCTCAAGGGAGAGGCTTTGTGGTGTACTTTGTTCGAGGGAAGGATTGTTGAGGGTTATTGAGAGAAGTAGTCCCACATTGACTAATTAAGAAGAAAATCATGAGTAAAGCCTTTTGAGGAAACCAAAAGCAATGTCATGAGAGCTTATGCTCAAAGTGGACAATATCATACCATTGTAGAGGTTCGTGGTTTCTAACATGGTGTCAGAGTCATGTCCTTAACTTAGTCATGTCAATAGAATCCTCGAGTGCCAAATAAAGAAGTTGTGAGCCTCGAATGTGTAGTCAAAGGTGACTCAAGTGTTGAACAAATGGTGTACTTTGCTCGAGAGCTCCAAAGAAGGAGTCGAGCCTCGATTAATGAGAGGTTGTTCAAGAGCTCCAGAGAAGGAGACCTCAAGGGAGAGGCTCTATGGGTGTACTTTGTTCGAGGGAAGGATTGTTGAGGATCATTGAGAGAAGTAGTCCCACACTGGCTAATTAAGAGGAAGATCATGAGTTTATAAGTAAGGAACACTATCTCCATTAGACTAAAGCCTTCTAGGGAAACCAAAAGCAAAGCCATGAGAGCTTATGCTCAAAGTGGACAATATCATACCATTGTGGAGGTTCGTGGTTTCTAACAGTAAACACCCTTAGATTTCCGAAAAAAAATGTTTTTTGAAACACGTACCCAATTTCCCAACACTCAACAGAAAGGAAAAAAGACGATTATGTTGTAATGCATCAACATGAAAAGCAAGTATTCAGCAACAAAAGTCTAACCTCTCTATGAATCTGATGACAAGGAGACACAAAAGCAAAAGAAGATTGTGAAGTAAGTGAGCGTGTCTTGTCCACTAACTGCAACAGATCATTATTGAAGGAATCCATCTCACCCCTAATTGGGCACTGGCCTTCAGGTTGTAAATTTTCAGAAAGCCACCCACGCTGCTTTTGCAAGTTTAGCTCCTCTTCTAGCATCTTCAAAGCGCAAGCTATGCATTCTTTCAGGCCAATACCAGGCCCTGGGTCTTCAGCACACTGAAGAGATGCTGCCTGCAATACACATTTGATGAGAATGAGAATATTGTTTGGTATGAACATGAATTCAAGCATTTAAAGCATTCGCCAAGCACATAAAGATTTTTCTTGGAAATGCAGCCAATAATTGATAGATAACCAACAACTGGGTGGACTAATAATTAATATGGAGAGGGAAGAAATTTAGGATCAACATAGATCATCTAGCGCTAATAGATATTATCCTCTTTGGGCTTTCCCGTTCAGGCTTCCCCTTAAGGCTTTAAAACGCGTCTGCTAGGGAGAGGTTTCCACACCCTTATAAGGAATGCTTCGTTCCCTGCTCCAACCGATGTGGGATTTAACAATCCATCCCCCTTAGGAGCCCAGTGTTCTCGTTGACACATCGCCCGGTGTCTGGCTCTGATATCATTTGTAATAACCCAAGGCCACCACTGGCAAATATTGTCCTCTTTGGGCTTTCCCTTCCAAACCTCCCCTCAAGGTTTTAAAAGACGTCTGCTAGGGAGAGGTTTCCACACCCTTATAAAGAATGCTTCGTTCCCCTCTCCAACCGATGTGGGATCTTACAATCCACCCCCCTTGAGGGCCCAACATCCTCGTTGACACACCGCCCAGTGTCTAGCTCTGATACCATTTGTAATAGCCAAAGGCCACCACTAACAGATATTGTCCTCTTTGGGCTTTCCCTTCCGAGCCTCCCCTCAAGATTTTAAAACGCGTCCGCTAGGGAGAGGTTTACATACCCTTATAAGAAATGCTTCGTTCCCCTCTCAAATCAATGTGGGAACTCACACGTTTACAAAAGAATAGTCCTTCAAGTTCTTTGAACCCAAGTCACTGTGTTTTGTGGGTGGCAATAAGTTAACATACACACTTATTTTTTCATTGAGAAGCCAAGAAATGCTGGGACTCATTTGCAGACTTTTGGATCTCTGCAGCCATTTTTTGAATTCACAATGCGTCTTGCAATTAACACTTAATGAACCAGCTTTCTACAAGCTTTGACTAAAAGCACAAGACTTTGCATATAACTTGAACCTCCATTGCAATGGCATCAATGATATTATCTTGAGTGCTCTTGAATAGAAAACTAAATGGACACCATATTCAACACTTCTTTCTTTCTCAACAAGCAAGTTATCACCGTACCCACATGTTCAGGAATGTTCGAACAGGAATCCCACATCGGCTAATTAAGAGGTTGATCATGAGTTTATAGGTAAGGAATACATCTTTGGAAACCAAAAGCAAAGTCACGAGAGCTTATGCTCAGACAATATCATACCATTGTGGAGGTTCGTGATTCCTAACACCACATTCATGAGGAAACAGGTTACTATCTTGTAACTCTTATCTTGAGGGAAGTTCAAAGCTCATGATTGAAAACATCCCAGAAGTAAAACAAGAGCAATACAGATCAATAACGAGAGAGCTCAAGAAAGAGTACCTGATCTGAATGAAAGAAGAACGAAGCCAAAGCATGAAACTGACTCTCACTAACATTGTAATGCTTCAGCAAGTTCCAAGCCTTCTCTTTACACGTATCAGGAATCTCCACTTCCCGAGCAGAATTCCCATCACAAAGACTCAAAATATACCAAAGACCCACAATCAAAATGACGCCAAATGGCAAGAGATAAAGAAGATTACTCCACCGTTGGCCATGGAAATGCTCCCTAGCCCTCTTCGCCTTCAACCCAGCAGGTAATATGACATTGGAACAAGATAACTTAGAATTTTGAGACATACTTTTCTCTAAAACGCCTACTTACAAATCCTTCCAGCAGAAAAGTGCATCGAAATACAAGAAATTACAGCAAACCCACAAGTTATAACACAACCCAGATCACAAAATCGTGAAGATCAGAGCTCTGAGAGAACCCCACAAGCAAAAAAGAGGCAAACCCAGAAGAGAAATCACAGAAAACTCAACTGGGTTCGAAGGGTTTTGAAGTTTTATGGCTCGAAAAACGAGTTGTGTTCTTCCTCCTTAAGAAGAAACAGGCATTTGAGCCAATCAAAACCAGGCCTCACACCAAGAAGTAGAAACAATCATTCTACACAGCCAGGTGAAGGAATACCAAGTTTCTATATTCAAAACCAGTGAGAGCATTATTAGTGAGAGAAAGGAAAATTTGGGTTTGGCCTTTTCTCTATGAAGCTCTTGACGGGTCTAGAATACCGAAAGAGCATCGCCCAAGTTCTGTTTACAGAGGGAGATGAAATATTTTTGGACTGTTCATCGGTTTAATTTGACCACAGATATTACTGAATTGGAAAAGAAGATAAACCCTTTTTTTCTTTTCCATTATTTGTCTCTAACAATGCTTAAATTAAACAACAATTTGTTCAATAATTCTTCAATCAGCCAGCAAAGCTAGTCTGTTATTAATGGCTGCTGCTGCTGCTTCTTCTACCTCTTCTTTTTTAATGGAACCTTCTTGATGCCGCAGCTCAAAAAATTATTAAAGGAAATTTATTTAATTTTTTTAGAAGTTTTTTAAACATAATTTCATGTTTTAAAATATTTCTAACATGATTCAGCTTCTATTATTTGTTTTCTTTCGTATTTGTTCTCTTTGGTATTAAAAACCAATTGTGATGTCCCAGATTAGTTGTGGTAGAGGAGAACAAATCATCCTTTTATAGGCGTGTGTTAACCTTCCACTAGCAGACGCGTTTTAAAGTTTTGAGGGGGAGCTCGAGAGGGAAAGCCCAAAGAGAACAATATCTGCTAGCGGTGGATTTTGGTTGTTACAAATGGTATTATAGTCAGTCATCCGACGATGTGGCAGCCTTCTTGCTGTTCCTTGAAGGGGTAGACATGTGGCAGCGTGCCAGTAAGGACACTGGCCCTAAAGGAGGGTGGATTTAGGGGCGGTCCCACATCGATTGGATAAAGAAACGAGTGCCAGCGAGGACACTAGGTCCTGAAGGGGGTGGATTGTGATGTCCCACATTCGTTGAGAATGAGAACAAATCACCGTTTAAGGGGTGTGGAAACCTTTCACTAGCAGACGCGTTTTAAAAGCGTTTTTCCTTTTTTCTTACAATTAAAAATATATAAATATAAACCTATTTTAGAAATAAATAATATAGATTATGTTATAAATACCCGTCCATAGAACATTGTGTAGTAGTATAAAATGCTGAGTGTTTCCCACAAAAGAGCAGTGTTCAACACGTCCGACCACTTTTTTTCTTTTTTTTCTTTTTTTTTTTTGCCTCGAAATATTGAACCACTTGAGCATAACTTAACTTGTGTAAAATTACATGTTGTTGGTCGAAAAATAAGAAGCTCGAATCTCTTGTCTCACTGGTATATTTTTTTGGATCCATTTTAATTTTTTCGAGTTAAATTTTGTATTTTTTTTGTTCTTTTTTATTCGGATTGAATTGTGTTCTTGGAGAATCTCGAGTAACTAAATAGTTCATCATTTTATATGTAATTATCCAAATTGTTCCAAAGAATCTAACGAACACGTGTCGTATTGAATTCATAAAATTAAAATTCAAAACACAAAGTCAAAATTTTGAAATGGTAATGAAAATTAATAAAATATTTATTAATTTTATAATTAATACTTAAAAGTCAAATAGTTTGACTCTTTTACAATATCATTAATTGGCTTAATTTAAACTCATTAAAATGTCAAACATAATAAAATATTTAATATCATTCAAATAATTGATTATTATTGACAATTAATAGAGTTTTGACCAATTAACCATGTGTTTTTTTTTTTAAATATATTTTGTGATAATTTTATTAAAATTTTAAAATTTTAACCGTCTTTTGTTCTCACTTGCATGTATCTCGGGAAGATTCCATGAGGTCACCCATCATAAAATTGCTCCAAACAAAACCGTTTAACCATGAATTTTCTATGATTCAGTATAGGTAGTAGCTTGTTAGTATAAGTAGTAACTTTCGTTTTCTTTAACCTTATCTTTAAATGTGGTCTCGGTTTATTCATGTACATCTCTTTTACTCGAGTGTCACATGTAGGATGTTTTATCTTCACTCACGTGTTTATATAAATATTAGATGTAGTCTCGTTTCAATCATATATGTCTCATTTACACAAACGTCACACCCAAGGTAAATATGTTTACCAATTTTTTAGGCATAAGACTAATGGAGATTAAATAATTTGAGCAAAATTTAACCTTGAGTTATGGGGATATTTACTGTAATAGCTAAGCCTACTCCCAGCAAATATTGTCTATTTTAGCTCGTTATGCATCATCGTCAACTTCAGGGTTTTAAAACATGTATGTTAGGGAGAGGTTTCCACGTTCTTATAAGGAATGTTTCGTTCCTCTCTCCAACCGATGTGGGATCTCACAATTCACCTCCGTTAGGTGCCCAGGATGCTCGTTGGCACATTGTCTGGTGTCTGACTCCGATACCATTTATAATATTTAAGCCCACATCTAACAAATATTCTCTGACTTAACCTAATACGTAACAAGTCAAAACAGACCATATTTATTATTGGTGGACTTCGACCCGACGCCTAAGGGAGGGGTAAAAAACGCAAAGTAGTGGAGAATTAAAGCAAAATTTGATGGTTAATAAATATAAAATTTACCCACCAATGAACAATTCCTTTCCTTTAAGCAATCTTGAAAATCCATACAAAAAAGTGAGTGAGTTTGCTTTGGAATATCCTCTTTTTCATATGTACCATGCTTATGGCTTTAAAAGGGATCATCATATGCAATTTGCTACCCACTTTACTTAATATATACACACACACATTCAAATGCATTCGGGAACATAATTGCTTTCGGGTCTCCCTCGTCCATTCTTTTTTGTCCTTAACGATATCTCCTCTCCAATCATACCGATTATATATACGAGGTAGAAAGAATAATGAACATCGAACATCGAACGTAAAAATGATCATTACAGTAAAAACAGTTGCTTAACAATGCTAGATCTTCTCAGCTTAAACCCTAAGCCCGATTTGATTTTGAGTAGAAAATTTTGATCTCGAAGCATTAGGTTAAATAATAACGTGACCCGAATAGAAAATTTGACTAAAAAAGCTATATTACTCGAGATAGTCATTTCTCCGTGGCCGACCTTTCCTTCTTATCCTTTCTTTTTTTTTTGTTACGATAGAGAAGTATCATATCTTATATTATTCCTAGCATTTTAAGAAAAATTCTTGTTTTAGATAAATAGAATCACCGAAAGTCTTAAAATGTTTCATAAAGATAAAAATGAATCAAATATGAATAAGATAGATGCATAGTATACATAAAATGTCGATTTTGGTATATTCATTGATTATATAGTCCACTCTAGCTTTACCGATACTCATTTTATAAGCTAAAAATTACTGTATAAACGATTCACAAATCGAGAGATTAAATTAATTGACAAGGTATATGTGAGATCCCACGTAGGGAAACGGAACATTCCTTATAAGGGTGTGAAAACCTCTCTCCAGTAGACTTGTTTTAAAATCGTGAGGCGGACGATGATAAGGTTTAGGGTTACGTAACGGGTTAAAGTAGACAATATCTATTAGTCGTGGGTTTGAACTGTTTACAAATGGTATCAGAGTCAGACACCGAGCGGTGTGCGGACTGCTACAAATAGTATCCGAGCCAAAGGAGGTGGATTATGTTCTTATAACGACATAGAAACTTTTCTGTGAGGCTGACGATGATATGTTACAGACTAAAAGGAACAATGTCGGTAATTAATAATGTTCGAGGTATAAGGTAATTATTGACGTCATTGTCCAAAAATATAAAATGATTTAAAAAAAATGGGTACGAGAAATGAAATGAGTCCCACCACTCAATAAAATTCTTCTTCCAATGAAGATTTCTTTGGACCAATAATAATGGCACCACAATTTATTTATTTATTTTTATTTCAAAGAAAAAAAAAAAGCAATATTCATGATTTTATTTTTTAATTTAAATTCTCCTAAAAATTATAAAATTAATTATTTTTTATTTTTTATTTATAGGGACATTGCTTGTTTAGCTGGATGGCACTCAAATACTTTAAATAAATAAACTATATTATTATTATTATTATTTATTTATTTATTTTATTTACAGGCAGCCAAACGGTAGCCCTAGGAGAGAGAGAGGGAGACGAAAAAATCGGGTGGACGGCGTTAATTGTCCGTGAAAGTGAAAGTGAAAGGTGGCGATGGTGAGACAGAATCGGCGATCAGATGGAAGTGGGTCCCACTGAAAGCTAAAGTTGAACAGACGAATCAAGTATCAAGTTCTGTTTCCATTTCATACGTTTTTTTTTTTGGATCGCCGCATTCTATTCTAATTTCAAAACCAAAGCTTATCCTATCCTCAACCAATTTTTATTTTTTATTTTTTATTTTTTATTTTACGAAAAACAAATGTGATGCTAAATTCCATTTTTACCCCTACATTTGTCTTGCTCGGTCTCGATTTGGGTCGTGGATCAAGACATTGACAACTATCACTTTCCAAGTTATGAGCGTAGAAAGAGAGAACGGCTTGATTATAGTACTATAATTTTTTTTAAATCTACGACAGGGTTTATCTAGGATCAGTGAAACGTTCTTACAAATCTTCTAACAACCAAATATTATAAGGTTTTTGTTGTCTTATGAGAGATGATATTTGACAGCTAGGGCTCTCGAGAATGAGTTTAGTGTGGATGAGCTTATGATAGTATTTGAATAGTTTAGTCTCTAACGACAGTGACAATGGAAATGCACGAGCTTCTTTGATTACATTACCATTCAAACACGAAAGTAGACATTTAACATAAGATTACTTATTAGACATACGTATTTAATATCTTTTAAAGTTTAGGAACCTATTCGACACGAACTCGAAACTTCAGTGACTAAACTAGTAATATAACTGATGGTTCCAGTTCATGATATGGGTCGTATATAATGACAAAAGGGTTGTGCAAGAATCCTATTAACAATGATGGCGAAAACAAAAAAAAAAACTAGTTAATGAAGTGGGGAGGAGTTCTTTATTTTACTTCAGTTCATCTTTGACTTTAAAGCTACAAGAGTTGCTGTCTATGCTGTCTATGCTGTCTATGAAGAGACACTTTGAAAAACATGTCCCATTAGCTTCATAAACTCATGACACTCACAAGAGTCCAAGAATCAGAGGCACAGAGAGAGATATGAACTTAACTTAATGTAAAGAAAAACTTCAATAACTATATTCATAATCATCATTTGTGCAAGATCTTAATGGGGATTTGGTTCACAAAAATGGCTTACAAGAGTTTCAAGCATGTGATAATGTTGCAGAAAGTGGAAGCAAGCATAACAGGTTTAATGGATAATCATAAGTGTGTGAGGATCGAGAGAGAGAGAGTGTAACAACCCAGCCCAAGCCCAAGCTCACCGCTAGCAGATATCGTCCTCTCCGGACTTTTCCTTTTGGGTTTTCCCTCAAGGTTTTTTAAAACACGTCTGTTAGGGAGAGGTTTCCACACCCTTATTTCATTCTCTTCTCCAACTGATGTGAGATCTCACAATCCACCCCATTAGAGACTTAGCGTCCTCGCTAGCACTCGTTCTTCTCTCCCATCGATGTGGGATCTCACAATTTGTAACGGCTCAAACCCACTATTAACAGATATTGTCCTCTTTTAGTTTTCCGTTTCGGGCTTTCCCTCAAGGTTTTTTAAAACGTGTCTACTAGGGAGAAACTTCCATATCCTTATAAGGAATGTTCCATTCCCTTCTCCAACTGATGTGGGATCTCACAATTCATCCTCCTTCGAGGCCCAACGTCCTCGGCACTCGTTCCTCTCTCCTATCAATATGGGATCTCACAATTTGTATCGACCCAAGCCCACTACTCGATATTGTCCCCTTCGGGCTTTTCCTCGAGATTTTTTAAAACGCGTCTACTAGAGAAGTTTCAACACTTTTATAAAGAATGGTTCGTTCTTCTTTCTCGAGATAGAAAATACTTTTTTTGTTTTCTTTGAACACTTGAGAAAAAGTGAGGCATATTTGGGCATGTGAGGGCACTAAACAGTATGATAAACAGTATGACAGAGAAGGAGGATCTTTACAGTGTTAATGGTGGCATACAGACAGAGTATTATTATTATTATTAAGTCATGGATGAATATAAAAAGAAAGCATCAAAAGCAGTATCCACTTTTAGGATTATATGAGATATATAAATATTATCATGATCTCTGCTTTAGATTGCATATTGTCTCATTAAAATAACAAAAACTGAGCTACTAAATATGGAAACAAACCTGTTCTAACCCATTTGTGCCTCTGATTCTGCTTGTTCTTATGCTCATTCCTTTGCTGTGGCCTTTTTTGATGCAAATCTGCCATTTTGATCTGCTAAAAATGCATTTTCATTTCAAAAAAATGGAATAGAACAATACCATTTTCAGGCAAAAACTGCCTTTCTCAACTAATTGTCACTGTTCAAATTGTATGATGAAGAACACAAGCTATGCACCTTGTTCATGTACCCAAAACCTGCTTCCCCACCTATAAATTCACCAAAATCTCAAGCCAAATTCAGTATCTGTGCCTCGAAGACAGTTTTTTCGTTTCGAGTCTGTACCTTTCTAATGGCTTCCTGGTTTTTTGTTCTTCTCTTCTTGGTTGGGAATGCTCGGGCGACGACTTTCAACCAAACCGACCTGCGAGCAGCCATGGATGACATGAGAATGAAATCTTACCATGGTTTTGTCATACTACTCAAGATCCTAAACAGCTCACATAAAAACTTGCTGAACTCGGATATAACGTTCTTCATGCCTGCTGATCAGGAACTTTCTCGAGCTGCTATTTCGCCTGACCGTATAGAAGAATTTGTTCTTAGTCATTCTATCCCCACGAGATTAGTGCTCAGCAATCTCTTGCACTTCCCGAACGGAAGCCTGGTTCCATCAAGCATTCCGAACAGAATGATCAGCGTAACCAACTGCAGAAAAATGGGTGTATGTATGAACAATGCACAAATTGTCACCCCAAATGTGTGCTTAAACTCAGCCATAAGATGTCATGGTATAAGCACAACTATTGCATATGACAATACTTCTTTTTCAGACAAAAAGCATAGTTCAGCTGAAACAATAGTTCAGAGGAATGAGAAGAAAGGAGCGAAATCGTTACAGTATGCAGCAATGAAGAAGAACCGTCCGCTGCACTGAATCCATCCCCCGCCCGTCCCTGCAGCTTAGTTCATTCAAATAAATTCCCAGCTTTGTCGGTCATTTTCGAGATAGTAGTTCCTGTTTTAAGCAACCTTTCTAATAAGGCATAGTAGTTTGCTGTAATGTTGTTGTCTTCATCATGAAATACATTTATGCTTTTGGTTTTGTTCTTAGCAATCGACAGAAGTTCGACACGAAAGAAGCAGCCAACGACCGATTACATTTACCATATAAGTATCTGAAGATCTAGTAAGAAACAGACTCATAGATCATCAGTCAACAAAACAACATAACTAAGAACATTTTAATTTACATATCGTCGTGCTCTCAAACCTTAGTATTCATCCGGGTTTGATCCCAAAAAGTTCTCATCTAGTAGCTGAATCTGGCTTAGAGGCATTATAGAGCAGATCTTGAATTTTTGAATACATAAGCATCTGCGAGGCCTCAGCTCCACCACTGCTCTGTGAAGCTCTTGAGCTTTCTTGTAGCTTGATCTTCTCAAGCAAATACTGCTTCTCGGCCTCGGCCTCGTTCAGACGTTGTTTTAAGTAATTGCTAGCATAATCTTCTTCGGACTTGTCTGTTTTGGCAAGAGAAATCCTCTGAAGCCTCTCGGCCTCTCGTTTTGCCTCATTGGCCTTAAGTTGGAACATATCAGCTTCTGCACATTTAAGTCTAACGATTTTCTCGAGTTCTTCAATTTGTAGCTTCTTTCGTTGTCGGTCCAGCTTTATCTCAGCTGCTTCCTTGGCCTTATCTTCAACCTCACGGTTAAAGGCCTCGACATCCATACGAGCCTTTTTCCAGCTTCTCATCTTCTCATTTGCAACAATTTCCATTTTTCTTATAACCTCCTGCACCACTTCAGTGATTCGGCTGCATGCTTCCTGTGGGGCTGCTAACCTACCCCCTTCCCCATTTTCAAGGCTACTGATAGAGTCCGACTCGTTCTCTTCATTAAGACCAAGAAGGACGTTAGATTTTGATGATTATTACTAGTAGAAATGGAAAGACACCGAGTAAACACGGCTAGAAAACCGCTCAAATGGGCGTAAAAAAAAGGAGGGACAAAATTCCCCTCTCAAATGGAACAGATGGCTCCATGAACTCTACATCAATCTCGGGTCATTCATGACATGCCGAGGAGCGAATTCCGGGAAGTTTTCTTTACACTTCTATACAAACAGCATCCCGAAGACAGGCTATATCGACTAAAGCTATCTTGTTTGAAAAGTTATTAAAAAATGATGTTATCCATAGAACTAACGTTTTCAACTAAGTAAAAGAATAATCATGCTCACCTCTACGACTCGCTTGCACACGAAAATGATTCGAATTCTCATCAGCCAAGACAAAAAAGAATAGAGATCATATCGACGACGTACCTTGAAAAAACATCAATATTGCTCGGCATGCTGCTGTCGAATCCATTACTCCACTCTTCATTTTCTCTTTGAGATCTTCACATTTCCAAAAAAGCTTTCTCCCTCCATGGTCCTCACTTCCGCGAAAGATCCTACTGACAAAATCAAGCTCCTTCATGAGAGACTCCTGTTCCCAGGACGGAGCACAATGTTGAAAAACATCTCGAACCCAACCAAGTAGCTCGGATGTCCGATGGCAAGCAGGACACTTGAAATGCATCTCAGTTCGTCCAGTTCCAATTCTTGCAGAAGATCCCACGCAGATCTTTCCATCACGAATAGCACAATCGGTGTGCGACCAATGAGAGCAGAAATCACAACCAATCCAACGACACGTGTTAACTTCAAAATCAAACTTGTTACATATTACACACATGCAGAGATTGCAGAAACCATTTCGGCTAGTACATATCTCACAAGCGCAATCATCGGCTGGAAGCTGGTTTTGGCAAGCTATATTTCGACATCTCTTATACACATAAACCTCAATGAGCGTAGTCTGGGAGAGGCTGATATTTGGGTGCAAGAACGCCTGAATTCCAGTATTGATTGCAACTAGAATTTCAAGCTGCACTCTATGTGCTCTAATTAAGGTCTTCGCAGTTAAATCCGTTCTATGCTGAACAAGCTTCTGCAGAATAAAAATCTCATCTCTCTGTTGTGCACTACCGTTCCCATCAAGAATAGTTCGAAGCTCGTTCTTCAAATTTTCTAGAAAATTCTCGGGTAAGCGATGCATCTTTTCAGCGATTACCTCAATTCTGTCTCTTGCTATGTCACGAAGGGAGATTTTATCAGCACTAGAAAGACGATGAATCACCGACTGTTCAACAAAGTCATTGTCTGCCTTTCCATTTTCCATCTTCTTTCCCATCACTCCATCGCCAATAGGCTACGTCTCCTGAGAACTAGCACTCTCAGCAGGAGAATCGTGAACTTGTTCAGAATTAGATCGGGGTACTTCAGGTGACAGTTGAGGGTCCGAGGAAACTAATGAAAGAGACGTTTGTAGTTCCTCAGGTCGTGGCTGTTGTCGTGTGGGAATCATCTTTGATGCAGGCTGGAGATGGATGTTAGAACCAGACGATGCACCCATTAATCTTACTGCGTAAAAAAAACGATCATAAACATAAATAACCATCATCAACCTTCGCTCAACAAGTACGTACATACATTAAACATTTTACGAGTAGGCAACTTCTAAGAAGAACTCCTAATTGCCATTTTACCAATCCCTTCCAAGATTACCATGGATAAGACACTAATGATTTTGTACAGTTTGGAACGATAAGAACTATCTAAACGCTAAATGATCACGACGAGGCTCACAAGCGCAGAACTATGGGGAATAAGATCATTTATTTCATATGAATCATACGGAAAAGGCACTTAAATTTCAGGTTCAGGCAGAGACAGTGCTAACTACAAAGGGAAGCCCTCTCTGCAATGTACTCAAGGAGAGAAACGAAACAGTTCATGATTCCAAAACGACTAAAGATCATATCCACAGGCCGAAAAGAAATAGAATCACAAGCAACAGACCAAGTTTAAAGCTAGATCAAGAACAACTTAATAACAATTGAACAAAAAAAAACCCAGATCTCCTAGCATCCAACACAACTAGAAACGTTTTAGCAAGAATAACCAAGTCCGTACAACAAGTTCATACCTAAGAAACACAAGCAAATGAAACTCCAAAGATCAAGAAGAAAACGCCATTAGTTCTAGCGAGTTCATCAACTTCCCAACTCAAATACAGAACGAGAAAGCTAAGAAAAGAAAAAAGAGAGCTAACCCACCAATTATACCACGGATTCGAGATTCTTAGCTGATAAAAGCAGTGAGAAAGGCCAGAAATCAGAAAAGGGTTGAATTGGGTTTCATAATCAGCAGGGTAATTTGCAGATTTCAAAGCCCTGAAAACGAAAGACGAAGAGGAGGAGGCGAACAGAGGTTCAACTAGCGAACCCCTACAGAGAAGATAGACAGAGACGTGGTCTTTGCGTGTAGAAATGGGCCGAATACGGTCAGCGCCGGGTTCAACGATGCGTCTAAATTTGAGCTTTGTTTATAAGAGGAGAGCCCTCAAATTGGTAAAGTTGGATTTATTTAAGATTTTCTTCTGAAACTTCAGATCTTTGCTTCAACTTCCAACATAAATTCGTATATCTGTACAAAACTAAAATAAAGGAAATTGGAAGAGGATAATTTGATTGCATTCACCTATTCATAGGCTTAAATTTGTCGTGAAATTAAGGGATAAAAAATTATCGATAGCCCATCTGCCACTTTCATCTCTAAGTTTAAAGTTCATTTGTCATACTATGTTTTAAACTCCCAAATTTCTTTCTAGCATTCGTTCACATAGCATTAAACTTAGAAATTTAAGACGAGCTACAACTAGCATCGCAGCTCAGCTAGCTAAAAAACGCTAGTTAGCTAGACTTGTATACGATGAATTTGTCCACACGAGTGGTGTATAAAGTTATCCGATGCAATAATGTAAATATATGAGCTAAGTCTTAAGATACCTTACATCGCTAAAATATTTGACATAAAGTTATTGCATGTCATTCCAAGTCATTGTCTAGTCAATTTTTCGTCGAATATTCAAACAAAATTTCATTGAAATACTGGTCAAAGATAATATTGTAATTTTTGAAAAAATGTGATAAAATTTAGAGGAAAAAAAATATTATGATAACAAAAGTTTTTTTTTTTTTTTTTTTTTTTTAAAGATCAATTTAAAGACTTAAAACTATATTGACTAAATCGAATTAAACTTGAAATGAAAATTTTAATTATAGGACTAGAAAATTTTAAATAAAGAAATTCAAATCGAAATGATGCTCAAACCATAGGAGTCAATTTGATAGCTAAAATGCTATTTGATTGAGGATTGTTTAATCATTTCTCAAACATTGAGTCACGTAAATTAACAACATAAGCACACTGCAACATCAAACTCCGACGTGCATCACTAATAGAATAAAATGATTTTAAAGAATAACAAGAATCATTTCTCGAACGTTAAGAATTAAGATTTCGCTTCACACGGCTAGATCACCAACGTCCAATGAATACCTAAATACATTGAATATTTCCAAACATTACGAAAATTCATCTCTCGCACTTCAAAATTAAAATCGAGATGCCAACTCCCCCCTTCTTCCCGAAAAAACAAAATTTAGTTGCCTTGACAACTAATCACTAAATAAATTTCGGGACACTTTCACAGTTTCTCGCTCATATATCCAAAGATGGAAAGCTTCTAGTCGCGACACACCGACCGACACAAACTTTCAGATATTCAAATCTCATGAACCAAAAGAAAAGGATTAAAAATGACCAAACTTTCCATTACTTCCCTTCTCTCCCTCTCTCATTAGGTACACATTCCTAAGAATTAACCAAGAAAACAACTCACAGAATGTCCACACCATTATCAATACACATATTGATCACACAAGCTATCAGTGGGAAGAGAAGCAACAAATAAACCAACACAAACACTAAGTGAACAAACTGTTCATAGATGAAGAGTGGTAGCCACATCTGGATTATCTAAACAACTTCTTAAGCCACTACCCATGACTGAATTTCCAGGCATCAACCTAGCTTCATGGATATCGACTTGCTTACCTGCACTCGACGAGTTCAGGCCAAGGGAGAGGGAATCAGGGTTCAAATCTCTCAAGGTCGACGAGCTATTGGATTCTAAATGCATTATCAAGGAGGTATCGACTCTATTCGAATCAGACAACAGGTTAAGAAGCTCCTTCTTCTCTCTCCTTTGTTTGTCTTTCTGCAACTGCCTGAACCTTTCCTGTAAGAGAGCTATGGAGGTACCAATCATGGTGGTTTCACTACTGTGCCTACCCATCTGCAGAGCACTTCAATGGAAGTTTAAGCTGGTGGAAGTGCATAGAGTTGGGAGTTATAGGATTAAAATGTATTGCTCTTATCATTAGAGTAGTAGGGGGGGGAAATGGGGTCTTTTCTGATTGATAATCATACAGAGGGGGGAATCAGCTGGTTTGCAAGAAAATCCAAACAGCAAGAGGTTCAAAGGGTGGTCTAGAGAGGGTTGGGTTGGTGAATATTTTAGAGAAAAGGGTTTTTTTTAATGGAAAACAAATGCATGTAACAAGTCCAAACCAGATATGGATGGTAGCGTTTGGAAGGAAGGGTTGAGGAATAAAGGGTTAGGTAATGGTTTGTGTCATTTTTTTTGTCATTTAGAACAGCCTTGAGTTAGAACAGCATTTACCAATGTTTTGGACGCTTCCAATTCCTTTCATATATTTTGAATGGGGTTGTGAAGAGGGCCAGGGGAAGGCGAGAATCTGCAGAGAAGACAAGGTTTAGGAGGAATATTTTGCATTAAAGATGATTTCAATCAGCCCCCCCTCCTCATATAATGCATGAAAGAGAAAGAGAGGGAGAGAAAGAGGACAATAATACCTGATTCAAACCTTTTCTTTTTTTTCTCTTTCTTCTGTTTTCTAATGCTTATTTCTTTTCTTAAGGAGAAATCAACTTCGATTCTGCTGTCTTCGGGCTAAATGGTGTTAAAACAGTTGTAAAAGACACTGGACGATGAGGCTAAGTCCCGAAGAGAGGTGGACATGAGGCGGTGTGCTAACAAGGACGTTGGGTCCTAAAGAGGGGTAGATTGTGAGATCCCACATTGGTTGGGAGGAGAATGAAGCATTCTTTATAAGGGTGTGGAAACTTCTCCCTAGTATACGCGTTTTAAAATCTTGAGGGGAAGTTTAGAAAGGAAAGCCTAAAGAGGACAATATCTGTTAGCGGTGGGCTTGAGCAGTTACATTATCATCAAACGAAGATTGTGAAATGATATCAAATAATCAAGTAAACTCGGGTCAGACATAGGGCAGAAAAAGGAGAAACTAGGAAGATTACCCATTTATCTAAACAGGTCCCTCATTGTTCATTGCCTCATGAGTCCATTGAATGATGGCAACCAACTTGGATTCTGCTTTCTTCGGGTTAAATGGTGTTAAAACAGTTGTAAAAGACACTGGACGATGTGCTAGCGAGGAGGCTAAGCCCCGAAGGGGGTGGACACGAGGTTATGTGCCAACAAGGACACTGGGTCCTGAAGGGGGTGGATTCTTAGATCCTATATCGGTTGGGAGGAGAAGGAAGCATTCTTTATAAGGATGTGGAAACCTCTCCCTAGTAGACGCGTTTTAAAACCTTAAGGGAAAACCCAGAAGGGAAAGCCCAAGGAGGACAATATCCACTAGCGGTGGACTTGAGCGGTTACATTATCAGCCTTCAAAGATTGTGCAATGATATCAAATAATCAAGTATACTCGGGTCAGACATAGGGCAGGAAAATGTGTTACATTTATTCACGGTTCTTTCTCAATGTTCTTATTCAGGAAGTGCCAAAAATTGAGGCACTCGAAGAATAGCTTTGACTCTAGGACTAGGACTAGGACTAAACAAACTCACATTATGGTTCGGTCATTAATCCTGTGGCTAATCAAACAATTTCACTATTTATTGACTCATAATAGTGATATAGAAGGAATAGACCTGCTCCACGGCAGCATTCCGTTGGTACGACATTTGGCAATGGAAAGAATCAAGTGAATCAACAAATCGTGTGGTGTATCGGCATCGATATTATGTATACGTAGATATTCCTGTTCTAATAGTCATCGAACATCGAAAACTGTGCAGAAACTATCAGTTTTACCCTGCAAAATCGAGATGCAAGAATATTCAGTACACATTTCTCCATTATCAGTAGAAAATCAAAAGATAAACTGGAAAAATAGAGATTCTGAAGTAACATCGTCAATGGAATCGTTGCAGATGGAAGCACGAGATGATCTTAAAGCTTAACGCATCGAGATCCTCAGAATCTCGATGCTAAAAGGCATTTTTGTATTAAAAAGATACCCATGGAATCAGAACCCACCCTACTACTCCACGGGAAGACTTCCCGACGTAAAAAAGATATTCATTTATCAAGTTTTCTTTCTAACACTACCTAGAGGCTCGAACCGAGCATCAAGCTTTCTTTCTACCTCGAGGCTTGAACACTGCATCTTTTGGAAACTTCCTCAAAAATCGTAAATTCTATGACTAAGACCGCCCCTCTAAAGACCGTAAAAGACTTTCAATGTTTTCATCAAATGGCATGACGAAACGATATAGATTTAAGCGTAAAAGATGCTTAGTACGAATCGTGGACAGCAACTGGATGAAACGAACTCTACCTTTAGAAGCTACTTGTAGAGCAGTATCGTCTCCTTCTAAAGCGCATCAATGGTTTGTTCTTCTGCAACAGTACTACAGCAGACGTTTCAATAAGAGGAATAAAATCGAAACTAAAGCATTAAAATCGAAGAACAAAAGACAACGAACACAAATTGGTAATCGTTGTTCATGGATATTTTTGCTTACCACGTTAATAAAGCCATTCAGGAACGAAAATGCCCTCAGGTAAACTCTGCAATTCCCATTAGACCAATGTCCATTATTACATGGGAAGCTTGAGACCATTCTTCTTGTTCAAATAAGCGAACTTAAGTTAACGTTTATCTTTTACACTTCCCAAATGTTTAGAGACTTGAGGGATTTCGATCGAGCAATCGAGTGTAGATAGTTCTCTGGCCAACATAACGTACGTCTGGAGATTGAGAGTACAATTTCTCGATTCCATGACATGAAGAAGCTTCAAACTTAGATCAATTTCCCCCTCCTTGAGTAACCCATCAAGTAACACTGTCCAGACAACCTCATCGCTATTCCAATGCTTCTCGAGCATAGTTTGAAACATACATTCAGCTTCGTGTCTGCAATTCGCTTTGCTAAGCGCACATATGAGAGCCTTGTAAGCTGATAGGTGCGGCTCAAAACCTATTGTAACCATAGAGTCGAAGACTTTAAGAGCAGATTCCACTTCCAAGTTCTTACATTGACCAACCAATAGAGCAAGATAAATTTCTTCACCAGGTTGCAAATCTTTCTCTTTCATGCTTGTAACAAGTTGATCGGCCTCGTTGCATCTTCCCTCTCCACACAAGCCTTTCACTAAAGTGGTATACGTATCAACCGTTGGCTCGCATCCATAGCAAGACAACCTAGCAAGGAGATCGTACATTGTGCATGTGCTGTGATGTTTATCGTTAGAGCTACAAGTATACGTCACTTCATGTTCGGCTACAACTTTTTCCGTAAGCGACTGGCTTTCCTTTTGCAATCCCTTCAGCAATATACCGAAGGTTCGATAATTCGGTCTGCAGCCAACATCAATCATTTGCCTGCAAAGAAGAAATGCATGATCAATTCTGCCAAGTGCAACAAAACCATCCATAAGAGACGTAAAAGTTATCTCGTCCGGGGTTAATCCTTTCTTCTCCATTTCATCGAGTAACCTTTCTGCATCCTCGGCCCTACCTTCTTGGCATAGGCCATAAATTAGGGAACTATAGGTATATAAATTTGGTAAATAACTTCTTTTCTCCATTTCATGGAAAATCTTGAATGCAAGACTCGTCCTGCCATTCCTGCACAGTCCATCAATCAAGGCGGTGTAGGTAATGACATTCGGGAGCAAGCCTTGCTTCACCATTTTACCACAGAAATTCTCGGCTTCAGAAAAACGATTAATTTTAGAGAGACCACTTATCATCACATTGTAGGTTTCACTACTTGGACGATTTCCACTTTCCAGCATCTTCTCAAACAATATCAAAGCATCATCCACTTTTTCGACAGTGAAATATCCATCGATTAAAGCTGTATACGTAACTTGATTCGGGGAAATACCATGTTCCTCCATTTCATTGAAAAGAGAAGAAGCATGATCCAATTTTCCCGCTTTAGAAAACCCCGAAATCAGTTCAGTATAAGTCCAAGAATCGGGCTTAAATTCATTGCCCTTCATCATTTCTAACAATCTCATTGCATTGTTCATATAACCCTGCTTGGTATATCCATAAATAAGTGTATTGTAAGTTATCACATTTGGGGAAGGACCAGCCTTGAGCATTTTGTCAAAGAGAACCATTGCCTTCTGAATGCCACCCATGGAGCAAAAGCCTTTAATTATTTCGTTATATGTTCGTGTATTCGGCAAACTGCCATGACTCTCCATCCACTGAAAAATCTTGAGGGCGGTTTCGAATCTTCCTTCCACACACAACTGATTAATCAGGGCATTGTACGTAACAGTTGTTGGAACCAAACCGTCAGCCAACATCTTGTGATATAGGCCAATCGCAACCTGAAATTTCCCGTCTCGTGATAAACCACTAATTAGAGCTGTAAATGTTTGAACATTCGGGCTACATCCCCTCTTTTTCATTTTTCCTAGAAGCCCTACTGCCTCACTAAGACGACCAGCATCACATAACGAAACTATTGGAACGGTGTACGTATATACTGTTGGTTCGATCCCTTTCTCAACCATTTCCTCAAGCAAATCCATTGCCTCTTCTAGCCTCTCTTCATTACATAGTCCATTGATAAGGGTTGAATAAGTCACAGAATTTGGATCGTGCCCGTCTTTCACCATTCGGTCAAACATTTCGAAGGCCAAATCTAAGTTTCGATTTCTACAATGCCCAAGAATCAAAGATGTGTATGTAAAAGCATCTGGACCGGCATCATAATGAAAAATATGACTCATAATCACCTCTGCTTCTTGAACCATTCCCTTCTTGCACAAGATATTTATGATTGTATTAAATGTCAATAAACTGGGTCTGATCCCACTGTTAAGCATCTCAATATACACATCTCGAGCTAAACCAACCATTTCAAACTTGCCCAACTGAATCAAAAGAGTATTAAAACTATACAAAGTATAACCAAAACCATGTTTAGTATTAATCTCACTCAAAAACTGAATTACCCTCTTAATCTCTCCCTCATTCCTACATGTTTTGATCATTAAAATTCTTACATGATCAGCAGGCGCAAAGAGACGATCCTGGACTAACCTATTCAGCATCGAAACGAAGCAGCTCATGTCGTGTTGGAAAAAATGCCTCTTCGAAACCCAGTAAAAGAAGCGCAAGATTGAATCCGTGTTCTCGTGCGTTTCGAGGATCTTCACTACATGATGGGGTTTGAGTTTGCGGCTCAAATGGCAAAGCTCTGAACTCCATTCCCATTTGGGGCGCGAAAGAATGTCAGAGATTGTAGATACCAATTCCGGCAAAGGATCTGCGGCGGGCGAAAGTGAAGGGGCTGAACAAGGGTGCGGCTCCGATGAGAAACTGAGAGATTGGTGAGAACCCAGAAGAGAAATAAGGCTATGGAGGCAAATACGAGGTGGGGTTTTGTGGGGTTTTAACATTTCGGATTGTGGGCAGTCGTGAAGCTTCTGAAGGTTTCAAAGATCTGGGAGATGGGGCGACGGAATTAAGGAAATAGAGATGTGGGATTATCAGCGATGCGGCCGACGTGGTCATTGGGGAACCATAGAGCTCGTGCCTCCAATTAGGCTAGCGGAGAGATGAGGAAGAAAAGGAAACCAACCGAACTCGAACCGCAGCCGCCAATGGCCTGAAAGTTTCCAAGTTCTCCTTTTCGGCAAGAAATTAGTTCATAGAGAAGGTAATGAAACAAAACAAGGGTTTAATTTTTCTCCAAAGAAAAGGGTTGAATCCACAATTTCTCGCATTATTGTTTCATTGGTGTTAAGGAAATTAGAACCGATTCCCATGGGCTATTCACGTTGTGTTTGTTTATTAACCCTCAATTCTTGGACATATGAACCCAAACTTTCATTTTTTTTTTTTTTTTCTCTTTTAAAAGTTTCTGTAATATTCTTATACGCGGTAAACACAAAATCGAAATATCTATCGACCTAATAAAGATTGGCCCTGTATTTTTTTAGGGTTTTGCCTTGGAATGACGTATCAATCTCATTGAATGATGTTTTCGGCTTTCTCGATAGCTTTTAAAATGAGTTTCTATGTTTGATTTTTTCCATGTAGATTCCATACATATTTTTTTCGAAAACTCACCGGGAGCACCATCTCAGATTTGTAAGTTGTCAAAATCAATTAACCAAGCCCCTTCTCGAGCCCAATTAATCTTTTGAGATCAACTAACCAAACCCCTTATCTTGCCAAAGCAACTTCCGAGCTTGTCACGACCTCCACACTTGGGTAGAGTTTTCCACTCATCATGCATTGCTCAATTTCATGAAGGACTTTTTGGATAATCAAAATCGATCCATAGAATATCGAACATTTTGGGTGTTCAACCAACCTTCTTGAGTCCCTTCCTTTGTTTGTTTGTCCAACACAATCTACCGTATTTATAGTAGGTTCAAAGTTTTGGCTTTAATCTACTAAACAGATCAACGATACTACGAGTTGAGAGCGTGCATAACTGATAAACGGGTGGAAGCTTAATGCACGTGCACAGTTTTTTACTTGAGTTTGCTCTTTGTTATAAGATTTACAACAATAAACACATCATTTCTAAACGATCGACGTGATAGAGATCGAGTTATCAATGACCCCAAGAAAATTTGGGTTCTTAATGCCAAGGCCAAGGCTAGCTAGGATTGGATTTTGGTTAAAACAAGGAAGTAGCAGTTCATCTAATTAGAAATTCTATATAAACATCACAAAGCACACAACTTTGAACTTCAATCATACAAATTCGATTGCAGGAAGTTTGTACTACAGACATTACACAGCGCTCACTCATGGAGTCAAGAACAGTCGTTTCCTACCGAACCTGCTCGACTGTAAAGGAGAGGGACGAAGCTGCTCGATTCTTCATTTTCCGGGGACGAAGTTGGTGGCATAAGCCCAAGCATTGTTGGCAACAGGGTCTGCAACATGGTCGAACAGATTCTCAATAGGACCCTTTCCAGTGACAATAGCCTGCACGAAGAATCCAAACATGGAGAACATTGCCAGCCTTCCATTCTTCAGCTCCTTCACTTTCAACTCAGCAAAGGCATCTGGGTCATCCGCCAATCCCAGTGGGTCGAACGCCCCTCCTGGGTAGATTGGGTCCAGCCCTTCACCAAGGGGACCGCCCCCAACCCGGTAGCCTTCCACGAACCCCATCAGCACAACCTGGCAAGCCCAGATGGCTAGGATGCTCTGTGCGTGGACGAGGTTTGGGTTGCCAAGGTAATCGAGGCCACCTTCGGAGAAGATCTGTGAACCGGCCTTGAACCAGACTGATTCACCGAACTTGACACCATTCTTTGCAAGGACTTCAGGGAAGACGCAGCCTAATGCACCGAGCATGGCCCATCTGGAGTGGATCACCTCGAGCTCACGGTTCTTGGCGAAAGTCTCGGGGTCTGCTGATAGACCGGCTGTGTCCCAGCCGTAGTCACCAGGGAACTCTCCAGTCAGGTAGGATGGTGTTTGTTCAGAGAAGGGTCCCAAGTATTTTGGGCGATCTGGACCATACCTGTTAAGAAAACAAAGCGTTTGCATTTCAAATGGAACTTTAAATTCTTCTTCTTCTTATTTGTTCTTCGAATCACCTTAAATGTTCTTCGAATCACCTTAAACTGATCTTTTCTCGAACTTGTCATATTCAACTAGAGAAATCATGAGACGGAGATGGAGAAGTTCCCGCCTCCTATTTCAATCTCTATCTCCTACGAAATTCTCTTTCGTAGGGACGAGAGTAGAGATTTACTGCTTGAAATGTGCAGGAAACTTCTCAAACGGCCGGTAGTATGAGAGTTACTATCCAAGCCTCACAATCTATGAGAGCGCGATATTCTCGCCTAACTATTCCATACCCAAGATAACATCGAAGTTTTAACACTATCAGACTTCTATGACTCGTTCTGACACTGTTACACTACCTCCCTTAACCCTATGAGTATAGCCATAAAAAACGAGACACTGTTATACTACCCCTTAATCCTATGAGTAGTCATCAAAAACTCGGGAGCAGATGGGTGGATACGGACAGGGTGGCCTCTATCGGTTCCAACTCTAAGTGGGCTAGCTCAACAAATCCATCAAAGATAAACGAGTGTATAGAACCTGAATCAAATAATACCAAGGTCAAATGACCAAAGACGGGTAGTGTATTTGTCACAACTGCGTCAGGCTCGTCAGGCTCGCCCAGTTAGAGACGAGCCTCTGCGGAGACAGCCCCACGAGTTAAATAGACACGACACTTTATATCACAGGGTAAAAACTAGACAAATATACTAGCATAAAGATACAGAAAACACATCAGGGCAGTAACTTCAGAACAGTTTAACTTCCTCTGAAGAGAGCTAAACAAACACTCCCAACAAACTGGTAAAGTAAATATATGAAGGAGCTTTACCATATGCTTTGAGGAGCACTCTTGACCGTCCGCCGCATGGTGAAGCGGCTGCCACCGAAAGCGCCGACCTTTCGGACGAGCTCATTGGATTGCTTCAAGGCAGTCTGGCCGGCAAAGGCGGATTGCTGGATAGCAGAGGTGGCCATTTTTGGGTGAAGGCTGGGTTTAGACGAGGATGAAGGTATTGAAAATGGAGGTTATATTGGGGATGGAAAGATATATAGTGGATTAGGATTGCTACACGTCAGCAGCATCCTATTGGCCCTTCTGCTTAAACCCAGATTCTCATGCAGATCATTTATGGCGTATTATTAAGCCACGTGGCATCTAAGATATTGGTGGGGTCGTCCACATGGCCACAAGTATCCTTTTTATTGGGCCGAGACAAGAAAGCCCAAAACTCCAATGGATCAAGTGGGCCGTTAGATTTGTCCTCCAATATCTTGGGAAATGCTTGGTTTTTCAAATTTGGGAAGAATTAAAATAGTAACATATAAAAAATGTATATAAAATAAATAATATGAATAATTGGATTAGTTAAAGTGAGCGTAACTCGACCAAGGTTAACAAACACATCCTTGTAATTGGAAGATTTGACCGTTGATCATTACTTACAAAGAAAAATGAATGGGCAAAGAAGCTACTGGGTCCCGTCGTTGAGTCTCACAAAGTTCTCATTACACACTTTCTCATACTTTTCTCGATGTTGATTCACACGTATATTCTATCACTAATGTCTCTCTTAACCCCATTTTGTTTTTTTATATTTGTAAGTGTTCGAGTCAGTTTGCGTGCATCTCGACTATTCTCAAAAGACAATGACTCTACTATATTTGTCTCCCAAAAAAAACTCAAAATGTGATGTTCGATATTGGTTGGGGAGGAGAACAAACCACTGTTTATAAGGGTGTGAAAACCTCCCCCTAGCCGTTTTAAAGCCTTGAGGGGAAGCCCAAAGAGAACAATATCTGCTAGCAGTGAATCTGGGTCGTTACAAAATGGTATCAGAGCCAGACATCGGACGATGTGCTAACCTTCTCGTTGTTCCCTGAAGGGGGGTAGACACGAGGCGGTGTGCCAGTAAGGACACTGGGCCCCAAAGGGGGTGGATTTGGGGGCAGTCCCACATCGATTAGAGGAAGGAAAGAGTGCCAGCGAGGACGCTAGGCCCCGAAGGGGGGTGGATTGTGATGTCCCACATTGGTTGGGAGGAGAACAAACCACTGTTTATAAGGTGTGGAAACCTTCCCCTAGCAGACGCGTTTTAAAGCCTTGAGTGGAAGCCCGGAATGGAAAGTCCAAAGAGGACAATATCTGCTAACGGTGGATCTTGGTCATTACACAAAAAGTATTGAACTCTAGAATTTCGTTAACATCTTCCCTCTAAGCACTTTTATTACATTCACATAGTCTGAATCAACTATTATGTAGTATATTTTTTGTTAGGGGCAAACTCTAGGTCTAGTAAACCCTAAACGTCGAACGCTAATCACAAATCCAACTTCAATAATAAGGAGTACGTTTGTTGTTAGAGGTCTAAAAAATATGTAATAGCTCTAGATTTTCCAAACTGATAAAGATTTTTAATAATACCTTTAACTTAGAAAAAAATTTAAAATACTTTTACCTACGCGAGTTTTAAAGTTATGTTATTATTAAAACTTTTGAAAATTCGGGGGTCATTTTTACAAAAAAAATCATAATGATATATATATGTATATAATACAAAACGACATTTTAAAGAAAATTAGCTTCCATGTAAAGGTGATACGCGTTTATTCAATATCGGACCGCATATATGTAAAGAAACTCGAGGAATGAGAAAAGGGAAAAGACTTACAATGTTAGGGTTCTTGATCGAAGGGGGCAGCAAGGAGAGCCGCCGTGTGAATCAAATGATACCGAGACGCCGTTTCCCAAACCTTTACAAATCACAACATTGATTTCACGGAAAAGAAAAACGAAACAATCAAAATCAAATCGAAGAAGAACACATGAGAGAAGCGAAAGATCAGGCAAATTAAGATCTTCAATCCAACCTGTTTAAACCGGAAATCAAGCCACAATCGAATTCATATCGCGAAGCTACGAAAAGAAAGGAAAAAAAAAAAACACGAGAATCGAGGAAGAAATTACCAGAAATCGGCGCGACTTTGTGTCAGCGAAGTGGGGGGTTCATCTTGTTCGAAAGCGGCTTTGAGAAATGTGAAGGTTTCTTTCTTTATTGCTTTTTCTGCGAATCATGGCGGCCTGTCGCAGTCCTCAGCCGAAATATCGGTCCAAAAAGAAGAGGAAAAAGGCTCTTTTCTCTTCTGCTGCTTGTTCTTCATTCATTTCATTGCCCACAAATTGCAGACAGGTCAATGAGTTGACTTTCTAAGCCGTACAATGAATGGAAGAAATGGTCACTTAGTAGCAGCTGCAAGGGAAAAAGCATTCTAATGGAGGCTTGGGGCTAAGAGCTAAGATTTTAAGGGACTCCACATTCCAGTTTTGACACGAAGAGACTAATATTTCCCGGCTCGATAGATTACGGTACATTTAATTTAATCTAGCTCGACATAAGATAATGGTGTTTTGGATATGTGCATGAGAATCTGGGAGTGTGGCAACTCAACCCCACCGTTAATAGATATTATCCTTGTGTGAGAATCTAGTAGTGTAACAGCTCAAACACACAACAAGCCGATATTGTCTTATTTGGGTTTTACCTTCAACTCAAAGCCCACCGCTAGTAGAGATTGTCCTCTTTCGGCTTCCCTCAAGGTTTTTAAAACACGTTGGCTATGGGGAGGTTTCCACACACTTATAAAGAGTGTTCGTTTTCCTCTTCAACCGATGTAGGATCTCACGGGAGCATAAAGGAAATGAGAAAATCAGTAGTTTGTCGTATGAAACGAGGCTTCAAAGCAATGAAGCTTCAAATTTTACAACAAGATCAAGAGAATAAACAGCCAAGTTCTCGTTCATTTCCATTAGAACAAAGTAAGAGAAACTAATCTGGAAGGAAAAAGGAAAAACAAAGCTCTGCTGATTAACAAGGGCAGGGAAGAACGTAGCATAATAACTTGTATTGTGGTGCATGCAGTGCAGGATAATATGCCTCAAAGTTTCTCAGCCAACGAAAATTTTTCAAGTGCTCCTTTAAGATTACGACCAGATAGAGATAGAAAGCATTTACTTGAAGCTAAATTCATCGTCATAGAAGCAAATCAGCAGACATTATCCAAATCATCTGTAGGTTTCTCACCTTGTGTCTGTAATGGCATTTGGCCAAACTCATGAGACATGTTTATACAGTTAGACCTAACTTTGGTTAAGACTGCTCAGATCGACTCCCACCCACTATCATCATCTTCATCGTCGTCATCGTTCTCCTGCTCAACTCAACTCAACTCAACTCAACTCAATTGGGTTTCAGTTAACCCTTCATTTTCTGTGGCAGTGTGGAGCAGTTCGTCGGGAGTAGCGGCTGGATCGAGATCCCAACAGTGTTCAGGTAATGTACTTGTTTCTCCCTTTAGTAAATAAGAAGGTACCTGGTGTGAAAATCGTAGCATTTCTTTCCTAGGAATCCAACGAATGGCATCTTTGTCTGTATTTCTTTGATAAACCGTCTTGAATCCAGTTAGTTTCACAAGGGGGCACACACAGACACCAAGCTCTTCAGAGTAATCATCAAGAACTTCCACCATTTCATAGCGGTGCCTCACTTCATCAGGGGTTGATCTGTCCCAGTTTGATGACCAGTTTCTATAAACAGCCCAAATGTCTCCATTTCTTGGATATATCCGAATGCAGCCTCCCCTACCAGCCTTTTCGCGGCTTAAGACATGAGAGAAGATGTTGATATGTTCAATAACATCAGAGTGCCAAGCACGAAAATTTCCACAGGACTTCGTAAACCCGTACTCCAACCAGTTGACTGAGCCGAATTCCGTATCAGTTTTGGAGTTTAAGTAACTGATATGAATCTTAAATGGTTTAACAGAGATGATCTCGCGAATCAGACAGTACAAGCGAGGCATGCCGTCTTCTTCATCGTAAAGAGCCCATATTTGCTTTGCCTTGAAGCATTCCTCTGATCGATCTTTGTCAAAATCGTGAAAGTCAGAATCAGGTACGTTTATTGAGACTGGTCCAGCTTTATCTTTGTCTAACCTACGCCCGGATACGTCGGTATTAGTAGTTTTCGGTGCCCGTCCAGTCTTTCCAACCAATCCAACTTGAGATCCCGTCTTTGATTTCTCAAGAGAAGCAGTGGCTGAAGAAATCCTTATCTCTTCCAATTTCTGGCGAATTACAGTCCTTGCCTTCTCGATTAGCAGCTTTCTGGCGTCGAATGCCGGAGGGACAGGGGAGCGCTTAGCTGAAAGCTCAGTTGGAGAGGAGCAAACTACAGGCTCGGGCTTAACAGTGGCATTTCCATTAGCTACTCCTGACTCTGAAGCAGCCAATGGTCCCTTCTCCACATAACCATTTCTCAAACTGGCTTCTGCAACAACCTTCCTTCTCTTATCAGCTCCATTGCTATCTGATCCCAAGATCTCATGACAGCTAGAGGGTATGCTTGCATTCATATTAGCCACCTTGTTTTTTGTAGGGCGCTTCCCGTTTACTCTTGCCTTTTCTTTCACTCCTGATGAGCTGAAATGCCCATTTGTTTGACCAAGATTATCAACAGGTACCGAACCCGGCCCATTCGGGCCCAAGGTTTGTGTGTAGAATGCAGATGACGAGTTCCACTGAAACGACACATTCGAAACATACTCATATCCATGTCCAGTATAAAAGCTAGTATCTCCTGGGATATACGTAACTCCCTCAAATCCATGACTTCCATATCGATTACCCGCAACATTTGACCAGTTGCAGTAAGGAAAAGAACCATTCACAGGGGCAGCTCCTGTTTCCACAGCAATGAAAACGCCACGGCAATTCTTGCACCGAAGTTTCTTGTTCACATATTTACGGAGATACTCATACTGAACTTTACAAGAGGTGCAAACAGTCCAAAAGGTATCGAGTCTACTGTGCGACATGGACAGATTGGTATAGTTGTTAAAACTCGTAGCCGCAGAAGCATGAGCTGAAGATAAGTTCGGTTGGCTAACTGCAGATGCCAATTGAGTGGTTCTCTTCATATCATACGCATTTCTCTTGGAATTATCAGAAAGTAGAGCCCATGCTTCAGAAACGAGCTTAAAAGCTCCATCAGCCCCGATGGTCTTATTCTTGTCGGGATGAAGCAACACAGCCATCTTCTTGTACTGTTTTTTAATAGCATCTTTGTTCGCAGAAGGCTTCAATCCGAGAATAGAATAATAGTCCACTTCACCATTACACATAATCTCAGAGGCAATGTAAACATCAAAAGTTGACACCATTTGAGATATCCCTTCCAGCTCTGGGAACAAAGTTTTGGCCTTCAATGCATAGTTCTTTGCACCATTAAAGTCCCGCTTCGCGAAACGCTTCTCAGCAACCACTTTAGCTTTAAGGGCCTCCTCTTTGTTTACTTCCATTTACAAATCTAAATCAGTGACAGACCAAAAACACTTCAAGACAAAAACTACGACCAGTGAGTTGTTCTTAACAGCTCATGAAGCCACATTCTTAAACATATACACATTTCCACGTTCCCTAATAATTGCCACAAATGTCAACGTTCCCACGGGAATTAGCTTGAAAAAGCGAACAATTCCTGCAGAGTTTTTGAACATTACAGTAATTAACAAGAAGAAAGGGAAATAGAAGACAGATCTTGAACGGGAAATTCATGCATAGTTTAGCATCTAGCTACAGTATACTGCAAAAAAGGAAAAAAAATTCAAAGCCTCAAGAATCTCGATCTTAGAAGTAAAAGAATCAACCAGTCCCAATCTCAAACAGTTCGACAACATCGACATTTTCAATTCTCAGTAGTCAGAGTACAGCCGCAACTAAATATCTCAACATTCCATCGCTATTTCTTCAACATTCAAACACTTCAAACCAAAATCAGAAACCCCATTTCGCAACAAATCCGTATGAACAAGAAGGCACAAGATTCAGCTCAATTATTAAATCAAAACCCATAGCACATGTAAAATGAAAATCCATACGCAACAAATACTTCATCCCTTGAAATTAAAAAAGAACAATAAAGCCAAAAAAAGAAATACCTAAAAGAAGCTCACTGAAATCCGAGCAAGAAAATGGAGGTAGTAACTATCCAGATCGCCACGTGTACTTCGAACATCGAGCGAAACTCAGCTCACCTGTAGGCAAATCTCACTGTACCAGAGGCACTAACTCACTCAAACGAACTTCCTCCCGCGAAAACCAGAAGAAATTCCCCTAAAAATTAGGTTTCCCTTTTTTCAAAATAAAAAATAAAAATAGGGGAAAATGTAACTGCAAGTTCACACACAAGTAAATTAGGGTTCATAAAATTGAAGAAATCTGAAAGTCGGACATGGACGATTTAGATCCGGTTCGGAGCCGGCTCTGCCTCCGAAGATGCGGCGGCGACGAATTTGGAGATGGAGGCCCTCGATCGCCGGTCGGAAAAATTAGAAAGAGAAAATAAAAATTAGTGTAATGTTGTAATAATAATAAAAATGGAAATATAATCTTGTAAAATGGAATTGTAATATGCTATTTAATGGTGCGTCCTGCTAACATGCGCCATTTTTTTTTTAATTTAAAGTATAGTAATATAATTTCACATTTCCTCTTTTTTATAAAAAAATATATATATATTTTTGCATTTTTAGATTATAATTAAAAAAATAAAAACACATAACTTAATATTAATTTTATTGTTTTTTTAAAACTAAAAATCAATAATGTAGCTTAATAATTATTTTCCTCTTTTTTAATTTCTATTATTTCATTAACTATAAATTAATTATGGTTTATATTATCTCATTTGTACTAATAATAATAATAATAATACAGAATATTACTTTTTTACCTTTTTTTTTTTTTTTTACAGATTTTTACCATCTGAGTCTTTGAGAGGGAATTATTATAAATGTTTTGGAATTAACCTTATTATAAAATTAATCATAAGCTTTTTGTGCTATGGTTTTCAATGTTCCATGCAAATTATATGCATACTTTGTTGGTTATACGTAATCCACCGACCCTTTTAAATTTTATGTTTATATTGTTTAATTTTAGTCTTACTTCCGCTCAGGTGCTATTAAAGTACAGCAAAAATCTGTCACGATAAGCTATTTGTGTAGATATAATGAATATGTTTCCTTCCATAACATTTTATACTGGTCGTGTAGGTCGACCTACGTCGGTCGAAGAACATAAAATTGAGTTCTAGTTTTTAAAGATACCTGAACATGCTCGGTGAATTTTTACGATTCCTTTTAAAGTATAACTGCAAAAGACTCGACGTATTACATTCTTTATACTTTATTACAATCGGTAAAGACGTAAGATAAACTTTGGTTAAAAGATAGGAGCATATGCTATGCTTTTATTAAAAGATAAGAATCACATCATATTTAAGGTTTAAGGTTTAAGTAAAAATTAAATGTATATCGATTATAATATATAGTTTTTTTTATTCAAGAAACTATAATATATATATATACATTATAATATATAGTTTTTTTATTCAAGAAACTATAATATATATATATATATAATATGTTAAAAGTATGGAGCTTGAACCCACATTTATGGTCTCTTGTATCATCATTAATGCCTCCTATAATACAAACAATAAGAATGCATCAATTGGTTTGAGATTTTTTTAATAATTGATAAAAAAAGAATTATTTTTATTATTTATTATTAATATCATTATTTTAGTGAAATACATCTCTAAATTTGTTATTATGTTTCTATATTTTACTATATATATATGTATATATTAATATATTTTATAATAAACTAAAACCTAAACAAAAAAAGAAAAAGAAATATAATATTTAAAACAAAATTAGATGTTTTGAGTGTATCGCCAATCGAACATCGTTTGTGCAGAATCTAAGCTTGTTTGATGACACACGTCACCTAGGCGTGTACGTTCAATCACCTACGACACATCCGACTTGCCTCTACATTAGGCCAAGTCATCTGGCTCGACTTTGCCTCTGCTTGGGACCAAGGTCTCTCGATACAACGTCGTGTCTCTTCTCGTCATCTCGATCTCCATCGACATGGCTCATATGTCTTGACACATCCCGTGTCTTGGGGTGTCGTTGGCCATCGCAACTCACTCGGTCTCATCGGGACGTCCCGAACATCCATCCGTCTGGGTTCTATCGAGGCATTGGCTCTCCCGTGCTCATGTCATGTCATTTACAGATACTGTGTCGGATAGCGGGTGTATGTAGCAACCTCCAACACGTGGGCTAGGGCGCAATACAGACACACTCATGCCACCCGGTATTGTTCTTAAAAAACCCATTTCAAAGGAAGTCGCCCGAGACACTCGTCTCAGCATGCTCACCCACACTACGACACACATATGTGTCCCAGGGTAACTCACTTAGGCCACAGGGCTCAGGGGTGGCAACATGTAAGTGGGAGGAGGTATTTAAACTTCTAGCATTTCGGTCGATGATATAATGTCTTAACCAGTTAAATTATACTTAGATCGA
The DNA here is from genome assembly GCF_002806865.2 of Cucurbita pepo subsp. pepo. NCBI lineage: Eukaryota > Viridiplantae > Streptophyta > Magnoliopsida > Cucurbitales > Cucurbitaceae > Cucurbita > Cucurbita pepo. The sequence continues at coordinate 6,772,572 of NC_036641.1, read as the reverse complement.
GAATCCTATCATTATTGTATTTTACAAATATTTTAACAGCAATCATCATCAACCGTCAACAGTCAACCGTCAATTCATAATAAAGCCATAGTACGTAGTAAATTGTGTAATAAAATTATAGAGACTAAATCAAAACCCGACACGAGCTAGAAGAATGGCAAAAGGAGTAATTATAAGTAGGTTGTGAGAGAAGAAGCCCAATGGGCCAATTCAAAAGATGGGCTTGAGGAAAGAAGGGGATAGAGAGAGAGGACCCTTCAAAAATCCAAAGCTAAAATATATTTACTTATATTTATAAATTTAATTTTAAAAAATAATAATAAAATAAAATTATAATTTAACCTTATAATTTTGTAATATAATTTAACCTTAAAAAATATAATTAAATATAAAAAATTATGTAATTAAATATAAAAAATATAAAATTTTGATAAAGATGTTTAACCTAGCAATTAAATGCCACATATATCAATCAAATATTAGCATTCACAAAAATAATATCCACTAACTATTATATTTAATTATTATTAATATATATATATATATATATATATATATATATGTGTGAAATACAGCTATAAAAACATGAAACACGACGTTTCGGACTAGTACTTTTGTGCTTCCTACTCGTGTTGTCCACGAGGTTGCTTGGACTGTATGAATGTATTATTAACGAGGAAACCCTTTTGTTGTGAGGTGCTTAGGGGCAGATTTGAACTTTTGACATCTTGATTGAGAGTAAACGGCTTGAGCTAAAATTTAGATATCGTGTGGTTCCTCCAGTTGGTGGCCAAATTGATTAGATATTTTTTTATGAAGTCGTTCCTATTTACATCATAAGCTTAGTTATCTAGCCTTGCATAACTCGATACGATAGACTTGTCTAGTGTCCAAATCGATACTGATTAGTTTTCATCGAGATATTTAGACTTTAACTTATGGCTTACTTTACTCGTCTTTTATAGAGTCTCAGGATCTTTTCTTTTTTCTATATCTTGCCCGTATAACACTCTAATCATGATGAACTAAACCACTATAAGTTTTATACTTCAAAACAAATGAATGTCGTATTCAATGATAAATTTGGTGTATAAGCGATAGAATTGATCTATTTCATAAAGTACATATATATATACCACCGATATACATGCTAGTATACCAATAAGGGTAAAATTGGAATAATAAAAAACGTAAATCAGATTTAGGAACTGTGATATGCGTAACCGACCACGAAGAAACAATAGTAAATTAGGTCTTAGAGAATTCAATTCCCGTTCTCAACCCATGACCTTCTCCGTGTATTTTTGCTACCCATTACAATTCCCGCTAAACCCTAAATTACATTATAATTTTCAAACACAAAGGTCACATGGAAAGTCTCCTTGTGTTCATCATAAAACAAAAAAATTCCTTTGTGCAAGAAAATTAACAAGTCATATGTCAAAGTCTTCTTAATAAAATAAAATAAAAAGTTGACTGACTCAAAACCCAAATTACCCCTAAATCATTGGACACCACCCCACAAGGCAAAGGGCAAAATCGTCATTTCGCAGTTTCATATGTTCATACAGGGCTCCACAACTCATTATAAATAGAGCTAAAAGAAAGCATTTTTGAAACAAAAAGGTTCGATCTTTGTGAAAATTTTGAAGAACCCAGTTGACCCAGTTGACCCAATTGCCCAAAGTCATCAAAAATTCCCACAATGAAGCTTTTGATCTCAGCTTCTCTGCTCTCTGCAATGGTGTTTTACTCATCTCTTCTCCCTTTCCTCCACTCTTTCAACCTTTATATCTCAGCAACAGCCCACAAGAACTACATGTTCTTGCTCTGCAATGGCCTCCTTGTCTTCATTGTTCGAAACTCCGGTCTTATCAGCTGCTCCGGCGACCGACACAGCGGTGGAGATAGCAGGGGAGCTGAAGCTCTAGAGGCTGCCATGGCGGATGGCAGCAGCAAAATTGAGAGCAAAGTTGAAGATAGAGAAGAAAGGGGAAATGGGTTGATTCAAAAAGATGAAGAAAGTGAAAGATCGATCGTTGAGGATGACGACGACGACGACGATGAAGAAGTTGGGGCGTTGAGCAAAGAGGAATTGAATAAGAAATGTGAAGAATTCATTAGAAAAATGAAGGCTGGAATCAAGCTTGAATCACAGCAATTGCTTGTTTTGTAATTGTAACTTAGAATCTATTTAGGAAGAAAAATAATTAGCATGACATTAATATTAACTTAAATAAAATATTATGAAACAAACGTAACTCAAAATAATGACTAAATTTTAAGTTGGGTTTTGTTCGGTTGAACTTTAATTATTAAACACTTACGTCATCAAAATTAAAGTTTATAATCGTTGGGTTGTATATATATATATATATATATATATATATATATATATATTAGAGATAAGTTTGATAAAAAATAATTTTTAAAAAAGTTGTTCAATAAAAAATGAAAAAATAAAAATCAAATTCGGAATAAATGGCTCTAACTAGACTTTTGGTTTGGTCTTTCGTCCCTATTTTAGGTCTTTTTTCTTACCACACATGATTTTCCAAGCTTGATGGTATAAAGGTCATACAACATGTCGGGTGGAGTTACTGTGTTCGTGTCATTGTAGATGAACTCATTAATGACCTATTCAATTGGGTTCTGTCAATGATCATGAATCTCGATGATACCTTGATTGTCGAAAAGAGGAAGCAAAAACAAGTCATTTACGAAAATGCACACTTTCGACGAACAGTTATCGAGTCAGCAGGTTAAAAAGAAATGGTTATGCTATATGATATGAATTAATGCAGAAGACAAAAGGTTTCTTTTGCCTCCATAGACAAAAGGGTGTGCAATGGGAGGCAGGTAGGGACAGCCACAAGGAATATGTTGGGGAAGTGAGGATGTCTTGAGAGCATAATGAGTTGGCACATTATCCTCCCTTTATACAACGTTGTCTCAAAGGAATAACTAAAGTTAGTGAAAAAAGATTTTCAAACTCTTTGATGATCTCATCGAAATCATCTCATCGTTTGAGATTTATAATATTTCGAGAGTATTTATCCACATATGAGGATTGGATTGGCTGATCCACGATATCCATTCAAAGTTTAAAGGCATGCATCTTATTCGTGTCTATGAAAAACTTAGATATCTACTTGATACAAAATTGAAAGTTTAATACAAAAACAAATGGTTATCAAACGATGTCGTAAGAGCCTGTTTAGACACTGTTTAACGTTCAAAGACCTACTGAAAACAAAGCTAAAAGTTGAAACGCCTATTAGATATTTTTTTAAAAGTAAAGAGATCGAATAAACAAAATTTTAAAAGTTCGAAGATTTTCCTCCCAATCAATCAGAAACCTATGAAATTAAAATAAGAAAGGGAATCAAATCTCAATCTCTTCCCAATCTACCAAACATATGTTGTTTAAGAACACAAAACAAACAAGTATCAAACATATTATTATCAGAGGATCAGACAAAACAACATTATGCCTTAGCTGCATGCTTAACAACCATACCATTAACAGCCACTCAATTGCGTGTCCTGTGGAAGGAGCACAATCTACTTGAAAAATGATATGAGAACATGGGGGTAACAAGGAATCCATACCCAAATACCTGCTCTGTGAGTATGGGGGACATTGAGTTTCAGCAGCAGCATTAGATCCACTTCTCTCAGGGGACCCTACAAATTCATGAGGTCAGTAAAGTTGCTGACAAACAACAGACAGAAAGAATAAGTGTTTTTCCATTGGTCTCTCTAAAGGAATGTTTTCAGAAAACAAATGAGTGCTTACAGAATTGTGATGGGAACTTTCAGTCCCAATCAGTGTCTAGCAAGCACTCTTCGCCACAGTTTATCTGATCATTCATATACAGGAACTAAACCAGCAGCCAAGTTGTAAATCAAAGTAGAATGATGAATTGAATCGAGTTGTAACTTGGTTCGTTAAGCAAATGCAACTGAAAATCGAAGCAAATTAATGTAGAATAGGAAAGATAATTGTAACGGCCTAAGCCCACCATGGGTAGATATTGTCTTCTTTGGGTTTTCCTGTAACGACCCAGATCCACCGCTAGCAGATATTGTCTTCTTTGGGCTTTCCCTTTCGGGCTTCGCCTCAAGGCTTTAAAACGCGTCTGCTAGTGGAAGGTTTCCACACCCTTATAAAGGGTGATTTGTTCTCCTCCCCAACCAATGTGGGACATCACATTTCCCTTCCGGGCTTCCCCTCAAGGTTTTTAAAATGTGTCTGTTGAAAGGAGGTTTCCACACCTTTATAAAGATTGCTTTGTTCTCCTCCCCAACCGAGGACGCTGGGTGAGGATGCTGAGCCCCGAAGGAAGGTGGATTTTGGATCCCACATCGGTTGGAGAGGGGAACGAAGCATTCTTTATAAGGATGTCGAAACGTCTCCCTAATAGACGTATTTTAAAGCCTTGAGGGAACACCCTGAAGGGAAACCCCAAAGAGGATAATATCTAATAACGGTGGCCTTGGGCTGTTACAAGCAAACAGGTAGCAAACAGATAAAAAAAAATGAATATGAACTTTCAGGGCACAACCTACCTGATAGAAGAGATTCAAATGTATAGAAATTGTAGCATAGTCCCCAGACTGAGCATCGGACAGCACCTGTAAGACAAAATGCAATAACGGCAGCAAAGGCAATGCTCAAGATATGCAACTTACAGGACCTCCTTAATGCAGTTTAACAAATTCCCTCGAGCATCAGGTTGAATTTCCATAACACTAATGGGAAACAAACTAATGGAAGCAAAATTTGAAGAATTCACAGTTCACAGAGGATCAAGAATCAGTATACTGTTTTTCATAATTTTGAGTTTAGTTAGTCCTTCAGTACCTTGAAACACTGTTTTTCATTCGGAAACAACAAATTATCGAACTACCAATAATCCCCACATGAACATTGGCCATTCTCGAAGTGATGAAATCTATTTGAATCTCTCAAAACTATCTGCCTTCCAACGATCTCTGAAATGTATTTGAAAGCAGAGTGGCAATCCCCACAAACTCTGAGATTCTTCATTATTCTTATAGGCATTTTTGATGGACGAGTTAGAACAAAAGCAACTGCAATCTTCTCACTGTGATAGCTCAGAAGCTCCTCCTTGTTCTCCCCTTCGAGGTCGTAAAGTGCGAATCTAGTCTCCGGTACATACCCGGCTTGCCTCATTTTCGTATTCAGTTCCTTCAGTTTTTCATATATTAAGTCCTTTTCAGGGTGTGATTTGTCTCCTGCAACAAACACATGAACGCCATCCTTCATTGTCACCCAACTACATCCTGCTTCCTTCTTCACAAACGCCTTCCTCATTGCCACCCTCGTTTTCGCCACATCTTCCCACTTCCCACCTGAAGCATACATGTTTGAGAGAAGGACATAGTTCACTGCATTTCTTGGTTCCATTTCCAGCAGCATTTCGGCTGCTCTCCTCCCGAGTGCTGTGTTGCGACCATTGGCTCTGGAACATGCCCCTAAGACTGTCCTCCATATTAGAATGTTAGGCTTCACTGGCATCTTGTTGAGGAAATCCTCCACCCTGTTTAGCTCTCCGGCGCGACCCAGAAGGTCCACCATACATGAAAAGTGCTCCATGCGGGGAGCTAATCCGTATACTTCACTCATTGAATCAAAATGACGGAACCCTTCATTGACTAAGCCTACATGACTACATGCAGAGAGAACTCCAACAAAAGTGACATGATCTGGGAGCGGACCATGTAACTTCATTCGGGCGAAAAGATCCAACGCTTTTCTTCCATGTCCATGACGTGAATACCCCGAAATCATGGAGTTCCAGGAATATAAGTTTCTTGCAGGCATCAGTTCAAAGAACCTTGAAGCATAATCTATTCTTCCACATTTTGCATACATATCTACAAGTGCACTTCCAACAACAACATCGGATTCTAAACACGCTCTTATGCTGCATCCATGGACTTCCATGCCGCACTCTAAGGTCGCAATGGTTGCACAAGCACTAAGCACAGTTGCAAAGGTGAAACCATCCAATCTCTGGCCTCTCTGCGTCATAAACCAGACCATGTCCATGGCTTTGGGCAAGAGCTCATTATGTATATAACCCGAAATCATGGAATTCCAACTCACTTCATCCCGTCTGTTGGACATTCTTGAAAAGATATTCTCGCAGTCCCTCATATCTCCACATTTCCCATAGCAAGCCAAAAGTGCATTCTCTATAGCAGTGTCAGCTGCAACATTATGCTTTAAGACTAAACCATGAATCTGCTTGCCCAGTGCATGAAGTGAAAGAGAAGATACTGCGGCAAGTATGCTAATGAAGGTTACTCTATTAGGACGCCATCCCGCCCGCATCATGACCAGGAAATTTTCCACAGCTTCAAGCAATGATGACTCTGAATCTGCTAAAGCTCCAATCAAAGAGTTCCATGAAACTTGATCGTATTCGAGCATCAAGGAGAAAGCTTTCTGGCATTCCTCCACATACCCAGTCTCACCATACAAAGCTAAAAGAGCATTTGAAACAGAAACATCCAAATCAAGCCCCAGTTTAAGTCCTTCACAATGTAACTGTTCTCCAACCCTGATCCATCCTAAGCTTGCAGAGGAACTTAAAGCACTAATCATTGTGAAATTTGAAGGAAATAATCCTGTTCTCCTCATATCTTGAAAAGTTTCAACTGCATCTAAAAAGTGTTCGTTTTGGTCCAGACCGGTAATCATAGAGTTCCACGTGACTGAATCCTTATTGTCCATGAGCCTAAAAACTGTAGAAGCATCATTGATAGCTCCACATTTAGCATACATATTTATGAGGCCATTCCCAATTGCAATCTTAGCATTCAGTAAGCCTGTTCGGATGAGGTATGCGTGAACCTCACTTCCCTTCCTCTTCCCATCTTCCAGAACACAGAACTCAGGAAAGGCAGTCAAAAGAATCACATAAGAATCAAGGTTTATTTCAACCGAATCCTTCATCTCCGCAAAAAGTTCAACTGCTTCTTCACCTCGACTCTGTCTAACCAGTCCAATTATCAAACCATTCATAGATACTGCATTTCTATAACTCATCCGCTGAAAAATATCCTTGGCATAACTGATCAACCCGAACTTTGCAAACCCACTAACCAAAGCACTACCTACATATAAATCATGCGAGAAACCAGATTTTTCCACCATGCTCAGCATCTGTTTAAGCAAAGTCAAACCAGAATCGACAAAAGAAATGGTAGCAGATATTAAACTACCAAAGGTATACTCATTTGGTCTGAGACGATCTCCCATGACTTCCTTCTGCACAGTTGAAAAGATTTCAAATGCAGAAATTGCATCTCCCCTTTGGCAATAAACAGAAATCATAGAGTTCCAAGATATCAAGTTTCTGGGCCATATGCTATCAAAAACACGACGGGCATAATCAACCATGCCCACAACACTTCCATACATCGATATCAAAACATTACTTGTCGTAACATCAGCACAATACTGAGTTTTCGACATCAACCCATGAATTTGCATCCCAAATTTCAAACCATACTCGCCACAGTCTTGGCAAGCTCGAATGGCGCTGCTAAAAGAATAGTGATTAGGCATAAAATCATCAGCAACCATTCTCATAAAGAGCCCACAAGCCTCATTTGGCATTCTGTTTTGAGTATACCCTGATATCAAACAAGACCAAGTGACCGAGTTCCTAAGGAGCATTTCGTCGAACACCTTCCGGGCGGAACCCAAATCCCCAACTCTAGCATAAACATTAATAAGGGTATTACACAAAAACAAATCATTAACGAACCCATTTTTGAAAACCTGCAAATGGAACTCGTCCGCATCTTTTGGGCAGCAAGAATCCCGGTACCGCCGAGTGAGAGACTCAACCTTTTCATCGCGTTGTACAGGATTGGAGTGAAGTTGAGATGATTTGTACTGATCCACCAAGATTTGCAACGGGATTGAAGACGGAGGAAGAGGGTTGCTAATGGGTTTGAAGAAAAGAGGGTCATGGCGAGAATGTGGAATTGAAGAAGCAGAGCGCGAGGAGGTGAAAACAGGGCTATGACCGTAAGCGTCTACTTTTCTTCTATGAATGTGGACGAAGCAGCGGGACATAATAGAAGGGTTGCGAGAGGAAAGCAGTAAACACGAGCCACCATGTCTGATCACCGGTCCATAGGAGCGGCCAGCAAGTCCAGCCGACGGTTGTGTGTATATAATGCGGCTGCGAGGACGAAGAAGATGAATAAAAAAAAAGGGATCTTACAAACAGATGGCGGGAACTTGGAATTTGCATCTAAAATCCAAACTAACCTGAAAAAAACAAAAAATTTTAAATTTTAAAAAAAAAATTTTAAAAAAACTTTTGATTTTTTTGTTTTTGTTTTTGTTTTTTTGTACTTTTTTTAATAGGAAATTTCATTTATACCCATGAGGTTCGATGGATCGGAGGAAGGTGTTGAGGGTTGTCTCGAATTTTCATTGGGAAAAAAGTGCTTAATAGAAAATATATGTTAGTGTTATACTCGTACTTGTCTTCCCTTTTCACCTCTTTTCTCATCCCATCGTGGCTCGAGCAACAATATATCGTCTTGACTGTCCTCATTGTTGTTCGTCCAAAGCTGTTATTGGATATATTTTTTTGGAGCAAAGGTAAAAAAAAGTTAATTTTCAGTAGGTAAGTTTCAAAACGTCTCATGAATAAATTAAAGGGCATTTTTGGAATAGTATTTAAATTTAGTGGTAGAAATGAAACGTTTTTATAAGGTGAGCAAAACTTAGCGATAATTGTCACGTACTTGGCAAAAATGTCAAAGGTTGGAATCTCCCGACCTCCAAATGTCGTTAAACTGAAAAAATGAAACTTTTCAAAGTCTAGGAGCGTAATTAAAGGGGTATTTTATATTATCTAGCTATTTTTCTACCGTTGTCCGTGTTTAAATTTTTTTCTTTTTTTAATTAAAATTTTGTATGGCATCAATATAACAATAACTTATATTTCTTATATTTATCCTAGAAGTTTCAATTAAATACAACATAAATTTTTGTCAACATGTATCAAGAAAAGTATTTATGAAAATTAAAAACAAAAAATAAATATTTAACAATTATACAGATCAAATTAAAATAAATATAAAAGGTCAAAGTCCAAGATATATAACATATTGTTTCTACATGAACAGTTCTAATTTGAAAATTCTTTAATGTTTATCAACAATTTATTTATTTTAAAAAAATTACAGAATCTCAGAAACTATTAAAAAATAGCTTTCAATTATCTTTTAAATGAGACACAAATTTTATAAAAAAAATTACTAATATTATTATTATTATTATTATTTTGAAATATATAAAAAATTGTTATTTTGAGGATAGAGAGGTTTATAAAATAAAAATAACAAAGTTCTTTGTCACATTATATATGAAAATGACCTTAATATGATTTATATTCAAATATTAATTTTTTTATAATAACACGTAATGTTTTATGATTTGTCGTTCTGTCACACGTCAAACTTTCTTAGACTGATTCTTCAAAGGTTCGAAAAGTATATCTTAAACTTTTAAAATCTTATTTTAATTTCTAAATATATATATATATATATAATTATTAGTTTCGATATTCTCGTAAAAAAATCACGTTAGATAACTATTTTGTTTTTTTGTTTAAAAAAATGATGAAAAAACAAAAATAAAATAATTATCAAACCGAGCCTAAGATTTCATATTTAAGTCAACACGAATGACCACATTTATATTTATTTTGATATATTGAATTAAAAAGAAGACTAGCCTAACATTTAAATGACCTGTACGAATATTTATGATAGTTTGAGAAACACTAATAGTATATTAGGAACGACTCCATAAAAATTTCATACCGTTCTTATCCGATCCTTGCTCTTATCCATGAAAGTTTGAAAGTGCATGTATCTCGACCATTTTCTCACCGAACAATTGTAGACCTTAGTACATTTAACTGTCAAGATAACCTGTAAAATATTAAATCATACGGGTATGTGTTCATTGTCAAACAATAACTTTTCAAAAAACAAACAAAGCTCAATCGACATAAAGCAAGTACTCCCGACCATTAAATCATACGGGTATGTGATCACTGTCAAACAATAACTTTTCAAAAAACAAACAAAGCTAAATCGACATAAAGCAAGTACTCTCAGCCCAAAAAATCAACAACTAGAATAGAGTTTCGAACTTTTGAACTCTTAGTCGAAAGTATATGTCTTAGCTATACTTAAACGGTCCGGAGATACTGTAATGCCCCAGATCCACGTTAGCAAATATTGTCCTCTTTGGATTTTTCCTTTCGGGCTTCCCCTCAAAGCTTTAAACCGCGTCTGCTAGAAAAAGGTTTCCACACCCTTATAAATGGTTCGGGCTTCCCCTCAAAGCTTTAAAACGCATCTGCTAGGAGAAGGTTTCCACACCCTTATAAATGGTTCGGGCTTCCCCTCAAAGCTTTAAAACGCGTCTGCTAGGAGAAGGTTTCCACACCCTTATAAATGGTTCGGGCTTCCCCTCAAAGCTTTAAAACGCGTCTGCTAGGAGAAGGTTTCCACACCCTTATAAATGGTTCGGGCTTCCCCTCAAAGCTTTAAAACGCGTCTGCTAGGAGAAGGTTTCCACACCCTTATAAATGGTTCGGGCTTCCCCTCAAAGCTTTAAAACGCGTCTGCTAGGAGAAGGTTTCCACACCCTTATAAATGGTTCGGGCTTCCCCTCAAAGCTTTAAAACGTGTCTGTTAGGAGAAGGTTTCCACACCCTTATAAATGGTGGTTTGTTCTCCTCCCCCACCAAAGATACGATCCAAGTAAGATATAATAAAAAAGAAAATTCCCAAATCCAAAGTTGATGAAAACATCAATCTTTTGAAAGAATTAAGACCAAATCTGAAACCCACATAAACCATTTATTCAAGTCACTTTCCGATGTGGGACCAACAACCACTCATAAAAACAAAAAATTTCAAGTTAGTGGATACATAAAATAATCATTTTAAAGTTGAAACGATTCCACATGCCATTCCATTCAGATCGCTATAACTCGGTTGCAGTCTAAAACAATTTTATATTTACACTGTTACCTCTCAGAAGCTGCTCCTTTTGTCAACGTGGAGAATTCATCAATGGCTTTTTTCTCCATTTTCAGCATGAAAATTTTGACCCTTCTTCCTCAAGCCCCCTTTGACCTTCGACCATTTCCAAACTTTCCCAAAACCCGGTTGCTTCCAAAAGATTAAACTAATGCGTTGAGGAGTAACAGATGATCAATGATGTTCTTTTCATTTCATATCAAAGCGATAATCATGGAGGAAAGCTCTTAACTTTTAAGGCAAAAAAGAGCTTACCTCTAGCTTTTTCTCAAACAGTTTCAAAGGAAGAACTTAGATCTCGATCCGGATTCGAGATTCTCATTGCTGATCTACAGAGCCTGGAATTCATCTGTATGTTCTGGTTTTCCTGTGAGAATTCTGAGTTAGTTAACGAATTTGTCAAGGAAAATGATTCTGTGTAAGAGAGATTCAAGTACCTTGGTTGCTGTTCTTGTGGCTTGTGTGGTATTGCTCTTTGGAGCTGTGAGCAGTCAACCGAGCCTTGAGCCTCGTTTTGCCTATGTTGGATTCAATGAAAGGGAGCACAACCAAGACTTCTCCTTCACTCAAGGGTCGTCTTCCATCGATGAGGGCGCCCTGCAGCTAACTCCCGACTCGCAGAACGATATTGTTCGCCTTCAAAATACGTCTGGCCGGATTATGTACCACCAGCCATTCAAGTTATGGCTAGATGAAGAGGGAGATGACATTGTTGCTTCTTTCAACTCATACTTTTACATCAATATTTTCAGAAAGAAAGAATGGAATGCCGGTGAGGGGCTTACTTTTCTTATAGCTCCGACTGCTGATGTACCTGATCAGAGCTGGGGGCAGTGGATGGGCCTCACCAATGCAACTACCGATGGCAGCAGCACAAACCAAATTGTAGCCATTGAATTTGATACCCAGAAGCAGGATTTCGACCCCGACGACAACCATATCGGTCTGAACGTCAACTCCATTCGATCAAGGAAGACTGTATCCTTGAATAAAGCTGGCATAGTTTTATCCCCAGAGATTGGAACCAATTACAGCATCTGGGTTGTTTATGATGGAATATCCAAACTTTTGCAGGTTTACATGTCTGCAAACAAAGATCCAAAACCTGATAAACCTCTTCTCAATGAAACAATAAACCTCAAACAGTATGTGAAACAAGAATCATACATTGGATTTTCTGCTTCCACAGGCAGCCCGGAAATTCAGTTGAACTGTGTCTTGGAATGGATGCTGGATTTGGAACATCTGCCAGAGAAGAAAAATCTAATTTGGTTGAAGATCCTTGCCGGGGTTGGAATCCCGATACTAACGATCGTGATTCTGATTGGGGTTTGGTTATTTGTTGGTTATATGAAGAGGAGAAGAGTGAGCAGGGACGAGGAGTCGAATGTTCAGGGCACGCTGAAGAGGTTGCCGGGAATGCCGAGAGAGTTCAAGTACAAGGAACTACGGAAGGCGACTCATAACTTCCATGAAAGCATGGTTCTGGGAAATGGAGGCTTCGGGGTTGTTTACAAAGGGATTCTAGAAGAAAAGGATAAGGACTTCACTGCATCATCAAGTTCTGTTGCCAGGCTTGAAGTTGCTGTCAAGAAATTCTCCAGGGACAGCATTAAGAGCAAAGGCGATTTTCTGGACGAGCTCACCATTATTCACCGTCTTCGCCACAGGAACCTCGTCCGTTTAGAAGGTAAAACTTCCATTCTTCTGCCAAGTTTGCATCAAAATATATAATTTGCTAAAGAAAAGATAATTATTGAGAGATTTCACTAAAATTCTGTAACGGCCAAAGCCCACCTGTAGCAAATATTGTCCTCCTTGGGCTTTCCCTTCCAGGCTTCCCCTCAAAGTTTTTAAAACGCATCTGCTAGGGAAAGGTTTTTAAAACGTGTCTGGTACCCTTATAAAGGGTGTTTCATTCTCCTCCCCAACCGATGTGGGATCTCACAATCCACCCCCCTTCAAGGCCCAGCGTCCTCGTTGGAACTCGTTCCTTTCTCCAATCGATGTGGGACCTCTACCAAATCCAACCCCCTTTGGGGCCTCATATCTACCCCCTTTCAGGGAACAGCCTCCTCACTAGCACATCATCCGGTGTCTGGCTCTGATACCATTTGTAATAGCCCAAGTCCACCGCTAGCAAATATTGTCCTCTTTGGGCTTTCCGTTTCAGGCTACCCCTTAAGGTTTTTGAAACACGTTTGCTAGAGAAAGGTTTCCACACCTTATAAAGGGTGTTTCGTTCTCCTCCCCAACCGATGTGGGATCTCACAAATTCTAACTCAAAGAGTGATTGAGCATATATTTGTGTAGTTTTTTTGTAATTTCAAACCAATGTACTAAAATATGCATTGAATACTTGTTCAGGGTGGTGCTACGAGAAAGGGAAGCTTTTATTAGTATATGATTTCATGCCTAATGGAAGCCTTGAGAATCACCTGTATGACATTGCCGACCAGAATGTTCTCAACTGGAGACATCGCTATAAAATCCTTGTAGGAGTTGCATCCGCGTTGCATTACCTGCATAATGAGTACGACCAGAAGGTATTGCACCGAGATATCAAATCAAGCAATATCTTACTCGACTCCGACTTCCATGCTCGTCTAGGAGATTTCGGCCTTGCGAGAGCGTTGGACCCTGAAAGAAACTCTTATGCAGACCTCCAACATGGAGGAGTTGCAGGCACAATGGGTTATGTTGCTCCTGAATGCTTCCACGAAGGAAGGGCGACTCCAGAATCCGACGTATATGGTTTTGGGGCAGTGGTGCTTGAGATTGTTTGTGGCAGGAGACCAGGAGCTCCTGTGGAAGACGAGCAACATCAATATACCTTAGTTGATTGGGTGTGGAAGGTACACCGCGAAGGACATATCGAAAAAGCAGTCGATAACCAGCTCGGTGATGATATTGTCGTCGATGAAGCTAGGAGGCTTCTACTACTTGGGTTGGCATGTTCACATCCCATGGCAAGTGAACGGCCACAAACTCAGGATATACTCCAAATTTTAAATGGAGCTTTGCCTGCACCTCGTGTACCTCCATTCAAGCCAGTCTTCATGTGGCCTCCCATGATGAACACTACCTCCTCCACCAGTAACAATCTCAGTTCACTGTCAAACACAAATAACTCTCTTTGATGAAGTTTCACCATAGCTGGTCCTGTGCTTCAGTCCCTGCAACTTACATCATTAAATTGGAGTAGACAACATCATTTGTTTATTGTTTTTATTATTTTCACTAAGATATGTGGTGTGTAATGTGAATATGTATACCTGGATTCGAACTCCCGACGTCCCGAGAGGTCCATCAAGTTGATTCTGATGATACACTAGCACTTGTATGTGGATATGTATACCTGGGTTCAACTCAGCAAGCTACATTCTCGAGACGGTCGATCAAGTTGATTCCGACGTCCTAATCATCCTACTCTCCCTGCTTCCAGATAGCCAACTGAATGTACAATCTGTCTTGCTCCACAGATACAGCCTTTGACATGTTTTCTAATGAATCAAAGATCATTTAACAGCTTCCTAAATTGCAGATTATAGAAAAATTCAAGTCCAACATTTTAAGTTTTATTGTCTTCTATCTACTCCCAGCAATTACACAGCTATTTTAGTAACATTCAATCTTTAATCATGAAAATGGAGAGTTCATCATAATCTCCTCCAACAAAGAGCAACAAATCCACAAGAAAACAACTCCACGGGGAGTAAGCAAACTGGCAACCCCACAAAAGATGATGGAGATCTTTCTCTTGCCGACAACACAGGACACACCATTGCATATGCAGCATTAAGGAAGAATGTCATTGCGATCCAGGTGTTACGAAACCCTTGAGATTTGATCTAACAATCTTGTTGAAGAATAAGACCTTTATGAAACACTTGCAGATGTTATCCGCTTTGACCCGTCATGTATCGCATCAGCCTCATGGTTTTAAAACGCATCTGCTAGGGAGAGGTTTCCACACTCTCGTAAGGAATGCTACGTTCCTTTCTCCAACCAATGTGGGATCTCACAATCCACCTCCTTGGAGGCCCAGCGTTCTCGCTGGCACACCGTTCGGTGGCTGGCTTTGATACCACTTGTAACAGCCGAAATTCACCGTTAATAGATATTTGTCCGTTTTGGCCCGTTACGTATCGCCATCAACCTCACGGTTTTAGAACGGAGAAGTTTCCACACCCTTATAAGAAATGCTTTAAAACGCATCTACTGGGAAGAGGTTTCTACACCCTTGTAAAAGGAATGTTTCGTTCCTTTCTCCGACCAATGCGGGATCTGATATAGCTTCCTCTTTTGAATGCCAATTCTCTCCAAATATTCCCAGTTTTGAGAAGCTCTTTCATCCTGCATAGCTTCCAAACGCCTACACTTCTCAAACATCTCATCAATGTTTCTACCATCAAAACCTTCGTCCCTGAAGAACACAGCATACTAGTACCATCACGACTGTCGCAAATTTCCATAAACCCTTAACATTCGGACAGATTTTCATAATCCCACGAACTGTCCGTAGAGAAGTTTAATGCAAAGTTGTGAGACGAATTCGAAACTAAACTCCGCATTCTAAAATCTAAGCCCTAGAGAGAGAAATGCGAAGCAGAATGACGATAATAAGCACAGGAAAAATGGTATTCACCTTCTTTGATCAGATGGATAAGCTAATAGTTTGTATGAACTTACAGCGCTCGATCAAACTTCAAATTCTGAGGAAATTGCAATAACAGAAACAAGATTTCTGAATCGTGAAAGAACACAGCAGCGTGAGCTCGCCTGTTCTCCATTCTTCATCCCTCCAAAATTTTCATTGACCTGAAATACAATTTCTATAGAGAATTTATATATATATATATATATATTAGGAAAAATATTTAATTCAAATTATTTTTATAGAATAATTTTCATTTTTTAATATAATTTTTAATTAAAAAAAAAAAATCGAATAATAAACCCTTCGGTAAAACCCTCCATTGTTATCTGATCATTTTCCGACTGGTATCAATCTCTTCATCAATTTCCCAGTTCGAGATTTCTCATGGGAGCGTTGCTGTTGCAATTTCAATATCGCTTTCGAGTTTCAAAGATTTTGTTTTCAACAATTTGGAATTGGGAAAGAGCATCTCCTCTGCTCCACAATCCATTACGAACGCCGGATTTCTCGCTTTCGCCGGTGCAATCTCGCTGTTGCAGCTCGAATTCCATGGATGACGATTGCGCCTTCTCAAAGTCTGAGCCGAGAAGCAGCTCACCGCACCGGCGTTCTCCTCCGGATCCACGAGAAGCTCGTCGAGTTCCGAAATTCACCGGGGAAGTATCTGCTTCTTACCCTGAGGATAATTGGAACCAACGCGTTAATGAACATTCTGAAGGGTCGGTTTCTCGGCAAAGGAGTGAGTCTTTGTCTCAGAAGGATTTTAGCTTTCTTGAAAAATTCAAGCTGAATGCTGATAATCAGAGTAGTAGTAAAGAGAAGACCGAGCAGAGCTCTTCTGCTCGGGTTTCTGAATCAATGTAGGAGGAGGAGGAGGAGCCGCAACCGCCGCAACCTCCGCGTCCTCTAGAAGCTGATGAGATATTCAGAAAATGAAGGAGACAGGTCTAATTCCTAACGCTGTCGCCATGCTTGATGGGCTATGAAACTCTTTGGTTTGATTCGTGAGAAGGGTACAATTCCAGAAGTTGTGGTTTACACCGCTGTTGTTGATGGGTTTTGCAAGGCCGAGAAGCTTGAAGAAGCTATTAGGATCTTCAGGAAAATGCAGAATAATGGCATTTCTCCTAATGCTTGATACAGGGGCTGTGCAAATGCAAGAAATTAGAGGATGCTGTAGCATTTTGCATTGAGATGTTATAATCTAGCCACTTTTGTTGGCTTAATTGATGAGTTGTGCAAAGAAAAGGGGAATGGAGGAAGCTCAGAGTGTTATAGAAACCTTGAAACAAAAGGGGTTCTTGATTAATGAGAAGGCTTTAGGGAATTATTTGAATAAACGAGCTCCATTTTCTCCAAGTATCTGGGAAGTGATCTTCGGGAAGAAAACGATGGAATTCTTCTGAGATCGTTGTCGTGGACATAAAAAGCTGTATGTCTTCTTTCCTTTCCCTTTTATGCAATCCTTTCGCCAATTTAAGATACTTTTACCTTATTATATGGAGTAATTTGCATAGCATGTAAGAATCTGGTTGAAGTTGAAGAGTGAGCTATAGAAGTGAGGTTTTAAACAATTGTGTAAGCTATGAATGTTTCCTTGCTTCCTTCCATTAATGACTAGACAAAGATGGATCTGTTATCAGACTTAGCTTCCCTAATGTGACTACAAGCATGAAGTGTCCTCTCATTTAATTGATCATTGATCATGTGATGTCCCACATTGATCGGGGAGGAGAACAAACCACCATTTATAAGGGTGTGGAAACCTTCCCCTGGCATACGCGTTTTAAAGCCAGCCCAAAAGGGAAAGCCCAAAGAGGACAATATTTGCTAGCGGTGGATCTGGGTCGTTACAAATGGTATCAGAGCCAGTCACCGGACGATGTGTCAGCCTTCTTGCTGTTCCCCGAAGGGGGTAGACACGAGGCGGTGTGCCAGTAAGGACGCTGGGCCTCAAAGGGGGCGGATTTGGTGGTGGTCCCACATCGATGGGAGAAAGGAATGAGTGCCAGCGAGGATGCTGGGCCCGAGAGGGGGGTGGATTGCGATGTCCTACATTGGTTGGGGAGGAGAACAAACCACCATTTATAAGGGTGTGGAAACCTTTCCCTAGCAGACGCGTTTTAAAGCCTTGACAGGAAGCCCGAAAGGGAAAGCCCAAAGAGGACAATATCTGCTAGCGGTGGATCTGGGTCGTTACAGATCATTCTCTGTGGTGAGTTCTATTCATGGTTGTTGTAACGGTCCAAGCCCACCGCTAGTAGATATTGTTCTCTTTGGCCTTTTCGTTTCGAGCTTCCGCTCAAGGTTTTTAAAACGCGTCTGCTAGAGAGAGGTTTCCACACCCTTATAAATAATGGTTTGTTCCCCTCACCAACCAATGTGGGATCTCACAGTCCACCCCCTTTGGAGCCCAGCATGCTCGTTGGCACTTGTTCCTCTCTCCAATCAATGTGGGATCTCACAATCCACCTCCCTTCGGGGGCCCAGTGTTCTCGTTGAGGGAGAGGTTTTTACACCCTTATAAAGAATGTTTCGTTCCCCTCTCCAGCCGACAACTATGTGGGATCTCACAGCTATACTCTTTATATTCTTCAATTTAGGTGAGAAAGAAAGCCCATGTTACAAGGTAACCCTTTATTTTTCAACCTTAGCACAGCTCATCATTCATATACGTATTTTGTTTAGAAAAGCATGGGAGATTTGGTCGGTATTATTCTATCTTGAACTGCAACTTTAGTCAAAACCCGGGAGGGAGGTGGATGCTCTTGTTTTCGTTTTGTTATTATAAGCGAATAATGAAAAGGGGATGTTAAGATGTGAATGGAATATGTTGGTATCACGTGATTATTTAGATACTTTGAGGCATTGACTAACATATGAAGTATTGAGTCCTATGTGGGGTCGGCACCGGCCCTCCTATCGGTTCTAACTTCTAACACACTAAAGTATTAACATAGAACTCAATGAAATTTAGGAGATACTCACCTCACGAATTTCGAGGTCTCTTCTATTATTATATATATATTTTAGTTCAACACTAGGATGCGTGAGCAAAGATTCGAACGGTAACAGTCCAAGCCCACCGCTAGCAAATATTATCCTCTTTGGCCCTCAAAGCTTTAAAACGCGTCTACTAAGAAGAGGTTTCCACACCCTTATAAAGAGTGTTTTCTTCCCCTTTCCAACCAACGTGGGATCTCACAATCCACACCCCTTCGGGGCCCAGCATCCTCGCTGGCACACTGCATGGTATCCACCCCCCTTCGGGGTTCAGCCTCCTCATTGACACATCGCCTAGTGTCTAGCTATGATACCATTTGGGCTTTCCCTTCCGGGCTTCCCCTCAAAGCTTTAAAACGCGTCTATTAGGGAGAAGTTTCCACACCCTTATAAATAGTGTTTTGTTTTCCTCTCCAACCAACGTGGGATCTCACACGAACCTAGATCAATTGAACTATGCTTTTACATCAATTGAACTGTTTTTATCATTGCATACTGACTTTACAAATAAGAACTCATTTCCTTGCACAATCAGGTGGATTTTTTAGCAGAGTTTGATTGTTGGGTAGGATTTAAATGGCATAAATCAAAAGGATTGCAATGAGCATTAACAATATTGGTTAGTATTGTATAGATTTGCTCATCTTTACTATAAAGTTAAGCTTCCCAAACCCAAATTTTATAATGTCCAATAGATTATGAGTCGAATATCCTTGATTGGTGATATTCCTCCAAAAATCAAGGCCTGAAGTCAACCCACCTGATTTTGGGAAGCCAAGTTTCAACTATATATATGCCTCTGATTCTTTCCCTGCTTAGAGAAACCATCAACAGAGAGAGAGAGAGAGAGAGAGAGAGAGGAAAAGAAGAAGAAGCTGCTGGTGCTGAGTTCTTGGCAGAATGATAAGCTTGGCATTAGGTCGAGGTCCAACCTGTGTGGCCACCATTGTCTTCTTCACTTGTGTGTGGATCCCTCTGTGTCAACTGAAGACGTTCCTCGAGAGCATGATCGGGATTCTGTCGGGCAGGACGTATCAGCAGCTCACAATGGAGTTGCTACCGTGCGAGGTAAAACTTCCAGTTTGTAGGTTCAAAGAGCCGCATCGTGGCGGCGGATCGGAAGAGGATATTTGCTCCGTTTGCTTGGCGGGGTTCACCGGAGAAGATTTGGTGAGCCAACTGCATAGATGTAGCCATATTTTTCATTATGAATGTATTGAGAATTGGCTCCATAGAAATCATTTTACCTGCCCTTTGTGCAGATCCTTCCTCTCTTCTACAGTGTAAATCCTTTTGGAACTTGAACTCCAATGTCCATGGTTTATAGATAGTAGTAGTAAAATTTAATTCGAATTTCGTAGTTTTAGCTTGGATTGTCGTCGTACTCATCAAACGACGACAGAATATACTCTTTTTGTGTAGTATTTGACATATCATTTGATGATTTATTATCTTGATTTACAAGCTCAACAACGTTCTTAAATGTTTCATTAAAATTGTTATTGAATTGCAACCTCGAGCAATTTTATTGTAATGTTTATGATTACGATAGATTTGTTTTTGTAGTTTTTTAAAACCCAATTGTTTTTGGAATATTTGCTTTTATTTTTGTAAAAAAAAAAAAAAAAAAAATATTTGGCTTTTTTTATAGTTAAAATGTAGTTTTAATTGCTCATTTTTTATACTTTGTTTTTTTTTTCTTTATAATTTAATCCCACGCGCTCACGCTTGGGAACAAGGTCAACGCTTTAAAAAACAATAAAATGTCAACGACTAGAACTTTTTTTTTAAATGTCAACGATTTTCCGGGAAAAAGAACTATCAGATTCGCAGAGCTTTGAGATTGGGCTTGTAATTCGCTGGTGGACTCGGCCCAATATCACTAAATGGGCCTAAATGGACTCGGCCCATTTTGCACCCCGAAGCCGCAAAGCTTGTAATTCGCTTGTATAAAAGCCCAACGGCCCAATATCACTAAATGGGCCTAAATGAACTCGGCCCATTTTGCACCCCGAAGCCTTCGGCGGGTAGGAATTCTGAGTGAAATATATTTTTGCAGCGGAACAACGGACAAGGAACTGTCCTTGATCGGAGGGATCGGTTGAGGATTCTGGAATTGAAACTTTTGATACCTGAAAGTTCAGACCAAAATGGTAATTGATTTCATTGCTTTGATTCATTTCTAGGCTTTGATTGTTTCAATGTTGAAATTGCTACGCTCTTGTTGTTGTTAGTCCACCGGTTCGCGCATCTGCTTTGCTCTTTCTTGATGCGATGGAAATTAACCAAAGAGAAAATGACGACTTAAAAACACAGCAAACTTTAATAAACCTCACTAGAGCCACAACATTTCTAAGTATAGAAACGAAAGCTGACATCCGAATTGCTCAACTTTTGTTTCTTTTTGTTGTTTGATTCGTCGTGTTCGTTCCTGCTGAATTGTTGTGGCGATTCTTGTTTCACTTCGTTTGTTCTCAAGCTTGTGAATGTGCTTCAGCCATGGGTTCCTGAACGATTAAATTCTCAACGACTTTTGTAAATTACCTGTAAGATCTTATTATTGTGGATTGGAGCCCCCTTCTATATCTCCTAATCATTCAAACTTTCTCAATAATGCGTGGTTTCTCATAGAAAAATAAACTTTCTTCAGTGCAACTTAGGTTATCTTCAACCTTTTGTTGCTCCAGTAAAGAAAATTTGGCCTAGCGTATGTCTTGCATGGTGCTCTAACTGATGTTGTTGGTGTAAATGTCCAGATTCACTTCGTGCTTCTTATAAGTAGACAAGGAAAAGTGAGGCTGACCAAATGGTATTCTCCTTATTCTCAGAAGGAGAGATCTAAGGTGGGTTAGCCATTTGCCTCATTCTGTAATGTCATTCTAATAGCTTTTCTTAATTTCTAATCCAAAGACATTTGAATGCTTATTTGCTTCAATAAGTCTTAGTACCCCTAGGATCTATTGGACTTACCATATTATGGCACGTGCTCGGGTCTGCTCTCGTTCTTTAAAAAGGTTATCCGTGAGCTTAGTGGAATGATTCTAAATCGGGCGCCTAAACTCTGCAACTTTGTGGAATGGAGGGGACTCAAAGCTGTCTATAAACGGTACGACGTGGTATATTAATGTGTTCTGCAATCCAAATATTTACCTCTTTTACAGATGATTAATGATTCTATTGGATGTGCAATGCAGATATGCTAGTCTTTACTTTTGCCTATGCATTGATCAGGAGGACAATGAATTAGAGATCCTTGAAATTATTCATCATTATGTTGAGATTTTGGATCGTTACTTCGGCAGTGTAAGTGAATTTAATTTTAGTTCATAAAGTGTTTGAGATCATTCTTTGTGATCTTTTATTCATGTTTGTAGGTCTGTGAGTTGGATTTGATCTTCAACTTTCACAAGGTATTATTCACTTGCTTATATTAAAGATGCACATTTTATTTAATTTGCATCTCGTTGCCTCTGCTAGACATTTGTGTAAGTAAGCCCGATGCATTTGAATTACTCGTCCTCTTGCTTGTTCGTCAGTAACATTGTCTTAAGCGAACGTCCACATTCATGTCCTTGATATGAAACCTTGAATGCACTGTGTACTTGGTATTATTCACTTGCTTATATTAAAGATGCACATTTTCTTTAATTTACATCTCGTTGCCTCTGCTAGACATTTGTGTAAGTAAGCCCGATGCATTTGAATTACTCGTCCTCTTGCTTGTTCGTCAGTAACATTGTCTTAAGCGAACGTCCACATTCATGTCCTTGATATGAAACCTTGAATGCACTGTGTACTTGGTATTATTCACTTGCTTATATTAAAGATGCACATTTTCTTTAATTTACATCTCGTTGCCTCTGCTAGACATTTGTGTAAGTAAGCCCGATGCATCTGAATTACGTGTCCTCTTGCTTGCTCGCCAGTAACATTGTCTTAAGTGAACGTTCACGTTCACGCCCTTGAGATGAAACCTTGAATGCGTTGTGTACTTTTCTTTCACCTACCGTGTAAGCCCAATGCATCTGAATTACTTGTCCTCTTGCTTGCTCGCCAGTAACATTGTCTTAAGTGAACATTCACGTTCACGTCCTTGATATGAAACTTTGAATGTGTTGTGTACTTTTTTCCTTTTTCTAACATTGAAGGCGTATTATATATTGGATGAGCTTCTAATTGCTGGAGAACTCCAAGAATCTAGCAAGAAAACAGTAGCAAGATTGATAGCTGCACAGGTACTATCTCATTTTATCTTTGGATTACCTTATGATCTCAGTTTGGGTGTGTATGTTAATTGATTTTGGTTTGTAGGATTCGTTGGTGGAGACTGCAAAGGAGCAAGCTAGTTCAATAAGTAACATAATTGCACAGGCCACCAAGTAGAAATACTTCAAGAGTTTTTGGGGCTTGTGTTTTTTTTTTTTTTTTTTTTTTTTTTGGTAGGGGATGATGATGGGTCAGACTCCCTTCTTTTAGGGGCTTGTTTTTTGTTTGACCTTTCATTCTTTCCTTCTCTCTCGGTTTCATATAAATATATACATAAACATGTTTGAAAACGGACTCTCCACAATGGTATGATATTGTCCACTTTGTGCATAAGCTCTCATGGTTTTGCTTTCGACTTCCTCAAAAAGCCTCATACCAATAGAGATGGTATTCTTTGATTATAAACTCATGATCTGCTTCCTCAAAATGTCTCGTATCAATGGATATAGTATTCTTTGATTATAAACCCATGATCATTCCCTAACCCATGATCATTCCCTATCTCGTATCAATGGAGATAGTATTCTTTGATTATAAACCCATGATCATTCCCTAACCCATGATCATTCCCTAAATTAGTCGATGTGGGCTTTCAACCAACATCTCGACTTTCATTCGAAATTTATAAATTTAAAGATTGTATGGTAAGAAATTTCCCACTCCTCGGTTACCTTTCATTCTGTTAAGCTCAATTATACATCACAAATATTACATTTTACCAAATCATGAAAACCAAGAAAAAGTAAAAAGATTTACCTATGATTAGGTTAACAAAAAATTAATAAAAGAAAATTGTTGAGAACAAATATTTATTTATTTTTAAATATTTAATTAAAATATATGAACTCATTCTCAATATATTATTTAAAAAAAAATTATATTACCAAAACTTCAAAATTTTACTTGTAAGAATAGTTTAGAGAACAAATAATAAGAAAATAATTATAAAAATGAATATAATTAAATAAATATATGTATATATAAGCACACAAAAAA
>NC_036641.1:6492390-6748462 GCF_002806865.2 Cucurbita pepo subsp. pepo | reverse complement strand
AAAAAAAATCAAACACATAAACCTAACACAATCCATCAAATTATTATTTAATTAAACTCAACCTAATCTAAAGAAATTGATAACTAGTTTGGGTCGGATTTTTCGGGTCATTGAATTTCTTCGAATACGCCTATGCAAATATAACATTAAAGAGAGAGATTATTTGATTGTAAATCGAGTTATTTGATTGTAAATCGAGTCTCTAAATGACTTTACAAAGGAAAAGGTGAAATTCTCAGCAAAATCATAAGGTATAACACAAACAAATCATGTAGTAAAAGAAGAAACCAAATGTACAAACAGGGTACTGAACCTGACTGTAATCAGTTAAAACTACAAAATTATTGTGACAAAGCAATGGACAGCAAAATAAAACACCACGAGTCGTAACGATATAGTTTGCACTTTATGAAATTAAATTCGTTCTAACACATCAGGGAACCATGTACCGAGCAGATGTAGATGCAGAAAATACCATAAATGTCACCGAATGATTGATTATAAAGTTACAGGAAGGCATCCTTTTCAAGCAACTTCAGCACCTCATTCTGGTTGTTTAGCTTGGCTACATCGATTGGAGTCTTTCCATCCATGTTTGTGAGAGTACTGCAAACAGGCAATGGGGTAGGGGAACAGATAAGTGCATTAAGAAAACTGGAAAATGGAACATTACTGAACGAACGAACAAACGAGGAGTTTCGCAGGCTTACACAGCAGCGCCGTTTTCCAGGAGTAGCGCGACGCAGTCCTTTCGCCCGTAACCAGCTGCATAGTGAAGGGCGGTGTTTTTGTTCTTGTCTAAAGCATCCACTTTTGCTCCAGCCTCAAGGAGGATTTGAGAACATTCAACCTGAGGGACAATTTTAGGGATGATCTTAGTTTTACAAGGCCGAGTCAAGGAATAAGGAACAACTAGACAATCTTTAAAAAACTTGCATAATACTTTCACTATAAAGATGAGCATATGAGAGTACTATATATGTGTTATTCATAAGGGCATAGTGGTGATTAGCTAGGGGAGCCTTAGTTATAAATGAAGGGAATTAAGGACCATGGAGTGGGAATGATTTTGGCTATTGATATTATAATTTCTACTGATATTGCAATATAGTTCTCTTTTGTATTTTCACAGAGCCTAGGCCCCAATTATGATCACTTCAAATTTTGAACAGATGTGTGATAAAAATTCCGAAACGGCAGCTGCCCACAACATATGGATTACAGAAATTCGGTCTTAGGACCGTCTTCTTTAACCTTATATTAAGTATAATTGAATAAAGAACAGGCATGAATAAATTATATGATATTTTACACGTTCTAAACCACCTAGCTAGTAACACCTTAAATCAATGGTGTTAATTAGCACCCTTAGCTCTATAATAGAACCGCATGCATTTTCTTTGTATGCATGAACAAGAAAAGTAATCCACACTACAAAGCTTTGATGCTAACAATTCTTTGTATGCATCTTTACGAAGGGAAGTAAATTATTTTGCAGCTTTACCAGAGAGGATCGACCCCTTCCGCAGGATTCCTCTTTATATTAACATGGAAGAAATGCCTCATGTTTTACATATAAATCAACAAGTGAACGCAAAAATGGATTCGTAACAAAAATGAGTATATAAAGGCAGGTCGTAACAAAAATTAAGTATATAAAGGCAGGTTAAAGCTGAGGTACATTATTCATACCTCGCCATATCCACTAGCAAAATGCAATGCCGTCCTCCCTTCTGAATCTACTTCATCCTTGTCAGCACCAGATGCAAGCGCCTTCTTTAACCCCTAATAAACGAGGACAAAAATTCGGTACCTCAGACTAGCAAGTTTCTTTAAATGAGAATAAAAGAGTGTGCGAGGTGGTAAGCTTTTTCAATCAAAATAAGCAGATTAACAATGATTTCTCCAACACATTTTTTTTTTTTTATTTTTTTTTTTTTTTTTTTTTTTGTAGGTAGGGGATGATGATGGGTCAGACTCCCTTCTTTTAGGGGCTTGTTTTTTGTTTGACCTTTCATTCTTTCCTTCTCTCTCGGTTTCATATAAATATATACATAAACATGTTTGAAAACGGACTCTCCACAATGGTATGATATTGTCCACTTTGTGCATAAGCTCTCATGGTTTTGCTTTCGACTTCCTCAAAAAGCCTCATACCAATAGAGATGGTATTCTTTGATTATAAACTCATGATCTGCTTCCTCAAAATGTCTCGTATCAATGGATATAGTATTCTTTGATTATAAACCCATGATCATTCCCTAACCCATGATCATTCCCTATCTCGTATCAATGGAGATAGTATTCTTTGATTATAAACCCATGATCATTCCCTAACCCATGATCATTCCCTAAATTAGTCGATGTGGGCTTTCAACCAACATCTCGACTTTCATTCGAAATTTATAAATTTAAAGATTGTATGGTAAGAAATTTCCCACTCCTCGGTTACCTTTCATTCTGTTAAGCTCAATTATACATCACAAATATTACATTTTACCAAATCATGAAAACCAAGAAAAAGTAAAAAGATTTACCTATGATTAGGTTAACAAAAAATTAATAAAAGAAAATTGTTGAGAACAAATATTTATTTATTTTTAAATATTTAATTAAAATATATGAACTCATTCTCAATATATTATTTAAAAAAAAATTATATTACCAAAACTTCAAAATTTTACTTGTAAGAATAGTTTAGAGAACAAATAATAAGAAAATAATTATAAAAATGAATATAATTAAATAAATATATGTATATATAAGCACACAAAAAANATTAAGTATAATTGAATAAAGAACAGGCATGAATAAATTATATGATATTTTACACGTTCTAAACCACCTAGCTAGTAACACCTTAAATCAATGGTGTTAATTAGCACCCTTAGCTCTATAATAGAACCGCATGCATTTTCTTTGTATGCATGAACAAGAAAAGTAATCCACACTACAAAGCTTTGATGCTAACAATTCTTTGTATGCATCTTTACGAAGGGAAGTAAATTATTTTGCAGCTTTACCAGAGAGGATCGACCCCTTCCGCAGGATTCCTCTTTATATTAACATGGAAGAAATGCCTCATGTTTTACATATAAATCAACAAGTGAACGCAAAAATGGATTCGTAACAAAAATGAGTATATAAAGGCAGGTCGTAACAAAAATTAAGTATATAAAGGCAGGTTAAAGCTGAGGTACATTATTCATACCTCGCCATATCCACTAGCAAAATGCAATGCCGTCCTCCCTTCTGAATCTACTTCATCCTTGTCAGCACCAGATGCAAGCGCCTTCTTTAACCCCTAATAAACGAGGACAAAAATTCGGTACCTCAGACTAGCAAGTTTCTTTAAATGAGAATAAAAGAGTGTGCGAGGTGGTAAGCTTTTTCAATCAAAATAAGCAGATTAACAATGATTTCTCCAACACATTTTTTTTTTTTTTCTAGAGAACGATGATTTCGCATGCAAGCTCCATATCACAAGGGCAATAAGCAGAAGCCCAAGTTACACAACTCAGTTTGATAGAAACAAAAATGTACATGATAACAAGAAGTGACAATAGACATCACAACAAATGAAAGATGCAAAGCATAAATTATGCTACTACCGATGGAAGCATATATATAAGATATATTAATGTAAAAAGGGCATTTTTAACTAGTTGATCAGAGAAGAAATCCAAAATGCCAATCAAAGGAAAGAGTAAAATGTGACCTTTGTGCACAAGAATCTTATTCTACACAAAAAGACACATTTCTTTAAATGCAAGAAAAATGTTTTTTTTTTCTTTTTCTTATGGGTAGAACAAGTTGATTCTTATGGGTACATAAAAATAATGAAAAGTTCCGGGTTACAATGACATCTTATCTCAAAAAAATAAGAAAACTAGGACAACCACAAATTTACTGGTCCAGGTCCAGCATACAAACCAATACAACTGAACATATAAATATGACAAAAAACAAATCGGAACAACTGCACTTCTACCAATCTTGAAATTTTCCCTATGTTATCCATAAAAAATACGGGATTCTGAGTATACCGACCATCACATCAATGTTTTATCACCTCCATAAGAATGATAAAATATACATCATAACCACTAGCATGAGCTATAACAACCATGCAGCATGTGAAAGAAACAAAACAAATTGTTGCTATGTACCTCAACATCACCAGTACTTGCAGTATGATGAATAACTGACTCATCCTCATTCTCCGGTTCTTCAGAATCATCTAGCCCAGAATGGTCAGTAGAGGTTGCTGCTTCAGCTGGGACAGGAAGCCCCATTGCTTTCCCCAACTTTTGTAGGACTTCTTTATCATTCCAGTACCTACGGGCAAGGAATTTTTTTAATTCAGCACGAACATAATTTGGAAAACTAAATAAGAGTTGAACTCGATAGTTCAGAGTTTATAGTAAAATGTTCCCAACTTCATCATGGAAGGGAGACCGCCAGTCTCTATCTCTTCCAATATAGGCTTCAATGAAGGATCCTCTTTAATATGTGCCATTCGTTCTTCAAGCTGATCACCGTCTGCTGGATTAGAAAAACTCTCAAACATGCGAGACATAGATGGATCCTGTGAACAAATTAAGATGGAATTTTATCTCCAGTACAACAGAATATTCTACATAAATAGTCGATCAATCAACAAGCAACAGTTTCAATGAACTAAAAAGAGATCAAATACCTGCATTAATGTGGTACCAAGACGCTCTGCCATAGACATAAAATTAGGATTCTGCATGACTTGTTGCATGGTGGCAAAGTATTGTTGAGGATCAAACTGGATTCCTTCTTGAGCTGGTGGACTCTGAAATTGTTGAAGCTGCTCAGCCATCTGGTTGAATGAAGGATCTTTTGCTATCTGTTCAGCTAATGATTTGATGCTAGGATCCTGAGTGTATAATAAATTAGAATTCATTGTACAATCAACAAGGTTTAACAATAAAATGGAAGTTCAAGCTGAAGATTTGGCCCAAACAAGAAATCTCGGAGCAAAGTAACAGTATTAAAAAGGGAAGAACATAAAAATAAAGAAGAGTTCAAGAAAAACCGTCTACATTAAGAATGTCAGTCATGGATGAAAAATCAAAAGGGCTGCCCTGAGGCAGGTCATCAAATATAGAGCTAGTTCTTTGGGGTGCTGCCTGTGGAGGATTGCCCGAGGAGGATGTTTCAGATTTAGCGTTTTTGTTGTCTGAAGAACCTGTTTAATCCATTAGAAAATAAAATGTTAGGAAGAAAAACGAAGTTCCATGAGAGAAAGTAATGCATCTTAAAACTATAAATCATTCATAAGCGTAAAACTAAGCTCATTTCTAGAATTTTGCTCATCTTCTCCCTTATACAAACCCCATATCCACACAGTACTGCAAAAATGTAAAGACAAGCGTAATATATGAACCGGAATGAACCTAACAAGCTTTCCAAAGCAGTAGTAATAGAGCTATCATACATGAATTGTACTGTAGACACGACCTAATTCCATATCCAAATGCTTAAATTGCACACTACTACAAATAAACAAACACACAATCTACAGCTATCACACGCCGCGGCACCATAATTTAGCTGCTTACCAGACAGAGATTCCTTGTTACTACTGGAAGCCATGAGAATAACTGCATGGAAATCAAAAAAACAAAAACCAACGAAAATCAAATCCATTTCCGAACCACATTCCACAATGTAATACAAACCGATCAAACGCAGTATCCATATTCGATGATCAAAACCCCAACACGAAAATGAAATATTAACCTCTGCCTCACAAAAGCAATGAAATACACAAACAAATTGACAGCAAATTAGAAGTCGAGATTGAGAAATTCAGACCTGATCCTGGCGCGGGGAGAACGAGAGCGAGAGATCAAGCTACGTCCGACCTGAATCTCTAATGAAACTTTTAATTGTTTTTTGTTAATTCGTTTCTCTTGTGTTATAAACCCTAATTTCTTGTTTTTGTCCTTTTCCTTTTTGTATTTTGTGAGCTGCGGCCACCGCGGCACCGCCGTTGGAGAAGGGTAAATTTGGTAATTCGTGGGGTCGTGCCAATTTAATTTAATTTATTTATTTATTATCAGATATTTCCATTTTACTAGGAGATTATATTCCTTAATATAAATTAGTTTTTTTTTTTAATTATTAAACATTATGATGTAATAATAAATGGTATCGCCGGTTTCCGATTCCGGTAAAGATAAATGGAGAATTTCACACGGATAAACAATAAAATTGATGGCGGAGATGGGACGGAATCCCATCACCCCCTCGTCCCGTGGACATTTTTAATTAGAAAATATATAATTTTTACTTTAAAATAATATTCATATTATTATATTTAATTTTTTATAGACGTTTCAAAACTATTATTACATCATAATTTACTTTCAAATCTAATAAATATGTACTTTCAATGATGATTTTGAAATGTTTATAAAACGTCAAGAATAATATTGCAACTTTTGAAATAATAAAAGTATTTAAAAAGACCATAATTTAAAGATATTATCACATATAATTTAATTTTTCAACATTGTAAACGCATCTGATTGGTGCTAATAATGGTAGATCATAAATTTGTAGCGTACATATATTAAATTTATAAAGTTTTTTGTCTTCAAACTGAGAGTGATTCAGTGATTATTAATATGTATTTTTTTCGGGTTTGAAGATACCTATTTGTTAGGAGAGAGTCACACATTGGTTAATTTAGAGAATGATATGAGTTTATAAGTAAGAAATATATCTGGAATATTGTAATTACAAAAAAAATTATTTTTTAAATAGTTTTTAGAGTTTTTAATTGAAAAAAAAGGGTTAAAAGATTGGAACAAAAATGAAGTTCTTTACAACAAGATTTGTTTATTTACAAATTGGACCAAGAATCAAAATTGTTTTTGAATCGAGATTATCACCGACTGTTGCTATGTAGAATAATTTTCCGAGGGGAAATGGAATCGTTCATCATATCGAATTGAGAAAGAAGTTTTGTGTTGATTGAGCTTTGAAGATTCTGAAAGATTAGGGTTCGGACTTGCACCGGAAGAAGATGAGGACCAAGAGTCGCCGTGGCGGAAGGTCCAGGCCTTCCCGGCGTTCCTCCGATTCTTATCCGTCGTTTATGGCGTCTCCCTCCGTCCCTGACCGGGTTCGTATTCACTTCTCTTTCTTTGTAGCAATGGAGCCATTTTGTTTTTTTCTTCTCGCAAAACAAGTCGTCTCACTGTTCTGTTGCTTTTCGCGACTGTAACTGTTTTTACTTTCTCGGATTTCGCCGAGAAATCGTTGACAAACTTAGTTTTTAGTCTCGAACTGTTTTTTTTTTTTTTTTTTTTTTTTTTCAAATTCGAAGAAAGGGAAGANTTTTTTTTTTTCTTTTTTTTTACAAATTCGAAGAAAGGGAAGAGAATGTTTACTGAAAGTTTGTTTGCTGAAAACATGATGGATGTGTATCTGGTCAGGATATGCCGAATGCCGAAGACAAAACTTTGAATGATGAATTTGTATCTGGTCAGGATGCGTGCAATGCAGAAGATAACGCTCTGAATGAGGCATCAAGGAAGGAAACTCACGATGTGTCAGATAAGGAAGATTGTTTTCAGAAAGACATTTGTATTAGATGCGATGAGAGTGGTGGCTTGTTGGTCTGTACTGAAATTGGATGTCCAATTGCTCTTCATGAGTACTGTATGTCCTGTAAGCCCTCGTTCGATGAAGAGGGGCGATTCTATTGTCCTTATTGTTCATATAAAAGAGCTTTGGTTATTGTGAATGAGCTAAGGAGAAAGGCTATGGCGGCAAAGAGGAAGTTATCTGATTTCATTGATAACAGGATGGTTAGTGGTGCCAATTCACCGCAGTTAGGAGAGGCAGGTAAGAAGAAAGTAACTGAAGTATCAACTTGTGGAGTAGATGTGGATCTGCCTAATCACGAGAGTTCGCGAGATCAGGAGGATATGCAGGTTGGGCAGAATCGAAGTAATCAAGGGGAGGACCATGCGAGAACAGCAGGAGATGTTCAACTATCGACGGTGATGGGGGTTAACAGCAAAAATCATGAGGGTCCTAGCGTGTCCAGTGTTAGCAACGGCATACATTCTACTCATGAAGTTCAGCCATGTGAGGATGCTATGAATGAAGAGGGAACTCATCAGGATGAAAGTTTAGAAGATAAAGAAGATGGGAAAACGATGGAAGAAGAAAACTTCAGGTTCACAGATGACATCGAGGACAAAGAGATTGTGAAGGATCAAGGTCAACCCAAGATTCCGAATGATGAGGAAGAGACTGCTGTAGATGATGTTGATCTTGGGGCAGGACGAGCATCTCAAGACACGGGCGATGGTGCAGAACAAATCCAGCCTGAAAATATCCATCCTGCATCTGGAAATAATGATTTGAAGAACGAAACATTTGTGAAGAAAAAGCGCTTCAAAATGAAAGCTAATAGGAAAGTAGACCGGAAGGATTTTAATTCTCCTAGAATGTCATTGCGTCGACAAACTCCAGATCATGGGACAAAGTCACCTCATATGCAAACTCCAAAACGGGAGAAAACATCTCCTCATATACAAACACCAAAACCTGGGAAAGATCGATCAACCAAAGTCGAGAAAGTTTCTACGTCTGGAAAGTTAAAGCTGAAACCAGCGTCGCCTAATCAATTGTAAGTCTCATCGTAGGCTGTCATTCAATTTCTATATTACTGGATTGCAGTACGTTGGTGGGTGTCTTTCTGAAGTTTCTGATACTCATAAGCAATTGCAACTAACTATCAATTCCTGATTTGCAGCAAAAACTTGATGTTTCACGGTGAGAAGCGTAAGAGAATGCGATGGTCTACCGAAGAGGAGGACATGTTGAAGGTACTAGTTCATCAGTTGATCAATAAAGATGTTTTGACTTTTAGCATCTGCAATTGTTATTAGATTCCATCTTCCAGACTAGAATCAATTGATAACGTCTAACTACCACCGTTTGCTTAATACTGAAATCGCTATAAAACATTCTAGTTTTGCAGGACATCAGTGTACATATAAACTACTAGATCTGTTTTTACTTATTTATTCATTAATTTTTAGTTTGGGAACAAATAATTCAAATGAAATATTTCAAAAGGGTATGCTTATATTTGAACGCACCTGGCATGATTCTTTTGTGTTTCTCATCCAAGTGTTGGCGAAGCTGATTGAAATCATCCACTCTGTAGAAAAGTTTTCTTGTGATTTCTTCATACATTTTTTGAACTGAAAAATCTTGATTGTGCTGCATAATGCATATAATACTTAAAGGATGCTCGAGTTCATGCTGCTTCAGTTTTCATTCGCACTCGACGCATTTGTGTAGTTTACTGATATGTGCGAACTCTTATCCAAATTTCCATTGAACATATGTTGATCATGAGAAGAAATGGCCCAAAACTACATTGTTTTTTAATCATTATTTGCTTCTCATTGTGCTAACAAAAATGACCTTTTTTTTCTTTTCAGGAAGGAGTTCAGAGATTCTCTTCTTCAGTAAATAAAAATCTTCCGTGGAGGAAAATTTTGGAATTCGGTCGTCATATATTTGATGACACTCGTACTCCAGTTGACCTGAAAGATAAATGGAGAAATATTGTGGACAAGTAGTTGCAATGGATTACTAGAAGGTAACTTCCATAACGATTAATAGCAAGGTAATCGATGTATAATTATGTTCGAATTTTCCTCTCGGATCATGTCCTCTTTGTAAATGGTGGGGCTCTAACTACTCGTTTTCGTGTTCGAAGTTTAGTTAAAACATAGATAGGTTTAAATCGTATTTTGGTTCGGTTCAACTTCGTACTTGTATTCTCTGAACATATTGGTTCTTGTAATTTGAGCTTTTGTTCATTTGGTCCGTACGCCCTCAAAATTCAAACATAAATTCCATACACAGTAAAAACCATGAGAACATTTCAGTGAATTTATTGTGACTGGAAAAATAGGATCATAAAACAAGGTTGAATTTTAAGTTTGGTCTTTTGAGCTTTTAGATCTCTCGAGCTTGAATGTTATAAATTATGTGTCTAATAGATCATTGAACTTTAATTTATCTAACTAAAAAAATTTCATCTTTTGTATTTAATTATGTGGTCGGGAGATTGTGAATTTTTTTAAAAAATGCTGAATAAGTTATGAGCTATTAAAAAATTCAAGAATCTATTAGTTGCGAGGTTGAGAATTTGATAGATGAGAAATAAGAGAAGTACTCATTTTCTGAAAGTATGTTCCCGATGCAGAGCCCTACAACTGTTCTGCAACAGGAACCTTTCAATTTGATTCGGATCCCTACTACTGTATAACATATGACTCGAGAGCTTCGGGCACGACACACAAATTTCATTGTAATACCTCGGGTTTTGGAGGCTTTTAGGCTGTTTATTTTGGTGGGGTTTTATGACATTCCAAGTTTCTTAAGTCTGAAGTGATAAAGAACAGCTAAAGTATAATCTTGAAAAGCAGAAGATGGAAATCAAATCTCTTTATTCATACTAACAATCACTGAAACAGAATTTGATTATTGATTATTTATAAAGTAGTATGGAACAAAAACATTGAGTGCAGAAGAGAGGGATGATTGCACCATAAGTTATATAATAGGGCCTAGTGGAGTGTGGAGTGTGGAGTGTGGAGTGTGGGATTCTCTTCCTATAAGCTTTGCATTTTCTACGAATTGAGAGAGAGAGAGAGAGTGGCACCGGTTGAGTGAAAATCGTGTCTGCTCTGTTCTGTGCGCTGTTCTGTTATGCTGTGGTGTTTAGATAACAGTGCCGCTGGGAATCAAAGCATCCTTGATTACTGTCACGATCCCACTCTTTATGAAGTACCCATCTGTCTCCCTTGCTGCTTCTTGCACACCGTCTCCATTCACAATCTGAGATCACAAACTTCATTCAATATCACACACCCAACAACAACAATATATATATATATATATATATAAAAGACAACCTCTCTAGTAAAAGCATTTTAAAACCCTAGGAAAACTCGAAAGGAAAAACCTAAAGAAAACAATATCAGTCAGCGGTGGGCGTGAACTTATATAAAAAAATGTAAGTACTTCCAAGACTTTGCGATTGTGTGGTACTCACTTTCCAGCAACAAGTGAGCTAAGTCAATTCGTTCTTACATCGCCTACGGCCAAACAATCTCTAGCCTCGGTTTAAGAAAAGGTTTTAGAAAACGAGGGCAGAGAGAGATTTTCAAAAGAGAAATTTTAAGGTGTTATATATGCCAGCAAGAGAGTAAAAACAATGACTATTGGTAGGGGAAGGCTTGAGCTTATATCAAGAAATGATATAAATGTAAGTACTTCCAAGACTGACCCTTGTAATTTAAGGATTTGTTGTTGTGTGTGTGTTTTTAATAGGAGAGGACATATTATAGCTGTTAAATCTGGTAGGATTCAAGCGTTCAATAGAACAACGACCTATTAGACAAATAATTAAATATAAAAAAGTTTAGTACCATAAATATGTTGTTTTTTATAGCTTCCTAATTTTGAAATAAGAAATGAATATGGCAGCCATGTGAAGTAGATTTATTCCCACCATCAAAATTACTTTAGGAGGAAAAGGAAGCATTGATGAACTCAATTTCTTGTCTACTTGTCTGTGTTCTTTATGTTCTTTCCCAATGAATTCAGAGGGTTTGATTGATAGTCAAAAGGATAATGGAAATCAACATCCCGATGAGACCCCACCCCGAGAATGAATGATATGATATAATAAGAACTTGGAAGATGAGCATCACAAAATAAATGAATAAAAACAAAGCAAGTTGACGTGCCAAACCTTGACATTTTCCCCAATGCGAGCATTTTTGTCAATGATAGCTCTCTTGATGTGAGAGTTCCTGCCAATGCCTATTGGTACACTTCCCTTTGCCGCCAATAATCTACGGTCGGCATCCGTCTGAGGAGGAACACCACAGTATAACAAATCAGTAAAAGCTCACAACTTCTCAGTTCTTACTGCCAACAAACTAAGTGCAAAACAGACAGGCTCCAATCAAAAAGGTTATTATATGGTCACACACCTCATAATAATCTGCACCCATCAATAAAGTGTCTTCTATGATTGCACCTTCTGATATGCAAGATCGGAGGCCAACGACAGAATGGTGAATCTTGCAGCTCTAATAACAGAATAAAAGAAGATTGATGTCAATTGAGACAATGTAACAACGCTATTAGCATAGCAAACAGCTACTTTGCTTGTAAGGGAGTTACCTTGATGACACAGCCCTCACCAATAACACTGTCTGTGATATCAGCATCAAGCATTTTGGATGGCGGTAAGTATCGAGGTTGCGTGTAGATTGGAGATGAACGATCATAGAAGCTGCAGTTGGGTGTTTCGTGTATCAAATAACAAATGATAAGTTAACAGCTTGTTGGTAACAAAATGGGGAAACTGAATCAAACTTGACTAAATTACCTGAAGTCTGGTATTGGCTTCTTCGTGATCCCCAGATTCGCATTGTAAAAGGCTTCTATGGTACCGATATCTTCCCAGTAGCCATCATACAAGTAAGCTTGCACCTGTAATGTCAAAGTAACATCTTTGTTATAGAGATCATGACCCAATAAAAGTAGCTTTACAGTCATTTTTCTGCAGCAAACCAAGAACAGTCAAAGTGACAGGAGTTCATGATCAGAATTCTCGTTAGTCTAAACTTTGTCTATTTTCTTTTCCTTTTCTCTCTTCTGAATCCTAGTATTGATCATACGTGAAATGTTTGGACTTTGCACGGGACAATTCCATTATTTGATACTTTCCTGTAACAGTCCAAGTTCACCACTAGCCGATATTATCCTCTTTGGGCTTTCCCTTTCGGGATTCTCCTCAAGGTTTTTAAAACGCGTCCACTAGGGAGAGGTTTCCACACCCTTCCCAACCGATGTGGGATCACAATCCACCCTAACTCAAGCCCACCGCTAGCAGATAGTCTTCTTCGGGCTTTCCCTTTCGGGCCTCCTCCCAAGGTTTTTAAAATGTGCCCACTAGGGGTAGGTTTTCCACACCCTTCCCAACCGATGTGGGATCTCACAATCCACCCTAACTCAAGCTCACTGCTAGCAGATATTGTCTTTTTCGAGTTTTCCTTTTTGGACCTCCACCCAAGGTTTTTAAAACGTGCCCACTAGAGGTAGGTTTCCACACCCTTCCCAACTGATGTAGGATCTCACAAGCTACCCCCCTTGGGGCCAGTGTCCTCACTCTGGTACACCGCCCGGTGTCTAGCTCTGACACCATTTATAACTACCACCACATTCCCACTAAGAAATTTACAAAATATATGGATGATATGATATTATGACTTGTCTTGAGCATTATATGATTACCCTCATTCCAATGGAAGTTGCACCAGGAATAACTTCACTCCCAAAATCATTTGCTCCGGGAAATTTATCTCTAAGAAGACTCAGCATCGCATCCTTGCTGATAACGTAAATACCCATGCTGGCTATGTAAGGCATCTCTTTCGCTCTCTCATCATCAAGCCCTAAAATAGTAGTATCAACCTGTAAGAAAGAAGACATAGCAATGATAAAGATTGGTCGCTGAGAGTAATAACCAGCCAAAGAGGATAGAAAGTTTGGATCCACCTTCATCGCTTTCAATTGCTCTCCTTTTGGCTTCTCTGCAAATTCAACTATACGCCCTTCTTCATCAATCTTCATCAGACCAAATGCAGTAGCACGCTCTTCATCCATGGGTAATGCAGCTACAGTGATATCAGCATCAGTCTCCCTGTGTGCTTGAATGAATCTCTCGTAATCCATTCGGTACAAATGATCACCAGCAAGAACTAGATATTCCAATACATTATGCTCTTCAAATAGCCACAAGTATTGCCTAACTGCATCAGCCGTGCCCTACAGATTATGGTGTCAAACTATCAAATGATAGGTTTCAGAAAATGTATTCGGAAGTTCTAATTTCAGGACAAAATGATAGGTTTCAGTTTTTCCAATTTTCGTATTGATCATGAAAGCATAAATTTAAGCTTGATTTCATCAATTTTCGAGGAACTTGAAGAAAATGGATTCGGAAGTTTTAATTCCAGCGTTCAGAGAACCAATTTGGATTCGTATTGATCATGAAAGCTAAATCTAAGCTTGATTTCATCACCTGGAACCAATTTGGATTCTCCGGACTTTGCTGAGCGGCTAGAACCTCAACGAATCCCTCATTCTTGTAACCGCCCATGTTACTCGCATAAGCTCGAGAAAGATGTCGGTTAAGAGAAGCAGAATTGAATTGCGTAAGAACATAAATCTTGGAAATGTTGCTGTTGAGACAATTGCTAACAGGAATGTCGATCAGCCTGTAGTTCGCTCCAAGAGGAACAGCAGGCTTCGCCCGCTTCTTCGTGAGCGGATACAGCCGCGTTCCAGCACCACCTCCAAGAATAATCCCTAGCACACTCTAAACAACACAAAACATATAATCGAAAATCAATTCGCGGCGGCTCAAAACAGAAAATTAAACGACGTAAAGTCCGGAAACGCATCAAGAACAATAAGCAACGACGAATGCCACAAAGAAACAAGAATACGAACCCGGCTAGCGTCTGGATCGAGGCAAGTCTGAGAGTTCTTAGAATCAGAAACCGCTTTGGGAGAGACGATCAAAGAAGGCCCTCTACCACCGGAACCACGTCGTGATCCCAAACCAGAAGCTCTAAAGTCGATCTTATCACCAGAAACGAGAGATTCAGAGAACGAAAGGCTCCCAAGGTTGCTTCTCCTTGTACGGTTAGAACTGCCGCTTGACGCCGACGACGCCGTCATGGGAAGTCTGAGAACTCCAGCTGCAGCCATTGAGGATGCCATTAAAGCAGTCAACTCAAATCGGAAAAAAAGCAGAAAGCGAAACCCAGTATCTCCTCCGATGAGCCGGTGGCCGGAAAATGAAAAGCAGAGATCAGCTCTGCAACTCTACTACCAAACGACAGATTTGCTTCGCCACTGATATATGGTGTAGTTTTACGGTCGATTTTAACCTTCCAACTTTCACTTTATTACGTCATTTACCACGCTTCTGGTAGCTTGGAACGTGGTTGTAGAAGGGTAATATGGGGAATATAAAAGTTCTAGCGGCTCCCCAATAAAATTAAATAAAATTAAAGGAAATTAGTAATTTTCTATTTTGATAAGATTGAGTGGACGTGGATTCACGAATCTATTCATAGCTCAC
Source organism: Cucurbita pepo subsp. pepo (assembly GCF_002806865.2). Taxonomy (NCBI): domain Eukaryota; kingdom Viridiplantae; phylum Streptophyta; class Magnoliopsida; order Cucurbitales; family Cucurbitaceae; genus Cucurbita; species Cucurbita pepo. The sequence continues at coordinate 6,733,221 of NC_036641.1, read as the reverse complement.
ATGGACTCTTCCTTTTAGACCTTTTTGGAACCGTTTATTTTTATTTAAAAATTAAATCAATTTAATTTATATTCCACGTGTGTATTATTTTTCTTACGTGGTTGTCCTAGTCAATCTCGTAACCAAATGACTCGTTCCAATGGTTGAACTAAAAAAATAATTTTAAAAAATAGTAAATTAAAAAAATGTAAGCATCCAATAAATTTAATAATATTTCATAAACAAAAATATAATATAATTTATTTATTAAAAAAAAAAAAAAAAAAAAAAAAAAAAAAAAANACTCAATATTACTGGGTGAATGAGGCCGAGATTTGACCGGGTTGAAGGCAAGGACAATGTCTCGACCCGTACTAAAAATCCGGGCTCCCTCACAAAAAGATGTTCAGAATAGACGTAATTGCCTAAATCCACCACTACCAGATATTGTTTTCTCTAGGCTTTCTCTCTCGGGCTTCCCCTCAAGCTTTAAAATGTATCGGCTAGAGACACCCTTACAAAGGGTGGTTTGTTCTCCTCCCCAACTAAGGTGGGACATCACAATCCACCTCGTGGTCCAGCGTCCTCGCTGGCACTCTTTCCTCAATGTGGGACCACCCCCAAATCCACCCCTTTGGGCCCAGCGTCCTTACTCGCACATCGCCTTGTGTCTACCCCTTTCGAGAAACAACAAGAAGGCTGGCACATTGTTCGGTGTCTGACTCTAATACCATTTATAACGGTCTAGATCCACCGCTAGCAGATATTGTTCTCTTTGGGCTTTCCCTTTCAAGTCCGCTCAAGGCTTTAAAACTAGGGGAAGGTTTCGCAGTGATTTATTCTCCTCCTCAACCAATGCAACAGATCTCTACAAGTTAAATGAACATCTCTAGTGCTCGATCATATTTAGCTTGAATTTATCAATTTCGTGAAATAATAATAATAATAATAAAGGAGCATATTTTTAAAAAATCTAAATATAATATTATATTTTATTAAAATATAATTTCAATAAACCTTGGAATAAATAAATAAATAACTTCAAATAAAAGCATAATAAATTTATTCCCAAAGCACATTCTAAAGGTACATCTTACCTAATAAATAAATAAACGTGTCATTATAATATGGATTAAATTAGCACCGTCCATTTCCTTTTGTTTTTAATTTATTAATATATATATATATATATTTTTTTTTTTTTTTTAATTTTAGATAATAAAATAAAGGAATCGTTGAAACATTAAACACAGATCGGGTATCCAAGTTTAAGTGGGCCCAAGGATCGGGATCGCCGTTGAACTTGAAAGTGATGGCAACGTTGTTTCAGTACACTGGGCCACACTGGAATATTTCCCCCGCTACATTCCAAACTTTTGGTTTGTTCCTTTGCCTACGTGGAAGAGGGTTGAAGCCACAATTAATTTAATCTTTCAATTTTTTTTTTTAATTTTTATTATTTTCAAAATTTTATTATAAATCAAATTTAATTTTGAAAATTTGAAAATTATGGAACTTAAATTCAAAATTAAAAAGACATGTTATATATTTTTAGTTTAAAGGTTAAATTTGTAATTAAAAAATAAATTATTGATATGTATTTTTTTTTATTGAGCTTGAAAATTAAAATTGCGTATGATTATTTGTTAAAAAATTTACTATATATATTCTCGACCAAAATGTTAAAAAATTGAATATCCTCGGTCATATATTAAACTCAAAAAACATATTGAATTTGTAATGGCTCAGATCCACCGCTAGCGGATATTGTCTTCTTTGGGCTTTTCCTGTCGGGCTTCCTCTCAAGGCTTTAAAACGCGGGAAGGTTGCCACACCCTTGCTGATTTGTTCTTCTCCCCAACCAAGGTGGGACATCACAATCCACTCCCCCTTTTGGGGCCAGCGTCCTCGCTGACGCTCTTTCCTTCCTCTAATCGATGTGGGACTGCCCCCAAATCCACCCCCTTTGGGCCCGAGCGCCCTTATTGGCACACTGCCTCATGTCTACCCCCTTCGGGGAACTGTGAGAAGGCTGGCAAATCGTCTAGTGTCTGGCTCTGATATTTGCTAGCGGTGGATCTGGGCCGTTACAGAATTAGAATTTTATTTATAGTTCTCGTTAATCTAATTATTCACGAGCCCCACAATTATTTTTATTAACTTTACAACTTTTACACCGTTTGTCTCATGCATTGACGGCATCTATTAACTTTTCATTAATTACTTTACAGCTTTTATTCTCTTTTATTTATCGTATCAATAAAGTTTATTCGCTAAAATGAGTATGGTCCAATGATAATTAGTCTACTGTCGTTAAGTAACTGCTAACTATCAATGTCATTACTACTCATAGTCAACATCGCAGTAGAAGTCATTGTCACCATCACACCCGCTATCACTAGGGGTGCTAGATAATATATTATAAGAAAATATCAATCCAACCCCGATGTTGAAGTCATTGTCACCATCACACCCGCTATCACTAGGGGTGCTAGATAATATATTATAAGAAAATATCANAAAAGTTATATGCCGCTAAAGAATATCGTTAAAGGAGAATTATGAATTCCCACGTCAGTTGGAGAGGGGAACGAAATATTTCTTATAAACGTGTGGAAAACTCTTCCTAGTAGACGTGTTTTAAAACAATTAGGCTGACGACGATACGTAATGAACAAAAATGGACAATATCGGCTAGAAGTGAGCTCGGGGTATTACAAATGGCGTTGGAGGCAGACATCGGGTGGTGTGCCACGATGTTGGGGCCCCAACAGGGGTGGATTGTGAGATCATGTTGAAGAGGGGAACCCCACATTGATTGACGGTGATATCTAACAGGTCAGAACTAACATAACCTAAATATATTTTCACAAATTTAAATACGTAATTAAAAAATTAGAAAAGGGTAAATATTGGTAAATTAGGCCATTTGTGAAAATTGGGCTTCGCACGTGCCATCAACGCAGTGCATCAATGATACTGAAGCTGAGAAACCGCCACAAGGTTCTCTGATTTCGATCTTCTCCGCCGGCGATTCACCATCTCAGAGTTCGAGCTCAGAGAGAAGAGAATGAAATTAGCTCCGAAAGTAATATTTCTCATCAGAGATTCCGAGGGTTTCGCCTCAGCCATTTCCGGTGCTCTTCGCCCCAACCCTCCTTTCACGGTTTCCACGCGGTTGGCTCATTTTCCCTATGTTTATTTTTTCCGCATTGAATTCAGTGATTATTTGTCTAACAGATAAAATTTGGCTTGATTTTGGTACAGAGATGAATGCTTCGAGTTCTCCCTGGAGAAGTATGGAATCAAAGACCACAAGGCCTCCGGGAGCGTCATTCACTATCTCGATGATAAGGGAATCTATCTGGTACTTAAGGAGTGATAGTGAGTTATGTTTGTTTATGATTTTTAGACTTCTCTCGGTTTCCGATAAAAAAATTTGGAGCTGTCGTTCTTGAAAAATGGCTCGAAGTTTTTTTGGTGAGAATGTCAGTGTTAAACATGTTATGAACTAGCTATGCAACTTCGAATTTCTTGTTAGATCATCTCAGCCGGTGAAGTGGACATATTGTGGTTCTTTCGTAGTGTGGAATTCTTGTATGAAATAAATAACGACGTGATTAAATATGGCAATATATGTTCATCATGTCATTAGAAGACTTATTGATTAAAACAATGAAATAGATGGTGACATGTTCAAATATGAATGGGAGTGGGATGTAGCACCTAGAGTACTGTAAAGCTAAACGTTTCCCTTTTTGATCACCATTTGGTTGTTGCGATATGATACCGATCGATACATCCGCGTGGATCATTGGCATCATCCATCCAATTCCTCAAAGCAATAAGAAAGGCCTCCTTTATGGGATAAGAACAGAGTCCCTTGGCAGAGCATGTATCTATACTTTGTTTTGAGGTCTATGGATAAAGAGGTGTAATAGGATTTTTAGGGGTGTGGAGAGACCTTCGAGTGAAGTTAGGGAAATTATGCTCGTTTATACTTCGTCATGGGCATTGGTCCGTTTGTTGTTTTGTAATTCTCGGTTAGGTCTTGTTAGATTGGAGTCCTTTTCTTAGTTAGTGTTGCACTTCTTGATGGTGGGGCTAGTTCTTTTTTAGGGGTGTGTACCATGAAATGAAAGTTGGTTTGTCATTTTTATAGTGTAACTCGGACGGGACTGCGCTCGTCTTTATTAGTTAGAAGGAAGAAAATAGGATGAACACACCCAACTCAACAAAGTTGGTTTAGGGTGAGTGCAATCTCGATGCCAAGGGAGGAGAGGTCATCAGTCCCTATTAAAACAGTAGCTTACTCAACTGCATAGGCATGATCGAGGTGAGACGTGAGATAGCAACTTGTAAGAAATTCTCTAGGTATCCTTGGGCACTACAGCAATTGCGGGGAAGTTATTACTTTCTTCTAGAAATAGAGGATGTGAGTGATCTCACGAGGCACACAATACTTTCCTTGCTCAATACTGCTCGAACTAGCTATGTTTCGAGTCTAAATTAGGCATCAAAAAGGATTTGACTGGCACCATATCAATGCTTAGTTACTCTTTGATGTAAAATCATCCGATCTTCCACTTCTCTCCTATACTTATTAATCTGTTTGGCGATGAAATTCACATTTGTGTATTATGAAGTGAAGGCTTTATAAGAACTCAAAGAAATATTGATAAGACATTAGGATTTTATCGTTTTGGCGATCAACGGTGTAGGACTATTCTTTATGTATTTAGCCACTGCATCACAGCATTGTTCTTGAAGGAATGTCTGCATTTCTTGGTGTAGCAGTTCCAGCCCAAGTCTATTTTTATAAGAAAAATTGTCAGATGCTTTTATTGAACCAGTAGGTCAGGATCAGCTGGCTGACATATTCCTTTGCTTTCTAACACGACATGCACCAGTTAAGGAGCTAGGTTAAATTGTGAAGTGTGAGTTGAGGCTTAGGCACGTGATCAATGGTGAGACGAGGAAAAATGTGATAAAACGCAGTTCCGTGCACACTATTTCAGGTTGGATTTAGTCATTAGCCTATCTAGGCTCATTGGAATGACATAAAGCTTGCGGTGGACTCTGTATCAGAAGGAAAACAGAGTTTTCTACATCTTGAAATGTTAGAATTCTTTTTTGTGGCACGTTCGGGTCTCTCTTCACGGGGTTTAAAATCTACTTTTTGTTACCTTTGAGTAGGTTGATTGAGGTATTACTAGATTGAGTCTCAGTTGGAAATTGAACAGTGAACTGAATTGATTCAGTTTTGCAACTGAGGATTATTGTTAGATATGTTCGGGAAGGTGCGAAAATGGTATTACTGTTTTTTAACGCCGTTTTTTTATATGCCTTGATCATGAGCATATATCTTCCAAGCTCCAGAAGATTTGTATCAAACATTTACTTGTCTTGAGGTTTCAGAGTATAGAATGTGGTCTTTTGCAACTTCCGGTGTAATAACAGCATTTTACTTGTTTCGTCAGCTGATCTGCTTCTACACATGAACTTAACTAGAAATTTTACTTGGTGAATTATTTCTTTTCTCCTTTTCACCAATTGTTTTGCTTTAATTTTCAGGTTTCAGTGTTGATCTTACAAAGTTACGATCCTCCAGTCTTGGCATGTGCTCTAAATGAAGTTCTTTCACATATAGCAGGAGAAAGTTCACCCTCTTCTTCAAAACCCGCTATTGTAGTCCCATTTGTTATTGCATCCTCGAAGCTCAAGTGGGAGAACAAAACTCTCACTAAAACTGATCAGTCTGTTCTTCTGCACGGTACTGCGATGGGTCCAGAAACCGATATTTCTCGAACGTTGATTGCCAAAGTCCAGGAACTGCCATCGACTTCACAGATCTATTGCGAACAACTGGCCTGTTTATTTCACTTGATTCGCTTCTCGAACATTCCTGCTTTTTTCCTGGTTGGACGTACCGGTCGTATTCTTTCCAATCAAGCTGCAGGAGAAGAGATTCAGGTGAGTATTCAATCAATCATTTTATATTCTTGCCATTCCTAGTAGTTTCTTACACAAAGTTAGCCATGATATAATCCAAATTCAAGCATGAAAGGAGTTTTTCTATTCAAAGCACCAGAACTGACTTTAGGGAGAACTGACTTTAGGGAGAACTGACTTTAGGGAGGACTTGATGTAACGACCCAGATCTACCGCTAGCAGATATTGTCCTCTTTGGGCTTTTCCTTTCGGGCTTCCCCTTTCGGGCTTCTCCTCAAGGCTTTAAAACGCGTCTCCTAGGGGAAGGTTTCTACACCCTTGTAAAGGGTGATTTGTTCTCCTCCCCAACCAATGTGGGGCATCACACTTGATTTTTGCTTCTTCCAAAAATACTTGCAAGTTACTCAGAATCGTCTAAAAATACTTGATTAGTGCGTCGTGTGCCGTTGGGACTGCTGGTTGATTCGAGTTCTCTGCATTGTTGCTTTTCAAATCTCAGGTTTTTTTTTACAGATTCTCTGTGGTTTCTTGTCCAGATAATGAGGGAAATGGGTGAGCTTTTAGCAAGCTCATTGCCACTCAGCTTCTCAAGGGAAGAAATCGTTTGGAATCCAAAAGAAACATCAAAAGATGTCCAGGAGCCATGGCGTGCATTATATGGCTGATGGTATGGTTCATCTGCTTACAAATACAATGACTAAGAACTTTGTTCTTGTTTATATAGCAACCAATTTCTTTTATCTTTGAATTTGCTTTCAAAGCAAATGTTCTTCGATTGGCTAACATGGAGGCAATAGTGAAGAATGAACGAAGGTAGAGGGAAGAAGAAGGATGATCTTGAGTTTTTTTTTTTTTTTTTTTTTTTTTTTTTTTTTTTTTTTTNTTTAGGATATAGTTTCAATTTGATCTTGGAGTTTGAGATTAGTTCCTATTCAGCCTTTATAGTTTATTCCTACTCATAATTTGTCACTTTTTATTATTGACACTTTCTATCTTATTGACGTTTTTTAGTTAACGATATCATGGTTTTAGGTCGAGTAAAAAGAAAAACCTAAAGAGGGATCGAGTAAAAAAATTATATGCTAAATTATCCCTAAAAAAATTTGCTATTTGATTTTAAAATATGCTTATTCTTTCAATCTAATCAATCACGTATTGATCGTTGCGTGATTAATAGATTGTGATGTCCCACATTGGTTGGGGAGGAGAACAAACCACCATTTAGTTGCGTGATTAATAGATTGTGATGTCCCACATTGGTTGGGGAGGAGAACAAACCACCATTTATAAGAATGTGGAAACCTTTTCCTAGCAGACGCGTTTTGAAGCCTTGAGGGGAAGCCCAAACGGGAAAGCCCAAAGAGGACAATATCTGCTAGTGATGGGCCTGGGTTCTTACATAGATGAACCACTAGCCTGATAGGAAGGGCATTAGAGGTGTTCCGTGGAGATTCTCGAAATAAATTATTTTTGAGATATTTTGAAAAAAATGAATTTTTTAGTCTTTTTCTTATTTCTTAGTCTAATTATTTTTGTAAAAATTAAAGCTAAATTACTGATTAACTGTTTCTTTAAGGAAAAAAATGCTAAATTATAGAAAATTCTTATAAATTATGAGTATTGTTAAAAAAAATACCTTTGTCCATTAAAAAAAATTCTTACCTTTAATTTTTTTTATTAGAAAATCAACAAATATTTTCATTGAAAAATACATTTGGCATTTATTTATTTATTTTTAAAATAGAAATTATGGGTTTTTTTTTTTTTTTTTTTTTTTTTTTTTTTTTTTTTTTTTTTTTTTTTTTTTTTTTTTNTTTAATTTTAAATTTAATGGATATTTTTTATACATTTTTAAAATCTGTATTTAAACATTTTGAAATCTCTCCACTTGCCCGCGCAGACAATGTCACTCCCAAATTTCTTCAATCGTCTTCCTATTCTCTCATCTCCGGCGGTTCAATTCCGATCAAAACTCCGTTTACTGCTCGGAATCTCATGAACTCTTACCGCTGAATTCCGAAACCTCTCTCACCCATTGAGCTCTGTAATTTCACCTTCCTCCAATGGCTTCCAAGGAACCCGAAGAAGCCGCCAACACCACTGAGGAAGAAACTCTGGCCTTCAAGAAGAAACGGGCCCGACGCGTGAGCTTTGCCGACGTTGAGATCACTTCCGTCCATATCTTCAACCGTGACGAGGACTACGAGACCCCTCCTGAGACCCAAGCCACTCCCGAGGCTGCTACTCCGGATAATGAGGTCCTGGGGTTCTTCAGGGACTTGGTTGATAGCGATGATTCTCGCGAATCTTCGCCTAATTTGGATGATGATGTTCTTGGGCAGAGGAGATCGTTTTTGAGGCCACTTGGATCGCCGTCGCCCCGGAGCATTTCTGCCGGCTCTGCAACCTCCAATGATGGCACGTTTTTCTGTTTCTTTCTCTCTTCGTTTTCTCTAGCATTTTGTTTGGTCGGTTTTGCGATTTGATTGCTCTCGAGAAATGGAGTTTTGAAGATATCATTTCTTTCATGGTTAATTATTTTTTTAAAGTAACAATTTATGAAGGTTAGTTACCCTAAAACATTCACCCAATTCACTATTGCAGATGACAATTTTTTTGGACCTGTATCATCGAGTTTCATTAAATCCAGGCGGCTGTCTGATTCTGCTGCCTCTGATAATAATAACGATGTTACAATGGATTCAAAATCATTTTCAATGCATTTTCGTAGCCTTGCTGGGTCAGACTCGGGGGCGGATCTTAGGACTCCCACAGCATTTCGGCTTGCATTTGAAGATAGAACACGGACCCAGAACACCATGCCTACTAACCCCGACAGTTTTATGACTCTAACGATGGCTGACAAGCTGATTTCTCCATCTTTGCAGTCTGATGATGTGGTAAGAAGTAAAGATTCTAATGCAATGAGTATCGTGGGAGAGGACCCCCATAAATTTGATTATGGGAGATTATCTCCATCTTTAGATGCACTTTTGACTGAAGGAAGCAGGGATCTCTCTGCTGTTTCCGTGGATGAAAAATTGTCCAATCAGATTGAGACTCGTGAAGTTGATCAGATTGGACAACACAACTCTGATGAGGAAATTTCTGAGGGAAACGAAAAAGAAAATGTTAGTATGATATTTTGTGCTTAGCAGACTTACCTTACTATTATCTAAGGATTGTTCTCACAATTTAAACTTAGTTTTTGTTCGGTATAGACTGGATGATCCTAATATCTAGCAATTTTCTGCATGCACCACACGGCTCAAGTATTTAATTTTCTTACTGTAATTGAAGATTTTCCATGTGTTTTGCTAGTTTTGCACAAGTAGGGGTGAATATATTTGTCCATTTTTTTTTCCAGGGAAGCAAAGAATACACCAAACATGCAGTTGAGGGAACTATACTCAATAATGGCACGCCCCATAAAGTTTTTCGATCCAATGGTTTGTTGCAAGGAAATTTGTCAGATGGAGGCGTTAATGAGAATTTTCTGATGGACGAAAGGCTCGAGACTCAAAATAACATTGACTATAAGCTGAAAGATGTATCTACACTGAATAGATCCTTACCTGTGGAATGGAAAACATCCTTTGCTACTTTCAATTCACCTTCATTTGCCGCTCTTATGACTCCTAACTCAAAGCTGTCAGATTATAGAATGAGTACAGGAAGCATGAAGCTTGGCAAGGATCTGTCGTCCAAGCAGAAAATTGTTTCCAAGTTCAGACTTCCAGAACCTTCACCATGTGTTTCAAGTATTAAAGAAGGAACTGACAGATTGAAATCCAGACTATCAAGTTATTTAGTTAACTTGAGTGGTCGACCTGATCGTTTCAAGGATCTCAAATGCAAATACACAGACATTCCTGTTGTGCGTTTAGAAGAACGACTTTCTAGAGTGAATGAAAATGGTGAATGTCAAAGTTCATTTAGCATTGGTGGTAGTGTAGTCGAAAATTCAAAAGACTTCCTTAGGTTGAGGCAGAGTGAAGAGCCAAAATGTGTAACTGAGGTTGGAGAAACACCAGGCTCTATGGCTCTGGCAAACATTTCCCGCTTGCAACCTAGTCAGCCAGCTATAGAAGCGAAGTCACCCGCTCATGTTACTTGGTCTGTGAAAAAGGATATTACTCCACGTATGACGAAGTCAGAAGATCGTTTATCGGGGTCATCTACTAGTAATAAAATTGATGCCTTGTCAACAGACCTTAAACCTGATGACAAAGAACAGAATAACTCAACTATTATACATGATACACCTGTTTCATCTCCTTTGAAAAGTTCGGTTGTGAGATTATTAGGAGCCACTGAATGTTTGACTAGTTGCTTTGGTGAACTGAAGCAGTGTGACCAACAAGTCAAGCATGTTAGTGATCGTCTGATGCTAGGTGGAGCTGCTGACAATTCAAGTTCATTTCAATCCAAAAGTGGAGCTGTGTCAACTTCACCGTTCAAAGGTTCGTCTTTGGTGGATGCGGCTGCTTATGGAGTTAACCTTTCACATTTGCAGGATAATTCTGAAACCTTCAGCAATTTGAAACTTTCTTCAATAGATGGGAACATACAAAATTCTCGATTGGCAAGTCCGGCTAAGAGATCCAATGTTGGTGTTGTTTCACCACAGCTTCAGAAGGCTTGGACAAGTGGATTATCCCCTCTGCAGGTTCTCTTTCCTTTTCGTTAGCAAAATTTATGAATTAATTATGTATATAGTCGGATACAGCCCCAAGTTCGAGTGAAAATCTCCTTTGAAAGTTACCTTATCGGTAGTCAACTTTCTACTCAAATCTAATGTGCATAGTTATCTTTCTTAATCGGGTTTTCAGTTTATGCAAATAATTTATTGCCATCTTTAATGGCTGTTCTCTCCATCTTTGAAAGTTCATATTGAGTTTGTTTTTTTCTTATTTTATTATTTTTTAACCTTAGAGTCCCTTCAATGGAATGCCAAACTACAGTCCCAGAAGGATAATTTCAACCCAGACATCGTCTGGCAAAAAAGAGACCGATATTGTCATCTCTAGTAAGTCAACTCCGAGTCCCTTCAGGAACAAACAATGTCAGAGTTCTGCAAGGAAAAGGCCATTTCAAAGTTCCTTCAGGGATGATCCTTGTGCAGAAACAGAAGATGATGGGACCTTAATGAGCAAAGTTTTGGCTTCTCCAACATCCAGTTTTGGTGGACATACTAATCATGATTATGATCAAGCTAGCCAAATATTGGTGAATTCTTCAAGGAAGGCCAATCACAATCTTTCTGGGAGCAAGAGAAGAAACATTGACATGGTTCCTCTTGATGGAGATCACGATGACCATGGCATAATAGCAAGGATTCAGCAAAGCCCGAAACTTAATCATAGTGGAGGTCGTAATTCAGACTCATCGTTAGAAGAGTCCAATCAAATGAGCAATGGAAGCAAGATGATTGAGGTCGATAAATGTAGAACACATATGCATTGGACAGATGTAAGCTGACTGTCTTTTTGGTTGATAAGATTACTTGTCTGCTAACCACATCTGATGACAGTCATAGAGATTTCTTGTTCTTCTTGTGTTGAATTCGTGAACTTTTAACTTGCATTATCGTCTTGCAGATGCCAATAACTTTTTTAGCCGATATAAAAGATTTGCTACCCTCATCAATCAACAAATTGAACTTGAAAGCAGTATATTTTCCCTGATTTCTTACCCCTCTCTCTCTCTTCATTTACATGTTAAATTATATTAAATTAAATTATGCCGTGGTCTTCATTACCTAATACTGTTTTTTTTATTTTTTATTTTTTTTATGCAGATTGAAACGCTTGAGGATACTTTGATTCACCTTTTGAAGATTAAAGAATACGAACTGCTGTGTTCTGAAATCCAGTCTCAGGTTTTGAATATTGAAATGAGCTCATACTTTGATATGCTGTTATACATAACTACTGTGGAGGTTGGTGGAAGCTTTGGCATATTAACATTGGTTTTGTTTCATATGTAGAAAGTAACGGAGAATCTTGGAGCAATGCGTAAAAGGTAATTTGAGAAGTACATCTGCTTGTATAAACCATTTTTTTATGTGAATTTCTTATATTCTCAAGAATTGGTTCAATGATTGTTTTCAAAACTCATAAGTTGATGCTATCACAGAGCTGTGGAAGCTAGATCGTTGATGTATAAAGTAGCATACCAAAGAGCAAAGCTTCAGTTGGTGTATGCAAAGCGAGATAACTACCTGGTATCGTTTTTTTTTTTTTTTTTTTTTTTTTTTAAATTTTTAGTTTATGAATAAGTTTTAACCGCTGAGCACACTTCCATGCAGAATAGAGCACAGTCATTGAACTCTCATATTGAGGATTTTCAAATACTGAAGATGAACTATGACCGCCTCACGGAATGTGGTTCAAAGAGTGGTCAAGTTGATGACAGAAATAGCCTTTCATGCTCAATTGATTCTGAGGTCAGGGATGAGGTTTGTGAATCGCGATTCCCTATAAATGCCCTATTAATGGAATCACTGGAAAAGGAGTTTCAAGGTCTCAACATTAGGCAGATGTTTTAAACTTGTGTTATGTTGTATATACTCTAGATTTGTAGCCTTGGTATTCTCTCTCTAGTCACCACCCTCAGTTTCGTGTGTAATTATATGGTTCACACACTTAACTTCTGAACTAGTGCTCGAGTATGTGGTGTTTCTGTGAATTATCTTCTAGATGAATGATGCAAGTGAATTTGCTTCGTGCAGGCCTCCTATGATAGAGCCAGCACAATAAAGCAAGAATTTGAATCTTTGGATGGGAAGATAAACACATTAAGTAAATATTTTTCAACATACTGTAAGTTGAAAGGAGTACCTATTTCAACTGACATACTTGAATCAGTTATTGATCATCTAAGGAAGAGAAAGCTCTGCAGGTCTATTTATCAGGATTTGCAGGTTTCTATATTTACTATTCTTTTTTATTTAAGACCATAATTTCATGAATGTCTGTGATGTAGTTTTATTAAACATTATATATATGATTTTGATCAGATGTGGAAAGTAGATGATTTTGAGAAAAAGAATGATCATTACACCATACTTCTCAACTACCTTAATTATGCCTGCCAAAGGTTTGATTTATTTATTTTTGTTTCTGTTTATTTATGTTTTGTTTATGAGCAATTACCGATGGATGATCTCAGTTAAACTCTACGTCTCTTCATTGCGTTTCTAATCTATAGGATTACAATTAAAGATCCACTCCCGAGTGTAACCATTTTAACTACATTGAATGATACCCATATTGAGAAGGTACATAATGAAACCTTTTATTTTCTCAACAGACTTTTACCTATTTCTCTTCAATTTCGTTTTACTTTGTTTTTCTCCACCAGAACTTTCCAGAAATGAATGCTTGCAGTGCATTTGCTTTTGTGTTAAATGTTGATAAGACGAGGAAATGTAATTCCTCAAGGCATTTGTCCAAAGAAACTCAAGTGAGTAAATTCATCCTGCTTGACTAGCCTATCTCTTTATGACTCATTCCAACCTTTTTCCCTTCCGTTGTTCTTTTGTGTATCTACGGTTCTTGTTTCTATTTCAAGTGTTTATAATCCTATCAGTTTCACTTGATTACCGCAGCTTCTTTCAATGAAAACAAAGGTTACTGTACCTAGCATTTGAGTATTTATCCAGAGTACATACATGCTAGACTTTTTACTATGTTATTGGTTTAGATTGTCAACTCCATATTCATTAATGTTGATGCATTATGCTGATTCTTGCAATGCTTTAATTCTATCTTTTTACCATACAGATGATGAGTTCTTTTCTACACAACCTGCTGGATGTGATTGAGGAGATGCAGATAGCCCAGATAGAGATTTCAAATCTCATCCTAATAAGATTCTACTCTCCTTCAGGTCATGAATATTTTCATCACAACCATGCACGATCTTGGTTTGCTTGTACTTGATGACCCACATGCATGATCTTCACTAATCAGTGTTTTTTCCATACAATGTTTCATTTCAAAACACTTCTCCAAAAAATAGTATTAATGTACTTGAAGCAGGTGCAGCTCCATGGTATCTTTGTAGTGCTTGCTATTGGTGATGTCTGCTTATTTTTGGTCCTCCAATTGACGTTGTCTGCATGAATAAGCTATAAAAGTTTCGTGACCACAAATTATTTTCCCTTGTGGGAACTTGAAAACCTAACTTCTTTTTTGCTGTTCTAATATTTACAGACGAGCAGCTTGATTTGCAACTTAGTTTCATTGACTTCCAAAGTGGCAAGAAAGTAAATCTGGATCTGGACGTATCAGATTTGAGTCGGTAAGCTACAATTTTATCTTTCTATAATTTCTACCGTCTTGCTCATCTGAATTGTCTAATTATCTGGCCTAATATTTAACTCGCAAGTAATATTATTTATCACTGATTATCTTTATAGCATTTTTATTGTCATTCTAGTTGCTAATATAATTCTCCATTTCAATCTTGTTGTAACCCATGCATTACATAAATTTATTGTTTGGAATTGGATGGGTCGTGAATGTGATTTATATATCAATATTGAAATTGTCATAATGATTTATTGCTCAATCTCTTGGCAGAGGGATTTACCCTTCTGAAGTTCTTCCACATAAGGTTGAGTCTCTTGCTTCTACTCAGTACACACTCTCAGAGTCACTGTTAAATGACATTAGAACTGCAGTTGGGAATTTAGATGCTGGATACTCGAGGATTTTAGGAGTTTGTAGATGTGTTTCAGAGGTTGTACAACGGTCATCAAACCGACAATAGCGTATTCTCAGTATTTCTACATGCTTCTGGTAGTTCCACAATGATGGTAAAATTTAGTCTTGTCAGGTATTTCCCCTCGAAAATACACGGAGGAATTGTAATTTTGACTGACACGTTGGATAAGTTCCATCATGATGTCTGTATGTAGCTGTTGCTTGCTATTTGACCAAATACATCTAAACTTTGAATCAGATCAACAATGATAAAGATTGAGATTATCAGTCTTAGTTTCATGACTTGTCACTTTCGTTTCTGTTAAGAGCGTCTAATCTAAAAGTTGAATGCCATCCATGGATGTTGGAATAATGAATTGCAGGAGGATCAAGTTGGAGCTACACCACAAGGTTAAAGCAACCAGTGCACAGGCTTCATCAAGCATTATCATTCAAAATTAGGTAACATCTCACGGACTATTAAAGTGTAATGTAATGATAGAATAGGTTGGGTTCTTAGGTCATGGAGTTCTGCAATCGAATCTAAATCCTCGGATCTTATTGCTTAATTTCTTTGTTGTTCTTTGGATTTGAGCATTCCCAAATGACCCAAAAGCATTATTTATCTAATCATAATATAAAACTCTCAAGTTGGATATGACTTTTATATTCATAAGGTCCAAATTTGACATTATTGCGTAAACATAAAGTTGTTAAAAACAGGGTAGGATCTGCTTGGATCAGCATCTTTCTTGTAATATTAGCGTTCCTCATGTCTTGAATTAAAGGAGGCCAGCAAGGAGTGGTCCAGTGTATATTGTAACTTCACGTGGCATTTTATGGGTGCAACTGATAATTATTGGTGATCTCATTTGTTGGGATTGAATGCCATTTTTTAAATTTATTAGGTGGAACTTTTGGAAAAATTGACGTATGTTTTCTTTTACATTGAAAATTTTCTCGTACAATATTATATGAAATATATATTTTTTGTTTTTTTAGTTAAAATCTATTTTTAGATCAGAGCTAGCGAACTGAAAAGGACCTAATTTCTTGATGTAGATGTTCTCTTATATCTATTTGTTTAGAGCCTCCAATAGGATTTTGTCTGTTTGAAAATTTCATATAGGATTTATTCAATAGTTTATTGAAAAGTCGAGCAAATGGGTAAAACTTCATACCCATATGAACTTTTATTATTGGAAGACTTGTAATAGTGAAAATGTCATGTGAACTTTCAGTATCATGAGAGCATAGAATCTGTTTTATTATCACTAATATGCAATCACATCATCAAGAACATTCACTAATTATATAAAGGAATTAAGTATTGATGCTGATTGAAATACAGGGGTCCCAACCTTCTAGGATGTTGATTGATTAAGAATCTTCATCCTTTATGCTTCTTAAACAGGTTATAAACTTTTCTTGTTCATATTTGTGATATTTTTGTTGAAATTTTTAGTTTAGCTTCATTTTACTGTTCATCGACTTTTTCACGTTATTGTTTAAATGTTTGACTAATCGTTGGGTATCAATGTCTAATCCTTTAGTTAGTGATAATGTCGATGAAAGTATCGCTGAATGCAGGTATTCAATAGTGGGAAGAGAAGGAAGAGAAGGATGGAAGGAAGGAGAAAGCACTTATGCACACTTTTTGGATTTGTGGGGTTCAATTCTTCATTGGTGATCTTTGATGTATTTTCTTCATTTGCCAAGTAGGTCTCTGATTCCCTCATATTAACATTATCTCTCTCTCTCTCTCTCTCTCTCTCTCCCTCCTCTCCTCTCCTCTTCTCTTCTCTTCTCTTCTCTTCTCCTTCTCTTTTGAGCTATGAAGATTGCATCCTAGGAAGAAAAGGGCTTTGAAGATATGAGTAGAGTGGCGTTTCAAGTGAGATTTACCGTTTTGTTGAAAAGTTTTAATAATCAATCTATGCGATTGAAAGATTGAAAGATGGAAAGATGTAGGCATCTCATTTATGGATTTGAGATTTGTGTGGTGAGGATTATTAAGATAACTAGTCCCACCTTTAATGTTTGTTAAGACGAAGATGATGAGTTTATAAGTAAAGAATACTATTTCATTGGGAAATTAAAAGCAAAGCCATGAGAGCATAGGCTCAAAATGGACTATATCATACCATTGTGGAGGTTCGTGATTCCTAACATGGTATCAGAGCCAACATCGGGTGGTGTGCTAGCAAGGACGCTGAACTCCCAAGGGGGGTGGATTTTGAGATTTCACCTCAGTTGGAGAGAAGAACAAAACATTTCTTATAGAGGTGTGGAAACTTCTCTCTAGTAGACGCTTTTTAAAACTGTAAGACTAATGACGATATGTAACGGGTCAAAGCTAACAATATCTGTTAGCAGTCGACTTGGGCTGTGACATATGGTATCAAAGTCATGCCCTTAACTTAGCCATGTTAATAGAATCCTCGAGTGTCAGAGTTGTGAGTCTTGAAGGTGTAATCAAATGTGACTTAAGTGTCAAATTAAGGGTGTACTTTGTTTGAGGGTTCCAAACAAGGAGTCGAGCCTCGATTAAGGAGAGGCTACTTGAGAGCTCCAGAGAAGGAGGCCTCAGGAGAGGCTTTATGGTGTACTTTGTTCGAGGGTTATTAAGATAAGTAGTTCCACATTGACTAATTAAGAGGAATATCATGGGTTTATAAGTAAGGAATACTATTTCTATTGGAGTAAGTCCATTTGTAAAAAGTAAAATCACGAAAGTTTATGCTCAAAGTAGAGAATATCAACTCTCAAAAACTCATCTACCATTCATATTATAGAGGGTATCATTTTTGCGGCCGACGAGTCTATTGTTAAGTGGGGCAAGATTTGTTGTTAGTATTAGGTTTGAGTTCTTGATTGGTTTTTTTTTAAAAAAAATTATCGTTAGTTTCATGTTTTTTTTTTTTAATAATTTATTGGTTAGTTTTAAAAAGAAAGGAATGGGTAGAGCAAGATTCTATGCATTCAGTTGTCCGGTCAACGGGAAGAAGAGTCATGTCTAATTCCAAATTGTTCTTACATGTGCCTTTTAGGAATCAGATGATGAGAGAACCAAAGCTAGATGATCGTGTCATTCTCTATATACTTGAAAAACCGTCGTATTTGAGATCTTATTTCTGTTGCCTTCATTTGGTAGAAAGTGGAATGAACCCATATTTAAAAAATTGATCTTGCAGGTGAGTCACCACTTCAATAAGAGATCAAACAAGATTGATTTCGATAGCTGAGGATCGTTTTGTGCTTGACTCCATTCACTACCCTTTAGCGTGAATAGGTAAAGAAAGACCCTTAAAGAGCTCGGTACCCGTAATTATTATTTTTTAATAGTTTCAAGAAAAAGAAAAAAAACTTTAGGATTCAAAAATGATTTAATGGCTGCCTAATTGCACCAAATGGGAAACCAAAAGCTTAGTTTACATCTAAAATGTATTGGAGCCTATACTATGAACCTATCTTTCTCATATTAAATAACTTTCATTTAATTATTAATACATTTAATTTTAATTTTATCTCATATGTTTAATATAATTGTAATAATGATATATATAATTTTTATTTCTTTATTCATTTAAAAAAATTATAAATATCGATATAGTGTTTTTTTGTGAAATATTAAATAATAGATAACTAACCTATGACCTTTAAGCTCTTTACTATAAACTATAATATCTCTAGTGACATAATATATTAATATAATATTAAAAAAATAAAAATTCTTTTAAGAATATAAAAAGTACCCTTTTGGCTTTTCGCAATTAAATACGATGGAAATTGGCAATTAACCCTTTTTTTTTNCATTTATTTATGTTATATATGGAAATTTTAGTAGACGTAAATAATTTTGTAAAAAAATGTTGATGTGATAAATAATAAAGAGAGAAATATGAAAAATGATAGAATTTAATTGTTTTTTATTTTTTTGTTCATTATCATCTAAAAAAAGAAACTTTTTTTTTTTAATTAATTAATTTTTTTAATTTTTATTATTGGGTATGTGTCAATTTTTCCCTTTTCACACATGCTCACATCCTTCCCATATCCTTCTCTTCTACCCACCTAAAATGAGGGAAAGAAAAAAAACCAGAATCAGATTGAGAGAGATTCTCAGAAATTTCCAGTTTCTTTGGGGTTCTTTTGCAGCAATCATTAGTTTTGTTATAATCTGAAGCCCCCTTTTACCGATCTCTGCTTCTGTTTTCTAAGTGCGGTAAAACCTCTCTTGTGCTTCTATCAGTTCTTCCCCCTTTTTTTGTGTTCTCTTTCTCTCCCCTTTTCCGTTTGCTTGGGAAATGATTTCTGTAAAAGTATTGCCCGATTTCGACTCTAGGAGGTGTTTGCTGACTGCCCTTTTGTTCTTGTATGCATCAAATTCGTTATTGTTGAGTTCTTCTTCATGTTTTGGTTCTATGTTCAACTGGGTTGCTTTTGATTGTATGGATTTGTGTGTTTTTGCCGCGGTTTTTCTCTTTTTCTTACAGGTAATTTTGATTGTGCAAAAGAGTTGGACGTTTGATTTCATTCAGTCTACGAAAGCTAACTCCATTTATTGTTGTCGTGGTTTTCATGGTTCAGAATTGAATGTTCACGAAAGTTTTCTCCTCTTCCCCTTTATTCTCGTGCAGAGTATGAATTTGTGTTAAGTTCTTGGAGCTGGGGACATGGGTAGTAGCCATGTCTTTCCACTTAAAGGTAGGTTCAGGTTTCCTCAGTTTTCCAATTATGAGTATGAGTTCTTGTTGAATAGCAGCTTAATTATTTGCCCTTTTTGGACAGTTTGTTTTAGAGTAATTCTCTACTTTAGCTGATAGATTATTTGGTTTTGTAGAGGGAGAAATTATGGGCATGGTATGTGTTTCATTTGTAGGTTGATTCTTAATCTTTGATTTCTCTTGTTAAAACTAATCTCTCTTGAACTGCCTTTTTTTAGCTGTTGTAAAGATTTGGGAGTGATGGTTTTGATTAATATGATGTTTATTTATTGCAGAAGCTGCATTTAGCTTGTTCCTATAGTTGATTCTAGCTTTGGCAATCTCGAAATATTTATAAGGAAACGTGCGAAGATCTGATTGCAGCATGGGTTACTTATGTGATTTCTGTGGGCATCAAAGGTCGATTGTTTACTGTCGATCCGACTCTGCAGCTTTGTGCTTATCTTGTGACCGTAATGTTCACTCTGCTAATGCCCTGTCGAGGCGCCACTTGAGGACGTTGTTATGTGATAGGTGCCATTCACAAGCTGCATTTGTTAGATGTCCTGAAGAGAATATTTCACTTTGTCAAAATTGTGATTATATGGGGCATAGCTCATCTGCCTCCATTTCGTCCCGAAAGAGGCAACCAATCAATTGTTTCTCAGGATGCCCGACTGCTGCAGAACTCTCATCTATCTGGTCGTTTGTTCTAGATCTCCCTTCTGTTGGCGATGCTTGTGAACAAGAATTAGGATTGATGAGCATTGCTGAAAATAGTGCAGTAAATGCCTGGGGCCCTGATGATCAAGCTGGTCAAAATGTATCTGGTGCAGATCAAACCAATGAATTCTCAAATGAGGATAGATCAATTTGGTATGGCTCCTCTTCAATGCCTCAATATCCATCCAAGCCTCACGTCATGGACCAACCAATGACGATAGATGCAACTTCACCCAAGGTACATAATGATAAATCATATTCTCCAAAACTAAATTTAAACGAAAGGTTTCTGCATTAGATATGAATTTATTAAAATGATTGCATATGTAGCAAATGTAGTTGGTCGTTTATGCTGTTCAATCCAAATCCTTATCAAATTGTGTGGTTTTCCCATAATCCTTGGTAACAAACCAAATTATTGACGAAGTATATAATACTCATTTTACTGGCATATGTTAAAAGCACAAGTCAAAAACTTGATACTTTTGAGTTCCTAGTGGCTATCTATCGACCGTATTAACACCTCATGACTTTCGTTTTATAAATGTGATGGTATAAGTTGGTAGACTGTAAGAATGGTATGTATATGCAAGTTTTCCATTTGACGAGTCGTAGGCTAGTGTTGTAGTGACCAACGTTCTACTATGTTAAACTGGGTTTTCCTTGTAAAAACGTCATGATATTACTTAGTTTTTTGTAAGAATAGTATGTATAAGCTATTTTGAACACACTATATTTTTCCATTTGGCTAGTCAAAGCAATTTCTGAACAACTTAAGAAGTTTAGTAGTAATTTCCAAAAACTATTTTACTGAAATCATAATTCTTGTTCAAAGATGTAATTTTTTTGTGCATTTAAAAATATGATCAAGTATCCTCACTGTAATCTCCATTAGTGAATAAAGTGTTTACCTCTTCCACTTTAAAGTTAATATATCAATCTGTCATATTTTCAACTAATTTCTTTCTTCTTTTCCAAAGCTATTTTTATTCTTGGAGTAATGAACCTGGCTGAATGAATATTTCAATAGTATGATCTATTATCTATAGACAATGCAATGGAATTCATAAAAAATTCACTAGTAGTTTCTTTTTACTTTCTAAGTTTTTAATATTCATTTTGATCAACTCTCATTCTTATGACTTGAAAATAACTGTGACCTCCTATATTTTTCGAATGATGCGAACTTATTTGATATTTGCACAATCACTTGTAAATGGATCTACTGGCAGCATTCAGTAGAATCGTCCTAGTATGACTTTGACATTTATGCCTTAAAATTCGGTAGTTTTTTCATAAGAATCTTTGCAATTTTCACACTATTAATATGCAGTTGCACTGTGCTGGAACAAAAGGTCCTGGACTCGATATTGAAGATGACCTCTACGAGAATTTGAATATGGATGAAGATAGTTTGAATCTTGAAAACTATGATGAACTATTTGGTGTATCTCTCAGTTTTTCTGAAGAATTGCTAGAGAATGGTGGTATTGATAGCTTGTTTAGGATGAAAAGCCTATCCGCCGCAAAATCTGGTTGCACTGGTGTGCCTGCAGCAGAGGTACTTCAATCCCTTTGCAGAAAAGCCTTTTGATTGTTTATTGGAAGTTAGTCTGTCATTGCTTCATGCTATTTGTTGGTTGTTTCTCATGGATGAACTTATAAGGATTTAATAGTTTCAAACCAATTGATTTTTAAGTATGAATAATAACAAGCACTTGTGATATTACACTTACATATTCTAAATGTGAATGTTTATATTCAGGGAGCGTCCGTTGGTTTAGTTAATAATACGATGCGTCCAGCGAGCAGTAATGCAGCATCTGCAGATTCCATGATGAGTGCGAAGACTGAACCGATTCTCTGTTATAACAATAAGCAAGAGCACTCCAGCCTATCATTTTCTGGCATGACTGGAGAGAGTAGCGCAGGCGAACCTCAAGACTGTGGAGCTTCACCAATGCTTCTAATGGGAGAGCCTCCTTGGTGTTCTATGGCCACTGAGAGTTCCTTCCAGTCATCTAATCGTAGCGATGCCGTAATGCGTTACAAGGAAAAGAAGAAAGCTCGAAAGTGAGTATTAGTAGCTTTGAACCCTTTTAGCTTCGTGCGTAATTATTTCACATAGCTTTTGCATTCTCAAATGTCGTTTGATCCTGTCATAGGTTTGAAAAGAAGGTGAGGTACGCTTCTCGCAAAGAGAGGGCCGATATTAGAAGGCGTGTCAAGGGGCGCTTTGTTAAAGCTGGAGAAGCGTATGACTATGATCCACTGAATCAAACCAGAAGCTACTGAAAGTTCAACTTTTGGAATTTGATGAATACGAAAAAGTAAAACAAAAAACCAAAAAAAAAGTAAACCGAAACGGATATGTGGCTTAATAGTCCGACAATATACTCTAATCAATGGATAAATATCGCTTTCCCAGTGTCGAACGGGAAGTTTATTTGTATATGAAGGACCCTGAGTTTTCCATCAGATGGTAAGAGGGTAGATGCACAAAAGCCAGGTCTATAATAGCTTGTCGATACAACTCAAGGGGGCTGAAAATTCTGTATCCATACCCCTAAAAACGAACAAAGGATCACAAATATTTGCCTCGAAGACGGTTTACATATCCGAACGGCTATATGTTTCTTGGTTAATCCAGCTTCAGCTCCTTTGCTGGTTGGCAATGGCTGTGTTCAGACGGTTTACAAATATTTGCTGGTTGGTTAATCCAGCTTCAGCTCCTTTGCTGGTTGGCAATGGCTCCTTTGCCTCCAAGTGGTGTGCTAGCAAGGATACTGGCGTGTAAAAACCAATCCCTTGATACATAACACTAGATTCGTAACACCTCTCCCTTGATACGTAACACTAGATACGTAACAGACCAAAATCGCGATAGGTATGAACTATTACCCACCAAAACAAAGACCAACTGAGTTTAAAAATGGCACCACAACCAACAACTGAAACAAACTTAAGAGACAGAGCGTTAGTAGATTTAATAAATTTCAATAAGTAAATTAGCACCAATACATTTCTCTCTTAACTACTTGTGCAATCCATACAAATTGAGACCAAAATTTTCATCTTCAACCACTTTGCTCAAAAATCATATAAACTCAGAGCAAATGGGTGACCTTTTACACTTGAATCTCACTGGAGATCAGAACAAAAATTGGACAAATATATAGAGGGAATTTTTTGTGGGCTCAATAACAAGATATAGCTGAGGCATCCAAGGTGAGTTCACCAACACGTGACCAAAAACGCTTAGGCCATCTTTTTGTATCAACACTACGAAGCCAAAATCGAACCCAGCTTTGTGAACGATCGGCTAACTGAAAACTATAAGATTTATGAAACCAATCAATCATCGTCGTCTGAACTACTGTCACCCAACATTCTCCCGTTGTCCTCAGCTTTAGTCATATTATCCTGCAAGTATAGTTGATCACACTGATATGAAAATCGGAACCAAGAATAAGAGGCGCAACCGACGTTAGTATTTGGAAGTATATCTTACTGGCATCTTATCCCAATCTTTTAGCTTGGAATTGGTCAGCATATAATTATCACGTAACGGAGCCCAGGCAGGCCCTTCAGCTTCCGCTGCATCACCTGATGTGTTCCCCTGTTCAACATAGAGGTGGTCATTTTAATTCATTATGAACACGAAGAAACAGATAATACACGATGACAATGCGAGTTTCACTCCCTTAACCATCATACACCTCCCTTCCCCATTCCACTGTAAACAAAAACAACGGTGATGATGGTAATTAAACAGGCCACGCATATGCTTTGCCTCGAGTACAGAGACTCGGGTGTTCGTAAAGAGTAACATCCCTTGTAAGCGATTGAGACAAGAATTTACGAACACGTTGTTAAAAGTTGATAAATTTATCAAATTCTTTATCAAATTCTACAGCGGAAATTGGAAGACTAGAAAGTAGAAATAACTAACCTTCGCATTACGGTTTGTTGATGACAAAGTTGGCTTGCCCAACTCAGAAAAGAAGGCTTCTTTCCTGCGCTTACTTATAGCTGACAGTATAAACCAAATAAATTACTCAGAATGAGACAAGATAGTATGAAAAGGTATTTTACACATGGTTTCACCCTCAGTCTTCAACAGCCCCTCACATAATCACAAGTCAAGAAAGAAAGGATGAGCGTGCAAGTATGCAACCATGATAGGTCTAGTAATGTTACGCTAAACTCGAGATAACACTACGTAAGCCAACAGTGGAAGGGAAGGCATTAGTTGACTGAAAGCAAGCATGAGAAACTAACGGGGCGATAAATCCAAGGCACGTGCCTATAAATCACTGGTTACTCCAATCACATAGTAAAGTTACTATGACTCATTAATTAGAACTTTGGTATGTTGTCAGACTACACAAAATGGTTTTCATCAAGGATAAAGCAGAAACCCCAAAACAAAATATAAGACATACATCGTACAACGTCGAAAATTAAGCTACAAGATTCAGTACAATGTAACGTGAACTACAGATTCAAACCAAATTAATCGAATGCAAATGCCATTTTCACAAAGCAAGAAGGAAAGTGTGAAAATTATATTAGTTCTACACAATTTTTTATTTTGTTAACTTCTGAGATCAAAGTTACATAGGAGGCACAATACCTTTAGCATCTTTAGCTCTGGAAGGATTCAAACCCTTCTGGGCATGTTGTGCCTTGTTGACCTGTATCATATTAATAATAACGGAATTCAGCGACGAATACAAAATAGAAGAGCAAAAACTTGGCTGAAATATAAATTTGGCTACTTACAGCATTAAACAACTTGACGACTGGCAATCCAACAAGAACCAATGCATAGAGATAACTATGTTAGTATGACAATAAATGTTATAATCAACAGCCACACCCATCTTTATAGAAGATAAAACGATACACTACCTCCTTTTGTAGCAACGCCAATAAGGAACTTCTCATGAGAATCCAAGTAAGTAGCAGGCTTCACATGCCCTTTTTCTGCCATCTACAATATCCAAACATTTAGAGTCAGCCAATTTGAAGCAAGCTAAACCATACACAAACATAGTAGGAAATACCAATTGTTTCTCCTTCTTGGCCTCTCCTTTGACCTTCCGCTCAGCTTCCTCTTCTGCAAGCTTTTCAGCAACAAGCTTCTTGTTTGCTGATAATATAGGACCCTGCAACACAAACATGGCGGATTAATTCTTCATTACTACTATTGAAAACAACTCCAACACACGTAAGATGTATAAACTACCAGAGTTTCATCAGATATGCTCTTCTTAAGAATACTCCTGAAAGCAGCTCTGAATGCTCTACAACCTTCAATAAACTTAGTTATACCCGGTTGCATTACACCACTCTCATCGTCTTCGGAAAGCCCCGCATCCGAATTCACATCGTTCCCTTCCTCTTCTTCACCCTCAGAAATCTCTTCATCTACAACCTCCTCGCGATTGTGCTCTGAAACTTTGCTCTCATCTCCAACCGCTGGAGCCGCTGCAGTCTTCGTGTCATCATCTTCATCATCTGAATTATACTCACGCGCTCGTTTTCGAAAAAGTTTCTGCATTTTCCTATCAATCTTAACTTTGTTTCCACTTCCACCCATCATCCTCGGTCTTTTCTTGTTCCTAGAACCAATCTTTTTACTCCTCTTCGTACCTCTCATCAATTCCCCTTCCTCGGCCATAGTTTCTGATTCAAATGCACAACGAAATTTTCAAGTCTATCAGAGAAAGTTCTGTAGAAATCAACCGCCACGACACGAACAATGGAAGAAGATGCTGAAGAACAGAGTGATTAGGGTTTACGAAAGGGAAATTTGAAATAAATGGCCCAATTGGTTTTGGCCCATTTTTAAAATTAAAAAAATATATATATTCCAATAAATAAAATAAAAATGCATGGATTTATTAATTATTGTATTTGATTAATTAAGGGAGAATTTCAATTTTTAATAAAAAAAATAAAATAAAATAAGAACAAATGAGTCGACGCTCATCTATTAATATAACATTTTGAGTAGGGGTGTACATTCAACCCTGACGATCCGAACTGAATAGAAGGTTGGATTAGGTTGGGTTGTGAAAAGTTTCGGGTTGGGTTGGGTTACCAATTCAACCAACCCGAACTTGGGTTGGGTCAAAAAAATCCCTCAACCCAACCCAACCCAACTCGGACCATGTATACCCCTAATTTTGAGGTACTACTTACTTCGTTTGATCCGTACTTTGATGGTCAGTTGAGGTTCTTAACGAGTTTCAATTTCTTTAAACTCCTTAAATAGGTCCTAAATTTAGCGAAAATATCAGTAATCGAAACTGGATTGAAATTCGAGTTCAAAACGGTCAAAGCATGTGAAACTTGAAAAATCGGTTCGATTGAACAAGACCCGTCATCCCTTTATCTCTAGCAATCCTTCGCTTGCACGTGCGTCGTCTTCTATTTTTCCTCTTACCTCGTTTGGCTTTCCCAACCGTGACCCCAATTGCTTATTGCCCCTCCGACAACATTGTAGGACTCCTCAAGTTGAACTTATTGGGTAAAGAATCATGCAATTCCATCGAGTATTATACGAGATATAGACATTTGAACATTCAGGGATACCTAGAATTGTTACCTTCGATCCTCAAACCGATCT
Source organism: Cucurbita pepo subsp. pepo (assembly GCF_002806865.2). NCBI lineage: Eukaryota > Viridiplantae > Streptophyta > Magnoliopsida > Cucurbitales > Cucurbitaceae > Cucurbita > Cucurbita pepo. The sequence goes on along the minus strand of NC_036641.1, from coordinate 6,706,513 downwards.
CCTTTTGCAACCATTCTCAACCCTTGAGTCCTTCACGACGTTTGTAAAACCCCTCACAACGAAACTATAGAGACAACAATCAAGCCAAATTACTCATAAATGAGTAAATGAACTAACCCGTGACTTACCCTAGAAACTCGAATTCGATTTCCACCATCTCGAGCTCCTCTACTCAAATTGGTTAAACAGAACTCAAACTCGTCTCCACGAACGAAACCCCTTCAACCTCACTCTAAATGGGTCTTGGTTGCTCGAGAATCTAAACAAGAAGAAACTCCAATGGACGTGGATTTATCTCAACTCCGACATCGTTTTCCTTCACGAGTTCGAGCTATTATCTTCCAACTCTCAGCCATTCAACTTAATCATCGCTCACCTAATCCCACCATCACTACCCGAAAATCATGCACCTTAAATGCTGGTTCACGTACTCATCACGTCATCGACCCTATACCTTACATAAGACCGACGACTATAGCAATTTTAAATTTTATTTATTTAAATAAGTATTAGGAGCAATCACGAAGATAATTAAATACCATAAAAGTTATTATTAACTCATTAAAAATTTGGAGCCATTAAAATGCTATCTACACAAAGTCTATATAAGCTTCATGGAACTTTTGAGCCACTAGAAATATAACACTATATCATAAATTCAATGAAGAACTCCTACGGATAGTTGCATACATAAATTTATTGTGTCAAGTTTTGATTGAAGATTTGATCCATCACCACTTGAAGCTTCCTCCGATCGCGTATATGAATGGCGTCAATCGAATCAGGATGAGCTGATCATAAATCCTTACCATTTCAACAATTCCACGATTTTCTCGTCGGTTTTTTTTTTGCTCTTTTCGATCATCCGCGCTCTGTTTCTCTTCGTTCTTGCAGATTGAACGCTTTGACGTAAGTTTCTGGTCGCCTCCTTTTCGTTTTCGTTTTCTTCATGAAGAAATGTTCACTTTCCATTGATGGATCTTATCTGGTTTCTCAATTTGGTAAAGTCGGAATCGCTTTTTTTTTTTCTTTTTTTTGTAAGGATTTCGCTCTCTGGAGTGTTTGAATTTATTCGAGTGGTTTGTGGAATGTATTGAATCTTTTTGTTCTTGAGTTTGTAGATTTCTGAAATTTCTCCATGGTGTTCGTTATTACTTCGTGCCTCAACTGTGAAGATTTGGAAGTTGAACCTCCTATTTGCTGTATGATTCATGTGAAAAACTGTAGTTTCATATAATTTGATGAAACAAATAGAATTCTCTTCTGTTTCTTCACTTCAATTGATCGGTTCTCTTCAAGTTTGTCTCCTTTTAGAGATTCCGCTTCTTCAAGTTCATACTTCGATTGTTGTGTTTTCATCAATCAGTTGGATAGTTCATGTTCTTTCCTGATGATTTGTCATGAGGTTCTGTTCTTCATTTCATGGTAGTGAAAGGTTATTTAGTTTATTAACTTGTTTTCAGGTCTGATCTGAAGAAAGATTTGCTGGCACCCTCTTAATTGTTGCGTTTTTTTCGACCTGTACTGACCAAATCTGAGAAGTTCAGTTCAACCACGATGGGCCTCTCCAGTCTCCCAGCTCCATCTGAAGGAGTCTTTAATGTTCTTGTAAACACTGCACTATCATTTTCCATGTTCAAATGCTTTGTTCGTTTGATCCTTCAAGTCGTAGGAATCCTTCTCTCACCACCATCCTTGGCTCCACCATCAGATTCCTTGGAAAATTCCTCAGAGTTGGGGGATTCCAATTTTGGTTCTTCTTGGAATTACATCGAGACGTTTCAGAACCGATATCCAACGATTAAGTTTGCTAAAGTAGAGGACTCCAAATGTCATGAACATGACTGCCCTGTTTGCTTAACTTGGTTCGAACCTGAATCGGAGATAAACCGCTTATCTTGTGGCCATCTTTTTCACACATTGTGCTTGAAGAAGTGGCTGGACTACTTGAACATTACATGTCCTCTTTGCAGAACTCCTCTTATGTCCGAAGAAGAGAAATTGTGCTTTTGGTGAGTGTTCTCTTTGCTGTTCAGTGTGCTAGAATTTAGTTAGGAAAAACTCATGTACAGCATACTCTTAAAGATAATCATGAACGCGTTTTATACCTTCTTTGTGCATGAAATTTTAAGTTTGATGTCACTGTATATACATGTTTATGAAGTTTTATGCTTTTGGCTGGTGCCTTTAGCTTTGAGTTAAGGCACCTTTACTTCACTTTCGAGGAAGTATCTCGATTCAAAGAGGAGAGGGAGTAAGTAACTCAAGATCGTTCCAAGGGGACTGGCTAGATCAAGACTAGGAGAGATGATCCCCGGACAAGAAGAAATGGAATCCATACACTTAGATCTATTTTTAACAAGTTTTTCAAGTTCTATTTGTTTGATATTGGCATTAACAGTATGTACAGCAATTTCTTAGAATTACAGTTTTAAGTTATAGTGGGAATTATTCAAATCTTGGTGGGCAACTCTAATATCTTACATGTTTTTTTTGGTGTCAAATACAGTTCGTCGACGGAGCACGATATTCCTCGAGTATTAAGATCTTAAATCGAAAAATGTTCGCTGGCCTTCTTCGATGAACCTGCTAAAATCAAAGTGAAAAGCTTCTTCCACCATATGTACGTTGATACTACCTTCTCTCCCCATATGTACGGTGGGCTTAGGTTGTTACAAAAGGTTTCATATCAAATTTAGTTTTAGTTCTAGCTGGTCGGTGTCTTATTTGCTTAAGTATTCTGAAGCGTAGATGATATTCTGATTGCAATGTAACATGTATTTTAGTCGAGGATTCTTTCTTAAAATGATATCTTGGAGCTTATGGGTTCTCGTCTTCTTGAAGCTTCAAAATTTTCTTATTATACAGAAATCCTACTGCAGAAAAATGAACTTACCCTTACATATGTATGCAAGGGAAGAGTGTGGCAGGCTTGTTCCTTCGTTATTTGTGTGGTCTGTGACTCGAGAGGAACAATATAATATTTCGAGAGCTTGTGAGGTGTTGTCTCTTTTTTATGGCTATTTGTAATAGTCCAAGCCCACCGTTAGCAAATATTGTCCGTTTTGACTCGTTACGTATCGTCGTTAGCCTCACGGTTTTAACTTCTAGGGAGAGGTTTCCACACCCTTATAAGAAATGCTTCGTTCCCCTCTCCAACCAATGTTCCCCTCACGGTTTTAACTACTAGGGAGAGGTTTCCACACCCTTATAAGAAATGTTTTGTTCCCCTCTCTAACCGATGTTCCCCTCACGGTTTTAACTACTAGGGAGAGGTTTCCACACCCTTATAAAGAATGTTTTGTCCCCCTCTCCAACCGATGTGGGATCTCACCTATTCGTGGATCATACTTTTTAGTAATTATCAACTGACTGTGTCTTGTTCTTTTGGATTGGAGCACTTCTTTTTGTGGGCTTATTTCTCGTATAACCTCGTATATTGTTTCATTTTCTTCTATGAAAGGTCGGTTTTATATAACAAAACATGGACTTGAAAGTAGACTTATTGTTCTCCTTTCATGTCACTACTTTCCTATTGATTAGAATTACTGATGGAACCTCAATTGCTTCTGAAGGAGTATGCAAAGTAGTGTGTGGACTATTGAAGCTGATTTAGAAGCTGCTCAGCTTCTTTACCTTACTGGGGATCCTGTCGCCTTAGGCTTCTGGGAACCAAACATGGCTATGCAAATGTCTCCTATGGAACATGCTAACTTATGGATGGCTGAAGATGACACAAGCCGCAGAGTGTGTTGTGTAGGTTATGAGTTTTTTTTCTCTCTTGGATTCAATTTAAGATCATGTATATGCTTCGTGTCACGGTCATGCTTGTCCAAGGCATGTTGCCCATGGCTGCATGCCCGTGACACACCAAAACCTTTGCCTTGTACTACTTCCCTCGCTTTCTAAAATTTTCTTTTGAAATCGAGACTCGAGGTTTGTATTCACGTCACCTGACCGCAGGCAACGTAATTCGAAGTAGGCTTAATCCACTCAATGCTGAGAGTGGGTGCCGGACAATCGCCTAATCCACTGCCTAGAAACCGCGATTGTGACACTTCTTCTTGGCTGCTCTAGTTTACCACTGATGTAGCTTCTGGATGCAATTTTACTTACTATTGATGCACTTTTACTTACTATTTGATACCAATAGTTGTGATGATTGATCTAAATTCTGAAGCTATAGTACTCGCCCCTATCCCTAAATGGGCATAATGCACTCCACTCACTGTCATATAAACGAGCGTTAGAGCGAGCGAGGGAAGCCTTCAATTTAGGAGCTTCTCCCTATCCCTCACACTACCCCTTTCATTTCTGCTTAAGCTTCCCCGATTGGATACCCGAAAATCATAATCTTTTCTGCTTCTTCGATAGAGATAAATAACGGAAGGTCAGGTTTGTTTGGCATCCATTCAGCTATCTTATTATCTGCTAAACTTCAGCTCATGGCCTCTCACCCATCCTCACTGAATCTCACTTTGGCTTCTTTATTCTCCTTTCAATCTTCATTGCTCGCTACCGTCTGCCCCGGAAACCTGTTTATGGGGGGACGGGGACGGGTACGGGGACAGATAAAGATTCATTAAGAGACAAAAGCCTGCCCTTCAAACCCCACAGGGGAGCTCCCTTCCTCAAAAAGGAGCTACAAATGAAGCTGGGTCCATGAGAAACATTTGTGACAGTACAGAAAATCACCTGAACAGAGCTTAAATGTATGATAATTAGCAAGAATGGGACACCCCACAGATACCCTTTGAAGTAAAGTAGAAGAAGATAAAGTAAAAGTAAAAAAAGAATATAAATGAGTCAACCAAAACAATTCACATTTTCTGGATCATATCAATACAACTTCCTTTCTCTATCAAATAACTTTACAGGTAAGGTAGCTGCAAAACTCTTCACCAGCCTATATCTTACCTTTCAAAAGCCCCTATAACATCTCCAAATTAAAGAACAAAGAATGCAAAAACATTTCTCAACACTTTTGACTGCAAATTCTCTCAAGTTCGAAGAATTCAACAATAGAAACGCTCGAAAAGCTTATCAAATGAAGAATCGAGAGAGAGAGAGAGAGAGAGAGAGAGAGAGAGAGAGAGAAAGATATTTCATATAGCACCAGCTGCAAGAAATAAGAACAACTGCACATGCCTACTTGAACTAACTTAAAATGGTAAATATCTGTTATAGGTGGTCTGCACCTTTCATGTAGTAGTAGTACTCACTTCAAGCAAACAGTAGCAATCGGTCTTTTTCCGCTCCTCTAAAACATTCTCCGGTCAATAGCAACTCTTCCCTCGATATTTCGTTCTCGATCCATAATTGCTGGGAGCTCTCCCAAAAATCCCAATATTAATATGTTTTTGAGCTTCTGATTTGTTGTTACCTAATAGTTACTCGGCCAATTGATCTGCGAGTGTTGAGGTTGTTGGTAAATGTTACCTCCTGGTCCTACCGTGTCGACTCCTCCAGCCACGGCTTGCGACTGTTGCAGAAGTGGGTGAACTCCTGCTCCAGTTACTGCTTGTGCTTGATGATAGATACTAGCAAATGTACCATGCCCAGTCTGTGTTGGCGTAAATGTCACGTGTTGACCTGGTGGTGGAAGGTTGTAGAACGAATTCGCGGGCAAGCTCGACATGTCTCTCCCGGGTGCACCGATCCATACTGTCGAGCCATCACTCTAAACAGGAAGAGGAAAACGATCGAGTTATTGTTTAAGCACTTCTGTCATCAAACTTCAAGATATTGCAGAGAATGCTAATAATAAGGGCCACCTCGAATCCCTTTTTGACACTTTTTTCAATCATGAAAAGTTTGAAAAGATAATGTTATTTTGTCTTCGATCACCCAAAAATGAACCGTTCGAAGTACTTTTACAACAACGGTGTAAAATTGCCCGCCCACATTGTAGCGACCTCCTCGAACAATTTCCCGACACTCACAATCACCATTTAACATAAAACAACACAACATATTAATTTGAAGAGAATAAGAATCAAAGGGCAACACCAACCTGTGGTCCAGTGATGTAAACACTATTTTCCTTGAACTGCGATGCACCAAGGTCGTCGTTAGCGACGGTGTTTCCAGCTGGTGCAGCAGTGCTAGGGCTATAACCAGGTGCTGAAGAGCCATAAGGACCGTAACCACTAGGCACGCCAATGTGGGATGGGTTACCTGAATTGGCTCCCATCTTGTATTGTGGAATTGAATATTTGACTGCAGCAGCTGCTGCTGCTGGCGGAGCTGGAAAGATGTTGCCTCCTTGAGGTTGCTGAGGAAATGCATTGTTGCCAACAAATTGATGGATGGGAGGAGGTGGAACGTAGAACGGGGAGAAATAGTGACCGTACGGTAGGTAGTTCGGGGGATAATGAGAAATATGGACTCCTGCTGGAGGTCGAAAGACGGGCATAGGTTGCTGAGTCATAGCTATGGAGCTTTGCATAAGTCCAGCTGCTTGCGTTAACAGTGCTGTTGGACCTGCTGTCGACAGAACCACGCCCTACAAGCAAAGAAACAATAGCATAAAAAAGTCGAAAGAGGAACAATTAGTATATAAAGAGGATTCTATTCCCAACTTGACCCGTCGAGTATTGGGAAGCGGGCTAGTCCCTGAAAATGCCTGTTCCTTTGTCCTGGATTCTTTTGGTTGCTCTCATCTTTCGTTTTTGTACTCGATTCATTCCTTGAGGGTCCAATTAATCAATAGTAAAGTAATGTTCGGATGGTTAGTGTCTGTTCTGCATGGGCCTCGAACGATGGATTTCTACGCTTTTCCAGAAAAAGCTCTATACGGGGGAGAATAGAACAAGTGGAAAGAACACGCAACATCTAAAGGATATCGGGATAGGGATCCTATTCCTAGAAGAGTCCACAAAACAGGAGACGATTGATTGAAAACGACGCATGTCATGAAAATTAGGCATATAATTATAAAAAAATCTCGAGTTCGGCAGGTGTAAACAAAAATCGTTGCAGATATCCAAAATAAATAGCAGAAGATGAGACAAGCATACAAAAAAGAACAGCTCTTAATGAAAACAAAGTCCCAAGTATGTACCTCTTGAGGAGATTGAGAGCTCGAAGGAGGCAACATCGCAACATTGCCATTGTACTTAGCAGCAACTCCGGGAGAAAGAAAGGGGGAAAGTCGACCATCATTCTCACCCGATCGGTAAAATTGGGCATAGTAACTTGACGGGTCAAAATGCTGTTGAACCTACAAGAAAAGCAGCCGATATAAAATTCATATAACATGGTAAGATATCAAGGATACGAAAGCCAACCATACAAATCGTAAAGATCGGCTTATAATAAAGCACTAAGTTCGGTGCTTACGACAAAGCTGGGAAGACGAGAAGAATCGCAGCCCTGAGAATCAGAGTTTTCAACTGCTGCAATCTGACTTCCAACTACGGGGGAGATAAAACCAATACCGTAACTCGAAGATGTTTGTGCAACAGAGTTCGTATGGCCTCCAGAAGGTAATCCTGTTTCCTGCTTTAAATCGTTGAACTCGTGAATTGTGTTCGATGAAAGATCGCCGCCAGTGGGTGATAAATTTTCAGCCATTTGACTAGGAGATCGTGGACGATCAGGAGATTCCACATCTTCAGTACTTCTCAGTGCATTAGGATAACTGAAACGAAATCATGTAAATTTTGTAAAGAAAAGATAGTCACACCACATCGTTCGTGTGCATAAAAACCGACATCCCAAAAGAAATGTTACCACTGTATTACTAGCAAATGCATCGAAAACCGTCTTAAAGCAGATCAAAAATAGCTTTCTTCCGTCCATAAATAATTCTTAAACACAAAAATAGTTCGATATGAAAAGTTCAAGTACCGAACCAAGACAATGAGAAACATCGAGAAGCAGCGAATGAACTTATTTTCGAGATACTATCAAAGTTAAACGCAAATTAAGAGCTGCAATCGCCTACCTTGAAGCTTCTTCCTCTGCATTTTCATCGGCATCGACTGAAGCTTCGGACATGGGTGTATGCCTCTGGTCATCCTCTGGACCGCTTGGATCAGTGACAGAAACTCCAAAACCAATGCCAAAACTTCCAAAGCTTAGCTTCGATCGTTCGGATTCAGGAACCTGAATGTGGTTCGGAAGAATAACAAGCTGACTTTTCGATACATGCAAGTCTTCCAATTTCTTCTGCAGTTTTAAAGTAGCTTCTACTGAATCAAGGACCCTCGAAGCAGGCTCTAAATGATCGGTGTCATTAAGGGTAACAGCAGGGGCCTCAGAAGCTGCAGCAGCTGCACCAACAGTTCTCGATTGCTGTATAACAGCTGAACTAGTAGTCTTTGGCTTCCATTCCTTATTAGAACTAGCTGTCGTGGATAGAAAGCACACGAAGTCACAACTACGTAAACGTTAATTTTTTTTTCCTTTTTCACAAAAATTAAAAAATACACGAATGTATTCATAGGTTAACAAATCGGTGATACGAGGAACAAAGCCATCAGAACTTCAAGAAGAAAAAAAATGGTGAGCTAACCTAGGCCTTGAAACATAACTAGTTTCGTACCTTTATGAGAGCCAATTACTTGTTGTGGTCGTTTATTATAATTAGAAGGCAAACTAACGGTCGAGCTGCCCTGCATTGACACGGAAGGTGGTGAAACCTCATTGAGCTGACTCTCCTCAATTTTCGGAGATTTGATTGGTTGATTTTCCCGAGCCAAAGATTTGCCGATCTCCGAAGCCTCTACATTTCAGCCAACAGAAAATAAACAAAATATTTTAATCATAAGTTAAGATACCGACAGTAATAGAAGAAAAAAAACCAAAAGTCGTGTGCTGACCAAGAACTAGTTTGTTTTCCACAGGATTAACTGTGGTTGGCTCATCTCGATGCAATGTGTTCCCCCCACATGTAATTGTATCCACAGAACCTGGTAGCTGCGACTCAACAAATGGATCTGAAGACGAGCTCAATGCGACGCTGTTATCGGAATTTGGTATGGGCGGCTCACTTGAGGGTCGCATGCCAAGCGCACGGTTTGGGTTCTTGTTTGCGTTTATAGGAGGCAATGCACTCCCCTTACCACTAATCTCAGCCAAAGATGAAGTTACTTCAGCAACACTTCCAGAAGCTACACTTGTGGCACCATTTCCAACAGATAGAGAGCTGCAAAAGACACCTTTATCATCTACTTGTTCAAAACGTTTGTCCTCAACGTTACACTTAGAATTGCAATTCAGGACAATCAACTTATAACCTTTGAGAATCCAAACCGAAAACATAATCACCTCGTTACTGGTATTTTTTCTTTACTTTTTGTCTCATGAGAAGCCTGCACGGATAAAGAACCACCCTTCTCAATTGCTTGATTTACTCCATTCTCCTTTCCAGGTCCAAGGTTTCGGCCACCGCCAGTATCTGATCACAAGTAGGATAGTAGGAATAATATTAACTAAGATAACCAGATCGAACGTCAATCAGTGAGGGAAAAAACCGAAAGAGCTATGCAGAATTCATAAGAACAAAGTACAAAAGAACTTCTACAATTGAACAGGTTAACGTGGTGTCTTACGTACATAGTTAATGCAAGTAAACAAAAGAAATGTTGGGTTGTTTATGATATCGACATGTAGAATGCAGCAGAAGCAAATATCTTTCACAGCAGCTTACCATGAGAAATATAACGAGGAGAAGAATTTATACGAACACCTCTACCACCCCTTCCCTGCATGCCCGTTTTCCACCTGGACTCTACAGACTCTCGATTGTTTGCGTTCTACAACAACAGTTTTTTGAGTTCGGTGGGTGGGACGTAGAGAATTAGTTCATCGGTTTAGGTTAGAAAGTTTATCAAACAAAAAAAGGCACATAAGACGGTCTCAAACAATATGTGTTCAAATATGAATAATTATACAATTCCAAGGCTCCCAGACTCGAGATGACATGTACTAAACAGAATGTGGGTACCAGGAGTCATCGACTTGCTGTAAAAGATGTTACCTCTTTTCTCCTCTCACGTTTGCTCTTCACTTCATGAAAAGTATCTGAAGAACAACGTCAACACTGTTAAAATCGGTTTCCGTAAGACACCAAATGCAAAAAACAATGTAGAAGAGATCAAGACTATTTTTTAAACACGTAAGATCCTCCAAGAGACCCGAAAACGGGTTTGAATTAATGGTTTAGGTTAAGTGTCGTGATAAATAAAAACTAAAGAGAAAGCTCGAGTCAGAGAACAAAATGCAGCGTCTCTAAAACAAATTATATAGCAATTTACATCAACCTTCAAACTCAGCAACTTGGAAACAACGATGTCGGTTCAAGAAATACATTAGGACTAACAAAATATGATAGCCACGAATACTAATAACATGATCGAGATCTAGAGAAACATCAGTACTCAACAACAAACGAAGATAAGCGATAGAATCATTTTTCCTTAGTGGCAAACTTAGAACATGCTCAAGTAGAGAATATGAACTAAATAATACAACATTTTTCGACAAAAACGAGCATTCTCCATCTGGTTATAGAATCTCTGTTTCCGATTCAATTAAACTATAATTTACGATTAGTCGGTTCGAAACGTACCATAGAAACGACGAAATGCCACTATAATTTATGGATATTGCAAAAAAAACACAAGAAATCATTCGTCGATGAAAAAAATATAACTTTACTACGTCAAGTACGCCAATGCTGCTTTATCACGACAAGCTTTGCCAATACAAAAACACCCAGCAACCAGTAAATGGGAGAGTAAAGAACAGACCCATTACGACCCAGAAATGGAACAAAAGCAAGACTCCCAATCCATAATCCTAAACAACCCAGAGCTCCTAGAACTAATTGTAAAGTAGTAAACACACAAATCCGACAAAAAAAGAAGCTAAAAATGGTTGTAAAGTAGCTCCACTTTGGTGAGAATAGAAGGGATCAGAACCAAGAGTAAAGGAGTTCATCTAATTGAAGTTCATCCATGAAATTAGCAACAAAAAAAGTCAGCTAAAAAACACGACAGTAAATGAATGTCAGCTGGAATTCAAACTAAAACACAAGACATGAGCTGAAATCCAAGAACCCCAGAAAGCAAGAGTGGATAAACTTGAAACAGAACAAGGTTGGATCACAAGGATTGAAAGAGCAAAGCAATAAAAACCCAGAACAGCAAAACAGTAATAGAAGCAAGAAAAGAAAGAAAACAAAGTACCCTGAAGAAGAAGCTTCTGAGTAGTCTCATTGGGATCCATGGAACATTCTTTAAGCATTGCATAAATCTCATCATTACTGTGATTGCCCGTGATCTCCTTAATATTCTCGATCGTTGTCCTCACACTGTTGGGGATTGAAGCCCAAGAGTCGTCGCCACTCATCCTTCACGACCAAGAAACCCCAAAAAAACAGGAAGAAAAAGAGAAAATCTCGACAGAAAGAGAGAGTAATCGGTCTGCCTGCCTGCCTGCCTGCCTGTCTGCCTGTCTGCCTGTGAGGTGAAAAGGGGCGGAGGGGAGGGCGGAGAGGTGAAGGAAAAACAAAGGGGAAAACCAGAAAACAGAGACGGAGAAACAGATTGAAGGGTATTGGGGGAAAACTAGCTGAGGGAGAGAGAAAAGGGGAGAGGGGTTTGTAAAAATTGATCTATTTGGATGTGGAGAAGACGAAGAAGAACAAAGGGGGAAAGAAATGAAAGGGAAGAGGAGAGAGAGAGAGAGAGAGCACTAGAGAGAGAGAGAGCAGTGTCTTGTAAGAGTGTGGGGGCATTTTGGGGTTTTCACATCTATTTTTTAATTATTATTTTTAATTAAAATGGGTAATCAAATTACCTGGGATGTTTTTCAGTATGTGCTGTCCGGCTGTATTGGAAATTAAACCTAGGTTTTATTTTATTACTTTTTTATTTTTTATTTTTTAAATTATTAATTATTTTTATTTTAATTAAATTTTTTAAAAAAAAATCTGAAAAATAAATTAGTTAGAATATTATTAAAATTTTCATTATTACATTTAATTTTTGTCCATTTGTTTTAAATTTCATTATTTGTTTGTGATTGGTGAAATGATGTTGAATTCAAATTAGTCTGAAAATTACTAAAATAAGAAAAAAACTAGAAATTAATAAATAAATAAATAATGTAATAATTTCTTTTTTTTGTTTTTTAAACCTAATTTTATAATAATTTGGATGAATAATTTCAACCGTAACATCTCGGCTCCTATAAGATTGAGACAAAATGTTGAGCTCGTAGTGGTTATCCACCGAAAATTTAATAATCGAGATGAGCACAAGCTAGCCCGATATTCATTCTGATCATAACCTTAACTTGGTTTTTTCTTGGATTGTATGCATCACACGTTTCGGTCCTTACCTTGGGTGGACCTTTGTTGTTGGCGTAGGGTCAGTCTTTGCCTATCACTTCCTCTTTTTCTCGACCATGGTTCATAAGATTGATTTTGTGCTTGTCTTTTGTAGATTCAATTGTTGCATTATTCTGTCCAGTCGAATAAGCACTACTTCTACATATTGAACGTGTGTATGTATATATAATATATATATATATATATATATATATCAATGATCGATGTATCATGAGATCATAGTCTATTCCTTACCTATCTTCACGTGATGAGATGAATAGGTAGATGAATCATAGCTCTTCACCAAATTGCATTTTTTGGTTGACCTCGGGCCCCTCGAATTGGGCGAAGAGCTAGTTGGCCTATCATTTTCATTGCTTCCTCGCAAACTCTTCCATTTCGAGCTTTATTGTAGTTAGAATAATCTGGTTGACCTCGGCCAGTATGCAAATAGTCAACTTCAATTTGAGTCTAATGTTTGGTTTGAATTTTGTCCATCTTGATTCTAACACTATTTTCTCACATTCTTGTCAACTATTGAAGACTCGTGCAGTACAAAATAAAAAGGTCAACCATAAAAAAGTCAATGGAAACTCTCGGGAAATTAAATTACACTAACATAATGTCAAGTTCAAATTTTAACCCGTAAAAATAGACACAAATTTAAAAATTTTAGCTCGATCATAATTGACATGTACTCCGTTGCTTTAATTAACGTTTGAGTGGGCTATCTCTCTCTCTCGCACGTGCCATTTCCAAGGATTAACTTTTAAGCATCAATACAGCATCCACGTGCTGATTATTTTTGCATCAGCATTCCCATGGGCACGTGGCGCACGCGTGACTGTGGACGTTACGTAAGCCATGATTCAGATACCGAAACTACCCTCGAACTTACCCTTCATCAAGCTCCGCGGAGAGGGGCTTTTCTATAATCTTTCGAACTCAACGACGACGTATCAACCGACCTCCTCCCATAAATTTCCTGTCTCAGAATTCGCAAGTCAGAAACCACCGGCACCGACGACCACCGTAGAAGCTTCTTCCGGCGGTTGATTGTTTCATTTCCGAAAGTCGGCGTAGGTCATCTTCCTTTCAGCTTTCTCAACTACGGTAATCATTCAGGCACGCACTTCAATCTCCGTTCGTTTTCACAGTTTCTTATTGCTATAGAAGCACAGTACCGCGATCATCTCTCGTTTATTTCTGCTTCGAGGTTGACTTGTTGTATTATTTCGTTGTTGTTATTTTCGTTCGTCATTTCATATGGATTCAGTGCGATAAACTTGTGGATTGAATATAGTTTTTGTTTTTGTATAGAGCTGAGAGATTATTTACTCAAAGAACAGAGTAGTATTGTGATAGTAAAGTTCTACGGCTGGATTTCCGGTTGCTTTTATCTTCGAAACTGGTTTCGGTTGATTTAAGTTCTTTTAGTACAAGCCTGCAACTATAGAATGTGATTGTACTTATAACCTGCTTAGTTTGTGATTGATACTAAAGTTAGCGTATGGATTACGTCCGTGCTCCTTCACCGTTTATTATGACTTGAGAATGAAGTCAAAATGTTCGGTTTCCTCTGTTTTCTTCTATTAATCACGTAAAGGTTTTCATCTGTTGTGCTTTCTTCATCCTTTACTTGTTTTTACTCAGATGCTCCGAATTTTCTGTGTTCGTACTCAGTTTGTGAATGAAAATACTAAAATTAAACCACCGCACCGTAAACTTGTTGTTTTTACGAGATTATGAAGTTGTGCTCTTAGAACTTTTTCATTGTAGTGAAGCCTTCTCCTCGGACATGGATTTGGAGGTCTTTTCTTCCGTCTGTGCTATTTTCTTGCCATGATCATACACATATATTGGATTTGTTCTACAGAAATAGAACCTCTCCATTTTTATTCATTATAGGAAGTTCCTACGACATGGTAGATTGGTGACCCATGAAAAAAGGGGAAGTAGTCATTTCTCTATTTATTTGATTTTTGACATTCTGTATTAGAGAAACATGGGTCCATGTTAAGATTAATTGGCAAGGAGAAGAGTTACCATGTATCTTATAAGGATTGTGACGTGTCTTCATCTTTTCGATATGGGACCTTTCATATGCCCTTGAAGATGGTGCCTCTTTGAGTTTACCATTCTTGAGTTGGGTCCCAATTTTTGGACTGAATGCTCGTTGGGCTTCATGGACTCTGATATCATATTAGAAAAACATTAGATTCCATCTTAAAACCAATTGGCAACGAGAGGAGTAACTCATGTATTTTATAATGATTGCAAGGTCTCTTCATCTTTTCGATCCTTAACATTTAACATTTTGGAATACTATTATGACATTGTATCGTTTCTATGCTAAGTTTTTTTTTAATTAAAAAAAAAAAAGTTTCTNCATGAGATCATAGTCTATTCCTTACCTATCTTCACGTGATGAGATGAATAGGTAGATGAATCATAGCTCTTCACCAAATTGCATTTTTTGGTTGACCTCGGGCCCCTCGAATTGGGCGAAGAGCTAGTTGGCCTATCATTTTCATTGCTTCCTCGCAAACTCTTCCATTTCGAGCTTTATTGTAGTTAGAATAATCTGGTTGACCTCGGCCAGTATGCAAATAGTCAACTTCAATTTGAGTCTAATGTTTGGTTTGAATTTTGTCCATCTTGATTCTAACACTATTTTCTCACATTCTTGTCAACTATTGAAGACTCGTGCAGTACAAAATAAAAAGGTCAACCATAAAAAAGTCAATGGAAACTCTCGGGAAATTAAATTACACTAACATAATGTCAAGTTCAAATTTTAACCCGTAAAAATAGACACAAATTTAAAAATTTTAGCTCGATCATAATTGACATGTACTCCGTTGCTTTAATTAACGTTTGAGTGGGCTATCTCTCTCTCTCGCACGTGCCATTTCCAAGGATTAACTTTTAAGCATCAATACAGCATCCACGTGCTGATTATTTTTGCATCAGCATTCCCATGGGCACGTGGCGCACGCGTGACTGTGGACGTTACGTAAGCCATGATTCAGATACCGAAACTACCCTCGAACTTACCCTTCATCAAGCTCCGCGGAGAGGGGCTTTTCTATAATCTTTCGAACTCAACGACGACGTATCAACCGACCTCCTCCCATAAATTTCCTGTCTCAGAATTCGCAAGTCAGAAACCACCGGCACCGACGACCACCGTAGAAGCTTCTTCCGGCGGTTGATTGTTTCATTTCCGAAAGTCGGCGTAGGTCATCTTCCTTTCAGCTTTCTCAACTACGGTAATCATTCAGGCACGCACTTCAATCTCCGTTCGTTTTCACAGTTTCTTATTGCTATAGAAGCACAGTACCGCGATCATCTCTCGTTTATTTCTGCTTCGAGGTTGACTTGTTGTATTATTTCGTTGTTGTTATTTTCGTTCGTCATTTCATATGGATTCAGTGCGATAAACTTGTGGATTGAATATAGTTTTTGTTTTTGTATAGAGCTGAGAGATTATTTACTCAAAGAACAGAGTAGTATTGTGATAGTAAAGTTCTACGGCTGGATTTCCGGTTGCTTTTATCTTCGAAACTGGTTTCGGTTGATTTAAGTTCTTTTAGTACAAGCCTGCAACTATAGAATGTGATTGTACTTATAACCTGCTTAGTTTGTGATTGATACTAAAGTTAGCGTATGGATTACGTCCGTGCTCCTTCACCGTTTATTATGACTTGAGAATGAAGTCAAAATGTTCGGTTTCCTCTGTTTTCTTCTATTAATCACGTAAAGGTTTTCATCTGTTGTGCTTTCTTCATCCTTTACTTGTTTTTACTCAGATGCTCCGAATTTTCTGTGTTCGTACTCAGTTTGTGAATGAAAATACTAAAATTAAACCACCGCACCGTAAACTTGTTGTTTTTACGAGATTATGAAGTTGTGCTCTTAGAACTTTTTCATTGTAGTGAAGCCTTCTCCTCGGACATGGATTTGGAGGTCTTTTCTTCCGTCTGTGCTATTTTCTTGCCATGATCATACACATATATTGGATTTGTTCTACAGAAATAGAACCTCTCCATTTTTATTCATTATAGGAAGTTCCTACGACATGGTAGATTGGTGACCCATGAAAAAAGGGGAAGTAGTCATTTCTCTATTTATTTGATTTTTGACATTCTGTATTAGAGAAACATGGGTCCATGTTAAGATTAATTGGCAAGGAGAAGAGTTACCATGTATCTTATAAGGATTGTGACGTGTCTTCATCTTTTCGATATGGGACCTTTCATATGCCCTTGAAGATGGTGCCTCTTTGAGTTTACCATTCTTGAGTTGGGTCCCAATTTTTGGACTGAATGCTCGTTGGGCTTCATGGACTCTGATATCATATTAGAAAAACATTAGATTCCATCTTAAAACCAATTGGCAACGAGAGGAGTAACTCATGTATTTTATAATGATTGCAAGGTCTCTTCATCTTTTCGATCCTTAACATTTAACATTTTGGAATACTATTATGACATTGTATCGTTTCTATGCTAAGTTTTTTTTTAATTAAAAAAAAAAAAGTTTCTTCTTGACGTTACCTGTCCCATTTATGCATTTACTTTGCTGTGCCTTGACAAATTAATATTTTACTAACCATAATTTTATAGGTATACATTCTTGAGGGAGGATTCCATGATGGAAAGTATATGGAAATCAAAAATCTTAGATAACCTATGCTCTGGAGATTACTTATCAATTTGGAGAGACTATGGCACAGTAGGGATTGTGGGAACAATTTTTATTGGCATTCTCATAGCATTCTTACTTCCTAGTATCTTTTTGGTAAAGAAGAGGTGGAAACAAAGAGGAGTTCCTGTGGAAGTTGGTGGGGAGCCAGGTTATGCTGTGCGTAATGCTCGAGTGGCTAAACTTTCTCAAGTTCCTTGGAAAGAGGCCACAACCATGGCAACACTGTTTGAGCAATCATGCCGAAAGCATTCACAAAATAAATTTCTTGGAACAAGAAAGTTTATTTCCAAGGAATTTGTCACTTCTAGTGATGGTAGGAAGTTTGAGAAGCTTCACTTAGGTGAATACGAATGGCAAACTTATGGAGAAGTGTTTGATCGTGCTTGCAACTTTGCATCTGGGCTTGTTAGGTTTGGCCATGATGTTGATTCTCGTGCTGCCATTTGTGCAGAAACTTGTGCTGAGTGGTTGATTGCCTTCCAGGTTATCTTATTACTGTGCTTCAACTTTTTTCTCTAGAACTTTGCACTTGGTTTTAAGCTTTAGAGCTTTACTTTTCTTTCATATTTTTGGACCAATTCACAAATACAGTTGATTACTTACAGGGATGCTTTAGACAGAACATTACTGTGGTTACAATATATGCTTCTCTTGGTGATGAAGCCCTAATCCACTCTCTAAACGAGGTTCGTCAATTAATCATCTCTTCAGCAATTGTAGCGATAATTTAGTCTTCTGTGTTATAGTTACAATTGCAATGTGTAAAATGAAAGATCCTTACTCTTCTTCCAACTATTTAACAGACTGAAGCATCTACTCTGATCTGCAATTCAAAGCAGTTGAGGAAGCTGCTGGCAATAGGTTCAAGTTTGACAACTATTCAAAATATTGTTTATTTAGAAGATGCTGGATATGAAACTGATTTTATTACCTCTGAAAATATGAGCAAATGGAAGGTCGCCTCCTTCTCTGAGATCATCAAGCTTGGTACAGAAAATCCCGTTGCTCCAAGCTTGCCTTCAAGTCACAGTATTGCTGTTGTGATGTATACGAGTGGCAGTACAGGTTTGCCAAAGGTAATTTTCCCTTTTAAGTCTGATTATCTTACATTTTTTGGTCAATCTCAGGAAAATTTGTGTCAATATAGGACTTTTACATAAACTGTAGGTTAGTTCAAGGTAAAAGTATCAGCCACCATTGTGCCCTCAGTAGTCAAAGGGACATGTTAACTTAAATTCCTTTTAAATCATGGGTTCAAGCCACGGTGATCAATGGTCATTGACTCATCTAGTTAGAATATTGAAAATCCCATGAGTTTCTCAATCTAACATTAAAAGGATAATGTGCTTAATCTTGTGGAATTAGTTTCCGCAAGTTGAGGTGTGTAAATTTTGTCTAACTACACATGATTATAAAAACATAAGTCAGTTTTATCATGTATTAACTTCTTGACACTCATCGCCACACTTCTCTGTAATCAATGTGTTGCAACATAATGACTTCTCATCTTGAAATGAAATGAAAATGACATCTTTCTCTTACACTGTTAAATTACCACTAATCTTAGAAGTTCAAGTATTTCGATCATGGTAAATTGTTCTTGAGAATAATATCTAAAGGTTTCTGATGTTGGAAACAATTTATTATTAGATGCGAATGCTAGAGTTGCTGATATGGTACTTAATTTCGTGTGCTTTCATTTTGATGAACCTTCAATGACAGGAATGCCAAATTGACAAGGAATAGTATGCAAGATTTCCTTTTCTTTGTTGCGTTAATATTTCATAATGTATCTTTTAAGCTGAATATTCTATTGATCTATTCTTTTAATCATTTGAAATTTATGTAATCTGTATATTTAGATTTCATAAAAAGAAGTTGGGCATTCCTAACATGGACATTGTAAAATATGTAGGGGGTTATGATTAGTCATGGCAATATTGTAGCCACTGCTGCAGGTGTTATGACAGTTATTCCAAGACTTGGTTTTGATGATGTATATTTGGCATACTTGCCCCTTGCCCATGTTCTAGAATTGGCAGCTGAGGTATCGTCATGTTTGCATTAGATTACCGCATTCTTAGACAAATTTTAATGGGCGGCTATTCACATTGTCATTGTTGCAAATATATCAACAAGATTATGAGACATCGTGAGAGGAAGAAATTACCACCAATTTTAAGACTGTTTTAGTCATTTTAATTTGTTGGTTTGGGCGGATATTTTCCTTTTCTTTTTTTAATTAATTTGCAAACCCTGAATGTTGTTGCTGTATTTGTAGTCTATTGAGCTTGTTTTTGCCGTATAAGCAAGCACCCTCCTTTTTTAAGCATCCTTACTTAAGTTTTTGTTGGCCAGACTGTTATACTGTCTGCAGGATTGGCAATCGGTTATGGTTCGCCATTAACTATGACGGACACTTCGAATAAAATAAGGAAAGGAACAAAGGGAGATGTTTCTGTTTTAAGACCTACACTCATGACTGCAGTTCCAGCTATCTTAGACCGTGTTAGAGACGGCATTTTGAAGAAGGTTTTTGATGGATAAATGCATTTTCTTTATCCACTTATGACTTGAGTATTAGATAATGATCAATAATGCCACAACTAGGTTGAAGAGAGGGGAGGCTTAGTGAAGAAACTCTTCCACATCGGATATAATCGCCAATTGGCAGCTTTGGAGGGAAGCTGGTTTGGAGCTTGGGGACTGGAAACAATGTTTTGGAATGTTCTCATCTTCAAAAAAATACGTTCAGCACTTGGAGGACGTGTTCGGTTCATGCTTTGTGGTGGGGCTCCTCTATCAGGAGAGTCTCAACGATTTTTCAATATTTGCATGGGGTAATGGTTCTCAAATTTTAGATGCAAATACAATTGAAATAAATTCAATACTTGCTTCCCTCTCCAATATTGGTACATCTTCATGGCCAAATTTCGTTTGGATTTGCAAGCTTTACTTTTGATTGTCATTTATCAGGCTATCTAACCACTCCATTGTTTTGTAATGATCATGGGGCTTGTGCATTTCTTTTTACGTATTATATTGCTCTTCAACAGGGCTACAATTGGTCAAGGGTATGGTCTGACAGAAACATTTGCTGGAGCTGCTTTTTCCGAATGGGATGACACAAGTGTGGGACGTGTTGGGCCTCCTCTTCCTTGTTGCTTCATTAAGGTACGCAAGGATCTTATTTCAAATCACACAATAAATGTGTTATTCTCCAACCTTCTTAAGTAGGGTCAAAATGAGTTGCATGACTTCAATCTTCATCCACTTAAGAAACAATTCTTTGATGCTACATATTCATGGTGGAAAATGAATAATGTCATGGTGTGTGCAAAGATCAATAATATGTTGTCTGTCAAATCATCGAACTAGGAACATAAGGCCTCTTTAATTCTTTTGAAAGAGATCATAGGTTCGAATCCTCCCACCCACATGAGATGCAATATTCCAAAAAAAAAAAAAAAAAAAAAAAAAAAAAAAAAAANAAAAAAAAAAAAAAAAAAAAAAAAAAAAAAAAAAAAAAAAAAAAAAAAAAAAAAAAAAAAACGAAAGAAATCACTGCTAAAGCCAAAAACTTAAGCTGATAGGTTACTGTAAATTTAATTGTGAACCCAACATCTTACGTTAATGAGTTAGTGTAGATTTAATATTACTTACGTCAATACTTTACTATTACCGTTGTTGCAGCTCGTTTCTTGGGAAGAAGGTGGCTATAGGACGACCGACAGACCAATGCCAAGAGGAGAGATTGTTATTGGGGGTACTTGCGTTACTGCTGGTTACTTAAAGAACCCTGAAAAAACTAACGAGGTCTACAAGGTATTTCTTTCAAATTCTTCCATTAGATTTCATAGCAGAGGTCTCAACTTTCTGCTTGCAACAGGATGATGAGAAAGGCATGCGCTGGTTTTACACTGGAGATATAGGAACATTCCATCCTGACGGATGCCTTGAGATCATAGACAGGAAAAAGGACATCGTTAAACTTCAGCATGGAGAGTATGTATCTCTTGGGAAGGTGAGATTTTAAACTTCAACACAAAATTTTCTACATTGTTAGGAATTACGACTCTCCACAATGATATGATGTTGTCCACTTTGAGTATAAGCTCTCGTGACTTTGTTTTGGGCTTCCCCAAAAGGCCTCATGCCAATAGAGATGTATTCCTTATAAACCTAAGATCATTCCCTAAATTAGCTAATGGGGACTCCCTCCCAACAATTCTCAACAAACATATCATCAAAGCTTTTATTTAGTTTAAGTTCTTCCTCTGTACATATAGGTCGAGGCAGCCCTTCTGTCAAGCAAGTACGTGGACAATGTTATGGTGTATGCGGACCCCTTTCACAATTATTGTGTTGCTCTTGTCGTCCCTTTGCGTCCAGCTCTTGAGAAGTGGGCCAAAGAAGCTGGCATCAACTATGGAGATTATGTTCAGCTATGTGAGAATGGTGAAATCATCAGTGAGGTTCAGAGATCCCTTTCCAAGGTTTGCAAATCCTATCTTATCTTTTGAAAGGCAAAGAATAAGAGAAACAGTCCGCACAGAAAAAAAAAAAAAAAAANAAAAAAAAAGAACACTAGCATATAGATAGAATGGAGGCTATATTATATATATATATATATAACCTATGAACCTTGCCAATTTTTTTGGAAAATATCCATTTTTTTTTTCAAAAGTTGAAACATTACCCTTACCTGTTTCAAAACTAACTTTTCTTTTGGAGTATAAGTCCATTAGAACGTTGGATGAAAAATTGGTGTGAGAGTGACATGGAATAGTGTGATGGTGACTAGAACACCGGCTTGGTTTACGTTTGAAAGAAACACATTCAGACACTTCAAATTTTCGTCCAATATTTTCTTAGTTTCTCTAGTTCAAGGGTAATTTTGAAGCATATTAAAACGATAACGGTAATATTGAAACTTTTGAAAAAATAGGGGTATTTCTTTAACGAAACGACAAAACCGCTTGAACTTTCATCTCATATTTGAATATCAAAAATGACGAGAAATAAGCGTCGACGAATGGAGCAATTAGGATGGAAAACTAGATTATTTTGAATCTTCTGGTAGAGTCTGATTATTAAACTTTATTCTTTGTTGTATGCTATGAAATCCCACCTCTGAAAGGAGTATTTGTAATAACCTTACAGGTAGCAAAAGATGCAAAGTTACAAAAGTTCGAGATTCCTGAAAAAATTAAGTTGGTAGCAGATCCATGGACCCCAGAATCAGGATTGGTTACTGCTGCTTTAAAGATAAAAAGAGAACAAGTCAAGGCAGAATTCAAGAACGCCCTTGAACAGCTATACAAGTAAGAAAATTCTGCCTAGTTTTTTCACTTTATCCACACAGCACATGGATCTCCACGTACTTAATAGTTGGGTTATGAGTTACACTCCTTGCTTGACAGACCTCCCCTCCCTGAGTATTGTAAATAGAAAATAGTTTGACTCTCATCCTTATGCTTAGAGTACATATTTCGAGTCGAACACGATGCCTACTTAGGAGTAAGAAATCGTTCGTTATCCTCTTATGTGATTATCTTTAATTAGTTAGTTTGTAATGCTAATAAGTAAATGAATAAATCGTTCGTTATCCTCTTATGTGTCTCTCTTCTTTGTAACTTACCTCGAGCCTACTTCCTTTCTCGTTTGCATTCGGGCTTAGAGGGAATGAGCTCAATCCATGGTGATAATCTATCTGGAATTTAATATCTACATGTTTCCTTGCCAATCAAATATAGTAGTTGTTCTGCCCGTTAACCTAAACAACCACGAAAATTAGGATGAATAGTTTAAATTTTGGACTTTCTACACTTCCCAAGAAAGAAATCGTCATGATATTGAATTCGCTTTCGTGTTAGCATGAACATGAATTAGATTTTTTTTGTTTTTTTTTCTCGAGACCCTTCTCTCTACCTCCTTTTATTCCACCTTTTTTTTCTTTTTTTGTCGATCTGCCTCTTTATGTTATGGGAGAGAAATCATTATGTTGCATTGCAATGTATAAATGTTTGTGCATAGAAAGTCAATGATTGTACGTATAGAATAGAATCGGGCTAATATTATTTATGTTGTGCGCCGGAAGCGGAACGAATGTACTCACAACACCAATGAACAGAATCACACAAATAGACACCAAGATATTTACGTGGTTCGGAGAGAAGAAGTTCCCCTACATCCATGGGTAGCAATCAATCACTAAAAACCCAAGTGTTACAAGTGAATACCTCACTATCAAACTACAAAGTCTCTCACCAATGTGTCACCCAACAAATACAATGTGACACCCAAAACTCTTCCAAATCCCGATACCACTTGTTGTCAATCGATATCCCAATGTGTCACCCAACAAATACGATGTGACACCCAAAACTCTCCCATCTCCCAAATCCCAGTTGTTGTCAATCGATATCTCGAATGGAGGGAAAACTCTCTCATTATATAGCATTACAAATATTCTCTCTCATTATATAGCATTACAAATCAAATTCTGACTGAGACTAAATCTAATTCAAATAACCCAATGGAATCTAATTCTAATTCAAATCCAAAAACCAAATCAAATCTAATCCAAAAACCAAACCAAATCTAATCTTATGACAATTTACAACAATTTACATATTTATTATTATTATTTTGATCTTACTCTCTTCTTTCTCAAAATAAAATTGAGAGATTGTATCCGTAGTAATTATTGCTGGTTTGAATTAGCCATATGGTTATGGAATGTCTTTTATATATTCGTGTTCCGTAATATTTTTATTTGATTAGGGGTATATTTTATTTCAATTTTAAGATTTAGTTAGTTTATATTTTCTTTATTTGTAAGTATGAGTTAGTATCTTGTATCCTATTTAAACGTTGCGAATATCAATGAAGATTTCTCATTACCTTTGTATTGTTTCCTTAAGTAATAATATTTTCAAATCTATTCACACTTTTGAGTAGGAGATATTATGTCTTGAAACCTAATTATTAAAATTTGAAAATATCATGCAAATAACAAGCCAAATCTCTCTATATATTTAAATTATATATTTTAACTTATTATAAAAAAACATGTCATATTTGCTATAAATGTTAATGTGACACCGGATTAAAAAAATGGTACATGAATGAACGGAGACCACATTTGAATGAGAATGAGTATGAGAATAAGATAACTAAGAAAAGCGGAAAAGAAATAAAAGTTATTATCTATACTAATTAAGTGCACTTTCCTTTTCAATAGCTCAATTTGCAAGTGAGGACAAAGCATCTTGGTAGGATTCGCGTTGGTCTGCAGAGAAATGTCGAGGCTTTCTATCAAATCCAAATTCTAAATTCTGATCAAGGATCCTCGGTATGACGAGCAAAATAGCTACCATGTTTTTTTCTTTTTTTTTTTTTAAAAAATGGACGCAAATTTTAAAATTGTTAAATATATAATTAATAATAAAAGAAAAACTAATAGTGTTATTATTAGTCGTAAATTTTTTAGACAAAAAAAAAAAAAGTTTCCATTTTTAAAAAGAAAGTCTTGGAATGAGGAGAGAAGAGGAACCCATTTCTTATTGGTCAAAGTGTCGTCATCCATCCAATATAATTCGGACGCGTCATAATCGGACATTGTATCCGTATCGTATGGAGTAATAAGTTGAGGCATTTTGATTTCGAACTCCAACTCCGCCTCGCACGTTTTCACCCAAAATCCTCTTCTCCTATCAGATCAAACACATTCTTGTAACTTATTCTTGCAGTTTCCCAGAATCTCTCTTCCCCCAATTGGCGGCAATTGTTTGTTCTTCCCCGGATTTCCAATATTTTGAGGTAATTATTCATACCCTTTTCATTTTTTGGTTCGTTCTGCTTCAATTTGTTCATCACAGATCTTGAAGATTTGACTTTGTTTTTGTTTCATTCTTGTTATTTGCTATGTGGTTCTTCGATTTTTGAAGAAATGGAGCGATGGGCTATGAGATGTGTGGTGATGATGGCGTTTGTGGGGGTATTGCTGCTGAATTTGAGAAGATCAGAAGGGATTAGGTTTGTGATAGACAGGGAAGAATGTTTCTCTCATAATGTTCAATATGAGGGAGATACTGTTCATGTTTCTTTTGTTGTAATCAAGGCAGATTCAGCATGGCACTATGGCGATGATGGTGTTGATCTTGTGGTATCATTCTTTCCTCCATTTTATTTGTTTTTGTTTTGTTTAGCTTGTTATTAAAAAAACTTGAAACCGGGTGTGACAACGCGAGCCCAACGCCGGTAGATATTGTCCTCTTTTGGGCTTTCCCATCCGAGCTTCCCCTTAAGGTTTTTAAAAGACGTTTACTAGAGAGAGTTTTCCATACCCTCGTAAGGAATGCTTCGTTTCCCAAGGTGGAATCTCACCATCCACTCCCTTTGGAGGCCAGGGTCCTCGTTGGCCCACCTCCTAATGTCTGGCTCTGATACCATTCTGTCATGACCATATCTCACCGCCAGCAGATATTGTCCTTTTTGGGTTTCTTCTTAAGATTTTTAAAATGCGTCTACTAGGGAGAGGTTTCCACACCCTTATAAGGAATGCTTCATTTTCCTCTCCAACCGATGTGGAATCTCACAATCCACCCCCTTGGGGGCCAGCGTCCTCACTGGCACATTGTTAGATAAAACCTTTGTTTTTCCTTATTTAGATTCACACGTTTACATTTAATTCTCCATTTGACCATTTGACAAACACGTCGAATGGATTAGCTAATTCTTAGACGGCAATTTTATAGGAAGTGGCACAGATTCGGTTGGCCACTCTCCACCCATTTTTAGGATAGGTTAAATAGGAAATCTGTTCAGAAGATTTAACAACCTGATTTTGAAGAGCAGTCAAACTTTCAGACCTTCTCTCTCTTATTTTACACATTTTATTTTTCTTCCAACAACCTGCTGTCGACAATTTCCTCTCACCGAAAATAAAGGATTTCCCTAGCGATTATCGAAATCCAACACACATTGCCCGGTGTTTGGCTCTGATACCATTCTGTCACGACCTGATCCCACCGTTAGCAGATATTCACATCTTTAGACTTTTCCTTCTGAATTTCCCCTCAAGGTTTTTAAAACACGTTTACTAGGGAGAGGTTTTCACGCTCTTATAAGGAATGCTTCATTCCCCTCTCTAATCGATGTGAAATCTCACACTGGGCTAGCAAGATGCATAGGTTTTGTGTTTCTGTTGTTATCTGTTACGTTTGAGAAATGTTATTCATAATTCTTGTCTCATGCAAATGGGGAAGTGGCGTCTTGATTGTTGTAGGGCAAGGACCTATGTTTTGATTTGACTGGAGAGAGAGATCCTAACGATAAAAGTTACATCCGGGCTAGAAGACGTAGAACATGTTTGGAATGACTTCTCAAAGTGCTTAAAATACTTTTTCAACGCTTAAAAATCCTTTTATATGCATTTAGAAAGTCACTTCAAATAGACCCTAATACCAAAACTAGAAGGAGCAAAAACGACTAATATATCTTCGTATTAAGGGTGGTTACTTTCAAGTTATTTTTGTGAAGACACATTGACTTGGAGCGAGTTAGAGACAGACAAACTCCTTTCTGAATAAGAGCTACGTCTGATTTCTTGGAGTGCTAGAGGATTATTAGTAAAACTGGAACAAGTATTTTCGTATCTCGCTATATGAAGTGGACCAGGTGGTATTTTTCAAGTTACCTTTTGGAGATCCTTTGATTTGTAGGGAGGGAGGGAGAGCGAGTGTGTGGGAGATGCTTTAATTTTCTATGTTTACGTTAGTGTCTAAACTAGCTCGTGGGACCTCGACTACTCTCATAAGACAACCGTCTAACCCTACGATATTTGCTTGTGCATAAAACTCATAGGGTATTAAATCCTAGGCAGGTGGCTACCGTGGATAGGTATCAACTTAGATTTTTTCCCCTGATTTTTCTCTTGTGAGGGAAATGATTTGCAATCCTTGTGTTATATTGATTTCCATTGTGGAATTTGTTGTTAATTCCATGTTCTTGCTTGAAATCTAGATAAAGGGTCCTAATGGTGAACATCTTCATGATGTCCGAGACAAGACGAGCGAAAAACATGAATTTGTTGTTCACAACAAAGGCCTTCATCGATTCTGCTTTACGAACAAGTCTCCGTACCACGAAACGATCGACTTTGATATGCACGTTGGTCATTTTTCCTATCAGGAGCAGCATGCAAAAGATGGTGAGATACCATTCTATGTTTTATTATGTACTGACATTGTTTTACAAGTTAAAATCAATCTCAAAACTGGTGCATATGCCTGCAGAGCATTTCAATCCTTTGATGGATCAAATATCTAAGCTGGAGGAGGCTCTTTACAATATTCAGTTTGAACAGCATTGGTTAGAGGCTCAGACTGATCGCCAGGAAATAGGTATGTCGATGAACTTGTCTCAAGCTTTTATAGTTTCTTCAACATCGACTTAGGAGTTTATTTCCTACGTTGAAGTTTTTCCTCGATGATATCGAGTGACTTTGAAACTTGACATATTAGATCCCGTTTGATAACTATTTGAATTTCAGATCGTTTATGAAAGTAGATAACAAAGTAAAGGAACACGTAGGTGGAAGTAACGTGCATGAGCTTAATTTTTAAAAAGACAAAACAAGGAACCAAATAGTTATCAGTCGGGGCCTTAGATTATATGATTTCTCCAAAAGAAGTTTTAGGTACATGTAGGGGTGGAGGATTCCCGATGCATGGCTACTCCCAACACCAAAGTTTTGTTGTATAAGATATTCGAAGAAAGATTACGAGTAACAGAGAAGCCTTGCTTAACTTGGGGGTGTTCACGGGTTCGTAGGCTGGGTTGGCTTAAGCAACATCTCGGATATAACCCAATTGTTTAAGGTGCATATTTTATTAGAAATCACGGCTCTCCATAATAGTATGATATTGTCCACTTTGAGTATAAACTCTCGTGACTTTACTTTTGGTTTTCCCGAAAGGCCTCATACTAATGGAGATGTATTCTTTAGTTATAAACTCATGATCAACTCCTTAATTAGCTTACGTGGGACTCCTCTCCCAACAATCCTCCCCTCGAATAAAGTACACCATAGAACCTCCCCTGAGGCTTATGGAGCCCTCGAACAAAGTACACCCCTTGTTCGACACTTTAGTCAACTTTTGACTACACCTTCGAGGCTCACAACTTTTTTCTTTGACATTTGAGGATTCTATTGACATGACTAAGTTAAGGTGACTTTGATACCATGTTATAAACCACGACTCTCCACAATGGTACGATATTGTCTACTTTGACCATAAGCTCTCATGACTTTGTTTTTAGTTTCCCTAAAAGATCTTATACCAATGGAGATATATTCCTTACTTATAAACTCACGATCAACCCCTTGATTAGTCGACGTGGGACTCCTCTCCCAACAATCCTCAACATACTTGACCAACCCACTACTTAAAACTTGTACGGTTCGGTTCAGGTTGGGTTGAACGCATGTTCTTTTTTTTTGGTACACTCGTAGCATATAGTCCATGGTAGATACCTCATAGGGGTATCAAGTGGAACTCGGGTCACGTTTCCAGTTGTATCCGAATACCGATCTTGAAAGAATGAAACTGGAGGTAGTAGATTGATTTGTTGGGTGATGTATTTGTGGTGTGTTTGATTGCAGTGAATGAAGCAATGAGCCAAAGGGCAATGCATAAGGCAATGTTTGAATCAGCAGCGCTTGTAGGGGCGAGTGTCCTCCAAGTCTACTTGCTGCAGCGCTTGTTTGAAAGGAAGCTTGGCACTTCCAGAGTTTAAACCCCCTTTTTACTTCACCAACATTCTTTTTACCCCCACAGTAAAAGATTATATGCTAATCTATTTCTTCCTGTTTTTTTTTCTTTTCTTTTTTTTTTCTTTCTTTTTTTTAATTACTTTTGTTAGTGGAAATTCGGGAAGGAATTAGATTTTTATTTTTAAATATGAATTTTTGAATTATTATAAGAATATATGATACTCAAATATCTCGAGATGTTTAGGCATTTTATTGCCCATACGAGAGGTAATATTGACTACTTTTTGATGTCTTTTCTTTCTTGTATATATATATATATTATAGCTAAAATAAATTAATATATTAATTTACTAATAAATAACTGTATACAATTAATTATATTTATATTTTTCATTTACATATAATAATGGTATAATGTGTAGCTAATTTTATTCTCAAGTAAATTGAATTATTATTTATTTATTATTTCTCTCAAAATTTCTCTTTTGATAATTAGGGATAGTTCGCTAAAAATACTACCAATTTATTAAAGTTAAAATACTTTTGTAAAAACATAAAACAATATAAATTAACTTTTTTTTTTAAAAAAAAAAAGTAAAATTAATTTTTAAAAAAATTGAATTGATAGCAATAAAATATTTGATTATTAAATACAAAAATATATTAAATTGAGAAAAATAGGATTGAAAAAAGGAGAATTATAGAAGCAGAAGATAAATTATTCTTAAAATGAAAATAAACAGAAAAATAATAATAATAAAAAAACTCTAATTTATTATAAAATAAAACAGAACCAGAGAATGAAGGAAGAATAATCACTAACTTCTAATGGCTAAATACGATACACTTTTAACCTTATTACACATCTTGATTGCCTCTACTTCTCCAGATCTCCAAGCCTATCATCATCAGAAGGGGGAAAAAGAAGACAACAAGTTAATACGAACCATGGTCGGACACGTTACCTTATCGGTTTTCTTTGACGCATACGCTCGAGACTCGAACAGCTTCACACAAGCTCCAATACAAGAGCAGATGCACCACCTCCACCATTGCAAACACCTCCAACTCCATATTTCCCACCTTTTTGCTTTAGTACCTGTAATGCGAAAAAAAAAATGTACGATAACCGGTCGTGAGAGATATCGACTTTTGTATACACAAAGCAATGGAGAAATATTCAATAATGCTTCCACGACGTGACTAACATTTTTGCACTTATTTATAGCTCGTGGCTATTAAGAGGCACGAGTACATATCCAACAGTTATTAAGTGACAGTCTTATTCAATAACTTTTCGAGGTTGGGTAACATTGCAGAGATTTTAGATAAATTACCCCCAAAAGCGTGACCAAGATACGTGCCCCGCTGCAACCAAGAGGATGTCCCAACGACACGGCTCCACCGTGTACGTTAACTTTATCCTGTTGATGAAGAAATAAGAGGAATACGACAGTAAAATAATAACTATAAGGAAGATTGCACATTTAGAATGACTAACTAAATGCAAGTCCTATTCAAATCATTCAATTCAAATGAGGCCGTAGAAGGGCATATGAGTACTCACAGGAGAGATTCCAAGCAATTTCTGATTAGCAAGAGCCACAACCTACAGAAATAACGATAAAATAGAACATATAAGAATTTGAGGATCAAAGTTCTGGAAACTGATTATTTCGAGCCTGTCACGAAAATCTTACAGCGAATGCTTCATTTATTTCGTAGAAGTCGATTTGTGAAGCTTCTAAGCCAGCATGGGAAATAGCCTTTGGAACTGCAAGGGATGGTGCAGTTGTGAAAAATTCTGGCGCCTGCAAATCAATTCCCATTATTATTGTTAGTACAAAGTTCTTTGAAGATCAAAGATGTGATCGTTAATGCTTCGGCTGATGAAAGAAAATCAGGAATTACATGAGCAGCATCAGCATATCCTTTGATTTTTGCTATCACTTCCACCCCAAGTTCCAATGCCTTCTTGCCACTCACTAGAACTATGGCAGCAGCACCATCACTGCCAATTAGAAAATTTCAACCTTCGATATAAGTTTGATTGATCCTCTGGCACGACTTATCCATATAAACGCAGGCGATAAAGCGTGATAAGTTTCTATGAACTTCCTAATACATGTGCAAGAAAAGCTTTCCTTTACCTTATGCTGGATGCATTGCCTGCAGTTACGGTACCTCCATTCTCTTTAAAACTTGGTCGAAGCTTCCTCAACTTGGCAGGGTCGAACTGGCATCAAATTAATTTGTTTTCAAAAGAAATAAATAACAGCTTGCTAAAGAATTCTAGAATCATTTTGGTTACATTCTGACCCCTTTATCTTGTACAGGCGATTGAACAAATTTTATTTTTTTGTACATGTTCGAAAATTGTATGCTCGGGGTGCATGGTGCACGAAAAACAGTAAGCACTACCTAGATGGATGATAGGGGCGTACCTTTCCAAGGCCATCGTCCGAATTGACAGTTGTCGATGGTTTTCCCCTTCCTCCAGAAACTTCAACCTGCAAAAAGATAGCGAAGACTTGTAATTTTGAACCAGAGAAATAGCCAAGCAATGATATGGAAGGAAATCCAACCGGAACAATTTCCCATTCGAAGGCACCGCTGTCCTTGGCAGCAATACCACGCTCAAAGCTCTGAACAGCGAAGTTATCCTACACAAAATCCAGCTTTAAATCAGTTAACAAAAGAGAACTAAAGCAAACGCAAACTCAACATGCATTACAAGCAATACCTGAGCCTCCCTTGTAATTTCATATTTGTCTGCACATAACTCGGCGCAATTTCCCATGCCAGAGTTAGTATAGACATCCCATAAACCATCTTTCAGCATTCCATCAACAAGAGAATCATGACCAAGACGAGACCCCTTCCTGCAAATTAGCATGAATACAAATTAAATTATGCTTACAAATTAAATTATCTTTCAGCATTAAATTATGCTTACGAATACAAATTAGAGCTCAGGCCACCGAGAATGAGAAGAGAAATTCAGAATAGAAAAGCAACCTTGCTTCTGCAAGGTACTTCGGTACATTTGACATGCTTTCCATCCCACCAGAAACTACAACGTCACTAATGCCTAATTGGATACTCTGTGCTGCAAGCATTGTTGCTGAAATAATCACAATAGTAAATGTTGTCAGACTATCAATATCGTTCCGAGAGGAAAATCTTAGAATGAAGATAAGGATGTGAACCTTTCATCCCTGATGCACAAACTTTGTTGACAGTAGTACAAATCACTGAATTTGGTATTCCTGCACCTAATGCAGCTTGTCTGGCAGGAGCCTGCCCCAGATTTGCACTTAGAACATTGCCAAAGACGACTTCTTGTACAAGTGAAGGATCAACTTTCGCCCTTTTGAGTGCAGCTATAAGTCAAAGAAAGAAGGAAAATACTTCATCATTGGTCAACTCCATTTACAGAGAAGGAGAGAGAGGTTTCACAATTACCTTCAATTGCTATGGATCCTAACTTGGTGGCTGATAAAGATGATAAACTACCAAGAAATCCACCCATTGGTGTGCGTGCAACACCAACTATGCAAACATCTATACAACCAAATGTCGAATGTCAAAAAAATAAAAATAAATAAAGAGGAAAGAGGTGCCATATCTTAAAGCAGTAGGCTTTGATTAGGTATTTCCATTGAAAAGCAAGTGAAGTACCTCTTGGATTTATCGAATCCGTTGCTGCTGCTGCCGTAACCATGGTATGCTAAGGAAGAAAACCTATACCATTGAAAAGTTTCAACAGTTCTGAGACAATAACAGTAAGGCACATCTTACACCACCTTAATCAAATATGGACAGATTTTGTACATGAATCACGGACATAAAATCTTATTTCTTTTTCATTTTCTTCCTCTGATTAGAATAATAATAACAATAAAGTGAGGCACTTACTGTTATTAACTGTGATTTATCGGATTTTGTACATTGAAAAGCAAGTGAAGTACCTCTTATTTCTTATTTTTTTTATTATTATTTTTTTTTTTTCATTTTCTTCCTCTCATTGAAACAAAGTCATCGGTTCCCAAAATCATTTATTTTGAATACGTGAGAAAGCATCACATGTTAATCAATCAGTGGCCTTTAAATGCAGACCTCTAAGATAAACATCTAAAAGCTCAAATAGCTTGCTCAATATTGGCAATTAGTACATTTTCACCAAGTTAAGAAAATACATGCTAATGCAATTCATAGAAATTCCACCAAGAAGATATTACTCAAGTTGGAAGTCAATTACAACGCAATTATTGAAGGTTTCTTTGAACAGAGCGAAATTAAGCTCTCGAGTTCGGCTTCATTACAGTTTATCAAATTCAATCAACACAACAAGCTTCCCAGTTCTTTCGTCAGCAAAAGAAAACAAACTCGTATTTCTATACCACTTGAGATTAAATTTTTTTAAGCACAAGAATTTATAATATTACAGTCTTTAATAAAATGATATTTAAATAGCTCGTCTCATAAAAGTTAACAATTTTTAAATCATGCGATCTTTTTACGGCATCAATTAAATTTACTATCCCCACTCAACAAGAGAGAAGAGGAGGAAGAAAAAGAGGATAAAAGAAACAATGAAGTCAAATAAAAAATCACACGATAATATCTTCGCTTTCTGTTTCTACAATAATCCTCCAAATTTCAAAAACTAAATCCAAAAACCAAAAAGCGCTTAAAACGAAACCGTTCTCGTTCAATGCAGATAAATACGTACATCAAAGTCGCCATTAATCATCAACAACCATCGCATTTCATTCATTCCAAAAAAGGAACTCCAATCACAATCACAATAAAAAAATCACACACGCATCCAGAACATCCATCACCATTCGACTACCAAATCATCGAAACAGCTCAGAAAAACCATCCGAAGCAGATTGAACAAGAAATGAAGCAAGATCTACAACAACAAACACTAAAAATCCCCCTCACACTCACAGAATCCCGCTTCTTCAGATCAACCAGTACAGATCTATAAACAATCATACTTCCAAATTTTCAACAACCACTACAATAATAACAGAGGCAGATGACAAACAAGAATGCCAAAACAGATTTCGAAAATATACTCAGAGCTGAAGCTTTCACTTACCTCCTTCCTTCACTCTCTGAGTTCTAGAAAACCGCCGTGAAATCGATTAACCAGAAGAGAGAGTTAGAGAGAAGAATCAAATTTGGTGATGCTGAATGAATTTGTTGCTGGAAATTCGAAATTGCTGGTGTGTTGTTGTTGTTGTTCTAATATATATAGAGAGAGGGAGAGGGGGGGAAATCTTGATAACCGCCAAACAAGCGCTATACGAGAAAGCAGAGGCGTAGCGAATTGTCCCTTTTACCCCTAAGACTTTTTGTATTTTTCGTCTTTTGCCTTCTTCTAACCTCCGGATTTGGTAACTTCACTACCGTGCCCGTGCCCGTGACCCTGACCGTAATCCACGTATGGTCCTAAATTTATAAAAATTAATCTTATTAATTAAAATATATTTAAAATGTTTGACTAAAAAAGTGTACATGCATGAAATTTCGTTCTTTAAAAAACGTGTCAATCGTCCAGTCCCACACGAGAAAGCTGACACATTGTCCCGTGTCTGGCTCTGATACCATTTGTAACGACCCTGACCCACCGCTAGCAGATATTGTCCTCTTTGAGCTTTCCCTTTCAGGCTTCCCCTTAAGGCTTGAAAACGCATCTGCTACGAGAAGGTTCCCACGCCCTTATAAAAGGCGTTTTGTTCTTCTCCCTAACCAATGTAGGACATCACGATAACTATCATGATTGGTCTTAAATCTCACATTTTTTCGAACAAAATTGGATGTACATTTACTTATACACGGTCGTGTAAATGCACATAAACCTTCTAGGCGAGTATTAATTCTTCCTAGACCTAGCTATGTGCAGGCACATGCTCGAGAATATCGAAACCAACAAAAAAAAAGGAACACGAAATAGAGTAACATAAGGTCCCACTGGTTCGATGATACGGTGCAACTTAGCATACACCCGTACATAATCATAACTCATACTCACATGATTAACATTCATATCGTCTATCATCAATTCATACATGACTATCAGTCTCGTGAAATCCATGACTAAACATAACTCGTAACTCACATGACTGAAATCTATCGATCTCTGTGAGATCCTACATTGGTTAGAGAGAGAAACAAAACATTCCTTACAAGGGTATGGAAACCTCTCCCTAATAGATGTATTTTAAAATCGTGAGGCTGCCGGTGATATACAACAGATCAAACTGGATAATATCTGTTAATGATGGGTTTTAAGTTGTTGCAAATGGTATCAGAGCCAGACACTAAGCTG
Source organism: Cucurbita pepo subsp. pepo (assembly GCF_002806865.2). Taxonomy (NCBI): domain Eukaryota; kingdom Viridiplantae; phylum Streptophyta; class Magnoliopsida; order Cucurbitales; family Cucurbitaceae; genus Cucurbita; species Cucurbita pepo. Next base: position 6,671,335 of record NC_036641.1, on the reverse strand, counting down.
TGTGCCAGCGAAAAACGTTGGACTCCCGAGGAGAGTGGATTGTGAGATCTCACGTCGGTTGTAGAAGGGAATGAAGCATTTCTTATAACAGTGTGGAAACCTCTCTCTAGCAGATGCATTTTAAAACCATGAAACTAACGACGATGCATAACGAGCTAAAGTGGACATTATCTGCTAACGGTTGACTTGAGTTGTTACATAAAATTCAAAGCTAACCATGGCAATTTTAAATATTTATTACGTCTAAATAATAAAATTTTAAATATTTAGAATGTAATATTTAAAAATATATATTAAACAAATGTCACTACTATTTACTAGAATTTTATCAAAATGAAATTTTATTAAATTATAAAAATAAAAAATTAACTTGGTAAGAAATCACATTGTTTAATTAATTAATTAATTAATTATTATTATTCAACGTCTCCCTAAATCTTAATTCAAGCTTTAAAAATTAAGGGAAAAAAAAAAAAGAAAAGTTCTTTTTCGGAAGTGAACTGAAAAAATATATGAATTGAGAATCAAAATGAGCAATAAATTTAAGAAGCGATCAATTCCAAGTAAAAATCCTAAACTCAGTTCATGTTCATTTCGTTAAGCTTCTTCAATTTGGAATTTGCAAGAAGAATTAGGGACATATTTTCGTGTTTGAAGGTGAAATCTTCCAAGAAATTCCGAAGAAAAGAAAAAGCCACAATCAGGTCGCGCAGAAACGCACCATTGATTCGTGGAAGAACGAATCAACGCGGCGTCATCAGTACTGATTACTCTTCAAATCTTCGCATATTCAATGGAAGCTTCGAAGTCTTTGAACCGAAATTCAAGGCAATCGCTAGTTCTTTTTTCTTTCCTATAAATCTTCATCATCGATTTAACCTAATCTCCACGTTCTCTGATTGTGTTTGATTTGGTTTTACACAATTCACAGCGAGATTAGGCGTTTGTTGGTTGATTTTCCTTCATGTGGAGGCTTAAGAGTAATAAATTATATCCTTATCTCTCCGTACATAAAGCGTTTTGGTCTCCAATGGCCTCCGCTGCACTTCATCCCTTGTCGAATCCAGTTTCCTTGAATTATCCGTCGTCTTCTCTTTTGGGCATTATAACACGTATGACTTTCATTTTTTAATCCGTTTTCTTGTCGTTGTTGTGCGTAGCTGATTCTATGTGGATTATTTCATGGAGTTTCTGATTTCTCCTGTAATTTAATGAGTTCTTTCTCGATTATTGTGACGAAATCCGAATTCCGTTTTTCAAACTAGAATTGAAATTTGAAGATATGGATTTGTTTGTGTTGAAATTCTTGCTGAATCATATGGACTTATTATCATGGGCTCATTTTTGGGGCTTTTCCTTGTTTATCATTCTTGCAGTTGCGGCTTCATATTTATCAAACAAAACTCCATCTCTTAGCCGAGGCATGCCTTCTTCATCAACTTCATTGGCAATTGCTGAGAACGAGACTCCTCTGGATAACATTGAACAGCTTGAATTATTGCCTGGAGTTTATGATAATTATGAAGGAGTTATTGTGGAAATGAAGGATCCTATGGATCCAGATGAATTTGGTTATTTGCTAAGAGCTTCACTATCTCAATGGAAACAACTGGTATTTGATTTCTGCCCTGTTACAGGTTGAACATGATTCTATGTTCTAAGCTTCAACTCTTATTTATGGTTTCTGTTTGCATTTTGATTTGCAGGGTAAGAGGGGCATTTGGATCAAATTGCCTATTAAACTTGCAAATCTTATTGAAGTTGTTGTTAAGGTACATTTTGTTCATACAAATTCATAAAATCTTCCTTATATGTGTTTTTTCTCAAAAAGTTTCTACTTCATCTCAGAGTTAAAGGCTATATCATGTGTTTTTTCTCTTGTACTGTGTATGAATTTTTGAGTTCTGCTACTACCGTTGAACTTTCAAACAGTTTCCAATATATATTTTCTGTTTCAATATCATCCTTACACTAATTATAATACACAGAAGTATATACTGATTTATTAGTCACTTTGGGCAAACTGGAAACCTCGTTACAGTTTAAGAGCAAAATATAAGCATACAGATGGATGTTACTTCATGTTTCCCTTAAATATGGCACTGGCCCAAAGGGTTATTGTGATATCCCACATCGGTTGGAGAGGGGAACGAAACATTCCTTATAAGGGTGTGGAAACCTCTCTCTAGTAGACGCGTTTTAAAACCTTGAGGGGAAGTCTGAAAGGGAAAGCCCAAAGAGGACAATATTTGCTAGCGGTAGGTATGGGCTGCTACAAATGGTATCAAAGCCAAACATTAGGCGGTGTGCCAGCAAGGATGCTGAGTCCCCAAGGGGGTGGATTGTGATATCCCACATCGGTTGGAGAGGGGAACGAAGCATTTCTTGTAAGGGTAAGGAAATCTCTCCCTAGTAGACGCAATTTAAAACCTTGAGGGAAAGCCCAAAGAGGACAATATTTGCTAGCCGTGGGTTTGGGCTATTATAGTAATTTTGACCCAATTGAGAAGTTTGTATCAAAAACTTCCTAAACTTGAAAATTCATATATAGTCTAGGGGCAAAAACTATAATTGCCTTTTGTTGTTGTTTATTTTTGTTTTTTGTTTTATACCGATGAGTAGCCATGAGAACGTGACATACAATATTTGGTTGTCGAGAAACTCTTACGATCCTAGACTGGTTGACACCACAGGGTTCAAACTAAATCCTCTCAAATCCCTCTACTTTTGTCCACATGACCCAAGGCCAAGCCCTGGTGGTTTAATTTAGCCTAAAGTTAAAATACCCTTGCCTTCTGCATCTTCTTAGAGAAAAAGTAGATTGGTCCAAGTCACTTTCTCATAATAATCCTGCTTGTTTTGTTTGATTTCAGGAAGGGTTTGTTTTCCACCATGCCGAACCTGATTACCTAATGCTCGTGCGATGGATCTCTGAAACTACAAATAGTATTCCTGCTAATGCTTCTCATCGTGTGGGCATCGGTGCGTTTGTAATGAATAGTAATCGAGAGGTACTTTCCTAACCCATGCTGTTTGTCTGTGATTTGAAAAGCAATAGTATGTTCATAATTTACTGTCTATTTGAAAGTTTCAGACTTAGAAGAGCTCTTTGTTTCTAGTAGCTAACATTAAGACTCCCATTCTGAAGGTGCTAGTGGTTCAAGAGATCAGTGGCAAATTCAAAGGTACTGGAGTTTGGAAGTTTCCAACTGGAGTGGTTAATGAGGTGAAGCAAAGTTCAATTTGCCGCATTTGTCTCAATTGAATAAGCATTCTAATGCTATAATGTAACTATTCTTTCTGTAGGGAGAGGATATTTGTGAAGCAGCAATTAGAGAAGTAAAAGAAGAGACTGGTGTAAGTAACAAGAAGCAAGAAATTGCATTTTTTTTAAAATTTCATTCTCTCTCAAATGTTTAACAGTTCGATTTGAATTCCATTCAGGTTGATGCAGAATTTGTAGAAGTGTTAGCATTCAGGTTTGAAATCTCTCCCACAATAATTGAAATAATTGTACTAAAGTGTGAGATCCCACTTCGGTTGAAGAGGAGAACGAAGCATTCCTTATAAAGGTGTGGAAACCTCTCCCTAATAAATGCATTTTAAAACCGTGAGATTGACGATGATACATAACGGACCAAGGTAGACCATATCTACTAGCGGTGGTCTTGGACTGTTACAAATGGTATCAGAGCCAGACACTGGACAGTGTGTCATTGAGGATGCTGGCCCCCAAGGGGGGTGGATTGTGAGATCCCACATCGGTTGGAGAGGCGAACGAAGCATTCCTTAAAAGTGTGGAAACCTTTCCCTAGTGAGACGCATTTTAAAATCGTGAGGCTGACAGCGATGCATATCGGGTCATAGTAGACAATATCTACTAACGTAAAGCTACTTTCTTTGATATTTCCTTCATATTTTATACAGTGCACCAAAATTTCCATTCACTGGTCAAGGGAACGGATCCCATCCTTACCATTGTTATTCTTACCATCTGCTCCTTCCTTGGGTAATGCAGGCAAAGCCACAGGTCATTCTTTACAAAATCGGATTTGTTTTTCGTATGCATGTTACAACCGCGCTCCTTTGCCGTTCAAAAGCAAAATTCAGAAATTGAGGCAGCCAAGGTATATTTTAAGTACACCATGATCATTAATGAGTCATGTCATTTCTTTTCAAATTTTGAAGTAACATTCCTCCTTGATCTATTAATGAGAGCCCCAAATTTGGAATCCATTGTTTCCATATCCATGGTTGATCAATAATCTAAACTTTAGGACAGGTTACACCCTGGCTGTCTAGATTAGTCGTCTTATAAAACTGTTGGTTAAGAACACGTATCCACGAATATGATACTAGCTCGGCCTTGACCTCTTGAACATCAACCATTTACATGCATCAAACATTCCTTTTACAGAATGTCATTCATGATTTCCATATCCATGATTGATTAATAATCTAAACTTTAGGAGGGGTAACAGCCTGGCTGTCTAGATTAGTCGTCTTATAAATCTGTCGATTAAGAACACACATCCACGAATATGATACTAGCTCGATGTTGGCCTCTTGAACATCAAACATTTATATGCATAAACACATTCCTTTTAGAGAATACCATTGATAATTTCCATATCCATGATTGATCAATAATCTAAACTTTAGGATGGGTAACAGCCTGGCTGTCTAGATTAGTCGTCTTATAAAACTGTTGGTTAAGAACACGTATCCACGAATATGATACNAATGCATTTTAAAACCGTGAGATTGACGATGATACATAACGGACCAAGGTAGACCATATCTACTAGCGGTGGTCTTGGACTGTTACAAATGGTATCAGAGCCAGACACTGGACAGTGTGTCATTGAGGATGCTGGCCCCCAAGGGGGGTGGATTGTGAGATCCCACATCGGTTGGAGAGGCGAACGAAGCATTCCTTAAAAGTGTGGAAACCTTTCCCTAGTGAGACGCATTTTAAAATCGTGAGGCTGACAGCGATGCATATCGGGTCATAGTAGACAATATCTACTAACGTAAAGCTACTTTCTTTGATATTTCCTTCATATTTTATACAGTGCACCAAAATTTCCATTCACTGGTCAAGGGAACGGATCCCATCCTTACCATTGTTATTCTTACCATCTGCTCCTTCCTTGGGTAATGCAGGCAAAGCCACAGGTCATTCTTTACAAAATCGGATTTGTTTTTCGTATGCATGTTACAACCGCGCTCCTTTGCCGTTCAAAAGCAAAATTCAGAAATTGAGGCAGCCAAGGTATATTTTAAGTACACCATGATCATTAATGAGTCATGTCATTTCTTTTCAAATTTTGAAGTAACATTCCTCCTTGATCTATTAATGAGAGCCCCAAATTTGGAATCCATTGTTTCCATATCCATGGTTGATCAATAATCTAAACTTTAGGACAGGTTACACCCTGGCTGTCTAGATTAGTCGTCTTATAAAACTGTTGGTTAAGAACACGTATCCACGAATATGATACTAGCTCGGCCTTGACCTCTTGAACATCAACCATTTACATGCATCAAACATTCCTTTTACAGAATGTCATTCATGATTTCCATATCCATGATTGATTAATAATCTAAACTTTAGGAGGGGTAACAGCCTGGCTGTCTAGATTAGTCGTCTTATAAAACTGTCGATTAAGAACACACATCCACGAATATGATACTAGCTCGATGTTGGCCTCTTGAACATCAAACATTTATATGCATAAACACATTCCTTTTAGAGAATACCATTGATAATTTCCATATCCATGATTGATCAATAATCTAAACTTTAGGATGGGTAACAGCCTGGCTGTCTAGATTAGTCGTCTTATAAAACTGTTGGTTAAGAACACGTATCCACGAATATGATACTAGCTCGGCCTTGCCCTCTTGAACATCAACCATTTACATGCATCAAACATTCCTTTTACAGAATGTCATTCATAATTTCCATATCCATGATTGATTAATAATCTAAACTTTAGAACAGGTAACAGTCCGGCTGTCTAGATTAGTTGTCTTATAAAACTATCGATTAAGAACACGTATCCATGAATATGATACTAGCTCGTCCTTGGCCTCTTGAACATCAAACATTTTTATGCATCAAACATTCCTTTTAGAGAATGTCATTTCTCTATTCTGACCCCCTCCCCGTTAAACAGTGGATGCCCATTGATGAATATGCAGATCAACCCTTTGTTAAAAAGAACTCGGGTTTCGACTACGTGGCAAAAGTATGTTTAGCAAAAGCGAACAACAACTATACCGGCCTCTCGGCGATACCTACATATTCTTCCTCTGGTAAAAAGACTTACCTGTATTCAAAACTGGACATCTGAACTCCCAATGATACCTTCCTCTAGCCTCTGCATTCCAAGAAGCTGAAAGGAATCTGTGGAGTCATTGTGTGTGTAGATCATGTCGTACCGTAAAACCATCTTTACATGTTCGGGTTTTGGGGTTCGAGAAAATTTCTAGTACTGATAATTTGTTGATTAATAGTTAGTCACATGACTTGTCGATTTGATGCATTCAATATTGTTTCTTAAATGTTGGCAATAAGGGTGAAGAGTTAATAAGATGGTCAGAATGGTACTAAAATAATGTACCATAGAATATTTCAAATAATTTTTTTAATTGTAATGCCAACTATTTGTTGAATTTAAATATGATGTGAGATTTTCTGTTAAATACAAATCATTATTAATTAATTTATGAATGGTTCTGAATTTTGTATAATTATTTTATACAATAATCTTAAAATTAATTATTATGGTTAGTTTAAAGTTAATTTTATCATACTCGTGCATATAATAATCATAACTTTTATTAAAAAAAATATATATATATATATTACTATAATTTCAAGCTAATATATGGACGACCTAGAACAAGTCTCATATTTTTTGAGTGGGCGGGTGGACCTAGAGACTCATCCTCCTCGTTGGTTGACTGGACATCCTCATCCTCACTATAATAAAAAGATCGGGAATGACCAGAGGTGTATACAAGGTCGGGAATGACCAGAGGTGTATGCAGTTCTCAGTATCTCTCTCATCCTCACTGTAATAAAAAGGTCAGGAATGACCAGAGGTGTATGTAGTCCTTAGTATCTCCCTCATCCTCTATGAGGTGTATGTAGTCCTTAGTATCTCCCTCATCCTCACTATAATAAAGCTGGTATGTAGTCCTCAGTATCTCCCTCATCCTCACTATAATAAAAAGGTCGGGAATGACCAGAGGTGTATGCAAGGTCGGGAATGACCAGAGGTGTATGCAGTTCTCAGTATCTCTCTCATCCTCACTGTAATAAAAAGGTCAGGAATGACCAGAGGTGTATGTAGTCCTTAGTATCTCCCTCATCCTCTATGAGGTGTATGTAGTCCTTAGTATCTCCCTCATCCTCACTATAATAAAGCTGGTATGTAGTCCTCGGTATCTCCCTCATCCTCACTATAATAAAAAGGCCAAGAATGACCAGAGGTGTATGCAGTCCTCGATATCTCCCTTCCCGACCAGAGGTGTATGCAGTCCTCAGTATCTCCCTCATCTTCATTATAATAAAAAGGTCGGGAATGACTAGAGGTGTATGCAGTCCTCAGTACCTCCCCCATCCTCGCGATAATAAAAAGGTCGGGAATGACTAGAGGTGTATGTAGTCCTCAATATCTCCCTCATCCTCACCATAATAAAAAGGTCGGGAATGACCAAAGGTGTATGTAGTCCTCGATATCTCCCTCATCCTCACCATAATAAAAAGGTCGGGAATGACTAGAGGTGTATGTAGTCCTCAGTATCTCCCTCATCCTCGGTCACCAAAGGTGTAAGTAGTTTGTTCTATCTACTTTTTTTAACCGACACATGTCACTAAATGTGGAATCCAATAAAACTTGGAGCACTAAACTTGTAAATTCAAAAAGATGAAAAGGACTGAAATGAAAAAGGTGCAAAAATAACAAAATGTCGGGACTTCTTCACGATTGATTCCACCGACACAAAATTAAGATTCCAGATCATTTTCCGACATAATTAATAATAATGATATTTTAAATAAATAAATAAAAACTAAACAATTATTCCAATTTAAATAAATTATAGTTTTTTTTTCAAAGTGGAAAAAAAAAAAAAAAAACCAAATCGCATAAAAAAGATACAACCCAATTTGATATTTAGAGTGACTGTACACCATCCACGAAAAAATAAAACAAAATAAAATAAAAAAAGCATCACCGACAAATAATTTAAAAAAAAAAAAGATAAATAAAAATCGCCGAATATAAGTGGACATTTATTTTGCTCTATGAATAACGGACCTCTAGTATCTCGCCACGTGCCGCCTCTATTGTAAAAATCATACGAGCAAAACACCCAACCACAAACTCAACATCATCACCACGATCGATTTCTGACCTTCCGATCCAAACGCCCCGTTTTTGTCCGATTTCTGATCCGCCGGTTCGCCGTCGGACTCGTCGGAGCCGATTGGCGAGTCGGCGTCCTCCTCCTCCTCGCCCTCGGACGCCTTAGGCGATGGCGCCTTTGTCTTCTTCTTCTTCGGTGCCTCTTTCGGAGCCGGGGCCTCTTCGTCCTCCTCTTCGGGCACCGCCTTGAAAAGCTCTCGCGGCTGCAGCACCTTGTCGACCTCGTACACCACCAACGGCTCTGAGTCAATCAGCGTCGCTGTCACCTCCGCCGTCACGACCTTCGTCTTCACCATCACGTCCTCGCCATCGGTCTTGATGTTGAAATCGTACTTGTTGCCGCCGTGGGTCGCGAGCGTGTTAACGACACCGTTGCTCGATTTGAGCATCTGTAGAGAGAGGTAGACCGGCATTCCGTGGTACAACAGCAGCGATACCTTATGAGCCTCCGTCAGATTCTTGTACTTCGGAAGAAAGTCGTTCAGTGCGGTATCCGTAGGGCAAAACACCGTCAATCCGCCGTCGATGTTCGACTGATAGGTCTCAGCAACGCCGGTGGCGATTAACAAATCGGTGAAGGCTTTGCAGCCTTGCTTCGGCAGAACTTCCGTCACATTTAGACTGAGCGGCGCCGCCGTCGGTGCCTCTGCATCGGCGGATGTTATGACCTGCAAAATTTGTTACTCAATTCGTTAAAAAGCAGTTCGTTACTCACAAAATTGTCGTCTTCTTGGAGTAAAATAATATGAACAATATATTCTAATAAGAAAATCCGATCCACAACAATAATGACCTTTTGTCGGTCACATAAATGCACCTGCAGTTCATCTTAAATCAATGATGATAAAATTAAATTTAATCCTAACCAATTTTTGCAATATAAACCTATTCAAAACAGTCATTATGTATCACTAATTCTAGATTTAAATCCGTGCTAATTAGAACGGCATGAAGTTTTGCCCTAATCTAGATTCTAGCCCTAGCAAAGATAAGAACCGAGAGTACCTTGCTGATCTGCAAGATGGAGATATTGTAGGGCATTTCCATAACCGATTTGACATAAAACGAATTGAATTCACCGCCATTATCTTCAGATGCAAATCCAACTTTTCCGCCTTTTACATTCGTGATATTCACATAACCAGAGGTGCCGAAGGCGGAACCAGAGGCCTGAAACAGAGTAGAAGAGAGCGTACTACCTTTAGAAAGCTGGTGGAGCTTTTTGGCGCCGTAGTAATCGACAAGAACGTGAAGCGAGAGCACATTCTTGATAGTGCCGACGGTGAAATGCTTGTCGAGGAGCACCGACATGGCGGAGTTGTCGAGAGCGAGGACGGTTATAGTGAGACGACGGTTGATTTCGCCTGCGAGATGAGTGATGGTGAGGTAGTGGTTAAAGGTACTGAACTCGGGGTGTTTGGCGAGGATTCTGGTAATGTTGTGAGCCTCAGCAGTGGAGGAGAATAGGAGGAGGAGGAAGAGAGGGAGCGCCAGAACGGCGGCGGAGAGAGAGAGTGGTCGCCGCATCGTGGAGGTTGAGACGGCGGAGAGAAATGGAGTGTTTGGGAGAGAAAATTTGGGCTGTGGATATGTGTTGTGTGAGGGTAAGGGATTTGAGAGGTTTTTAAGACCGGTGAGATTTAGAGAATGAGAGTGCCACACAGTCTACTTGGCATCCTAGCCAGCTCAGCATGCTGAAGTGGGGCCCATGGAATTTGGTTTGAAATTACCAATTTAGACTCCAAATTTAAATTTTAAACAATTTTTTATTTAAAATTTATATTTTTAATTTTAATTTTTTTTTTTTTTGCATAAATCTCTAAACTTTATAATAAAATTGATATCATACAAAATTTCATATTCCACCTTTATTAAATTAATAATTTTTTTAAAAAAATTCCACATCTAATCATATTTATATTATATAATAAGAATAATAAGACAAATAATAATAATAATGAAGGGTAATTATAAACAATAATTACGTAGTTGAAATTTACTAGAAAAATAAATAATAAAATCATGTAATTTTTTTCGACATTTAAATATTCGTAATTATTTAAATAAAATAAATATAGGGTATTATCGGGTCGGGTGGATTTAACGATAGATGCTCTCATTCTATTTTTTCTTCTCCTTTCAAGATCTACTCGAAAATAGAACTCGGGTTTCTTGGCCGTGATTTACGGGACGAATTTAAATATGAGTAAATAATAATTTTTTTAATCAATTTTTGAAGATATTTGGATATTCTTAAAAAAAAAAAAAAAAAAAAAAAAAAACCCGTTAGATAATAGGTAGAAGTAAAGTAAAGATACTTGACTTTCTTTATAATTATTTGAAAAACTGCTGTCATGGACTAGATGCTTCTGCACGTGCTTACTTGATTAAAAAAAATTAAGTGAATTAAATAAATATTTATAAATAATAATATCTCCTAAAAATATTTTTAATTGGTCCAAATTTTCTAATGATAATTAATTGTGAAAATCTTAATATTTTTTTATAAATACTTATAAAATATTAAAAAAAATAATGATAATTAAATTAGTTTAAAAAATGCAGATGAAAATTGATATATCTATAAAATTGAAATTTCAATACTGATAGTGTTGTTCTTAGTCCTATTCATAGTCGTTCATATATCTGACATGCTAAACCGACACTAAATACTTTAGGAATAAAATTATATATTTAAAAGAAAATAATAAATTATGGAAAAAATAGACAAAAAGAAAAGGGCCACCAACGAAGAAATAAATGGTTCAATGATTTGCTTTTTTTTAAATCGAACATTTGGATTCATACTAGATCTATTTTCGAGCATTTAACCCATTTTAGATGATTCTAATAAGTGGTTAGATTATCTCGACCAGTGCATTTTTTAGCATGATAAATCACATCTGATTCGCTGTAAAAATATAGTCACTATGAGATCTGACATCGATTTGAGAGGGGAACGAGTGCGAGCGAGGACGCTGGACCTTGAAGGAGGTAGATTGTGAGATCTCACATCGGTTGGAGATGAGAATGAAACATTCTTTACAAGGGTGTGGAAACTTATTCCTTGTAAACGCGTTTTAGAAATCTTGAGGGAAGTCCAAAGAAGACAATATCTGGTGGGCTTGAGCGGTTACAAATGGTATCAGAGCAAGACATCGGGCGGTGTGTCAGCGAAGACGTTAAGCCCCGAAGGGAGAAGGATGCTAGACCTCGAAATGGGGTGGAATGCCAACGAAGACACTCAACTCCAAATGGGACTGTTAACATAAGGAAGGAAGGAAAAAAAAAAAAAAATATATATATATATATATATGGTGTGTTAAATTCTATGAGTTATTAAATAATTTACCTAATAAATAATATTTTTTTTAAAAAAAATATTTTAATAATTCATAAAAAATATTATTTAATATCTATTTCTATTTATGTGTATATCAACTTAATTAATTAAATAAATAAAATAATGAGATGGAGTGGGGCCCACAAGTGTCGGCAGACAAGAGACTCCAACAAAGCCAGCCTGGCACGAGGATGGCTCATGTAACACCGTATTTGTCCATTTAATTAATAAAAGCTTTTTCTATAATTATTTTTAACTCCATATATTCCATTTAAATAAAGCCAATTATTTTTGCCCTTTTTATTCAACATAAGGGTCAAATATGTCATTTCACTTCCTAGTTTATATTTTTTATATTATTGTGGCTGTCATAGTCAGCATTATCAAATCCAAATATCCTTCTAACTTTAACAACGCACGAGCTAAAAAGTATAATTTATTAGAATCAATGGGCAAATTATTGAATAATTTGGTTCGTTTTTTGGATTGAATCTATTAATAATTAGGTTAAAAATAGTTTAAGTAATGATTTGGACATTTGTCGGTGGCAACATCGTCGTGTGACGTAGAAGAATTTAAGCACACTAAAGGAGCTGAGAACAAGTCAACTAAACCAAACATAGGGTCGAGGTTGTTTTATTCACGAAGAACCATAGAGAGCGCTCACCACTATTCTTCTAACGTAAAAGGTCGAAGTTATAGAAGAATCTACGCACATAATGTAAAATGTCGTCATGCGTTTAGAAGAATCTAAGCACATTAAGGAGCTGAGAACAAGCTCGATAAACCTAACTGGGAGATCCCACATTGGTTGGAGAGAAGAACGAAACATTCTTTATAAGGGTATGGAAACCTCTCCCTAGTAGACGCGTTTTAAAATTTTAAGGCTGATGACGATACATAACGAGCCAAAACGGACAATATTTGCTAGTGGTGGATTTAGGCTGTTACACTAACAAAGGGTCGAAGTTGTTTCATTCGTGAAGGACCTTAGAGACTGCCCGTGACTATTCTTCTAAGTAAACGGTCAAACATTGTTGTGCATTATGGAAGAATCTCAGCTCATTAAGGAGTTGAGAACAAGCTCGATAAACCTAACATAGGGCCGAGAATTCCCACGACTATTGTTCTAAAATAAAAGGTGACTAGCCACTCATTAACGTTCGGGAATCTGCTTGACATCTCATCGACAAGATTGGATACCCACATGTGATCGAAGTTTCATTTTAGTGTCCCGAACATAAAGACAATCATTTTGATATGCTTTTGCTTTATGTATAACCTATACTACAATATAGTTAGCTCTTTACTTGTTACATGGGTTAGCTTTATGCACTTATTCTTCCTTATAATAATCGACAACAACAAATTCATCTACTTTTCTAAAGCTCTTTTCGAGTGCAATTTAACGAGCTTAATTTATAAATTTACAACTACAACCCTTCAATTAGAAAATAATTATTTATCCATATTATCATCAATAATTCTTTAAAATTAAAACCGTAAAATTTGTAGCGATAGGGGCATTTTAGTCATTTTACTCAACAACGTCTTAAAAGGAATTTTTTGTTTTGCCTTGTCATTATTCTTCCCTTTATAAATTTACAACTATAACCCTTCAATTAGTAAATAATTATTTATCCATATTTTCATCAATAATTCTTTAAAATTAAAACCGTAAAATTTGTAGTGATAGGGGCATTTTAGTCATTTTACCCTATTCGATCTAAATTATTTTATTTTTCTAATTTTTTTACCCAACAGGAATTTTTTGTTTTGTTTTTTTAATGTTTTTCCTCTAATTTTCAAATAAACAATGAATATTTTAATGCCCACTTTCTTTAGTGGTTGAGAAAGCTCTTTTTATTTATTTATTTATTTATTTATAATAATAATAAATAAAATTGCAAAGAGAACGAAAGTAATTACTTTTTTTTATTTACATTTTTGCCCTTTATTTAAAAGATGTAATTTATGATATTTTCCCATTAATAATTTAAATATTGGATGAATGATAGAATGTTCTTAATAATTATAGCAATCACTGGTTGGTTCAAACGTCTTCGTTTTTACATTTTATTATTATTATTATTTATTGTGTAGTGTCCAATTTTTTTTGTTCGAGAATAATACTGTGACACCTGAGTAAATAGTAGGTATATGAATAAACCGAGACTACATTCGAATAAGAGTGATTTTAAAAATCGGGTAACTAAGAATTTTTTTTAACCTTTACCAACAAGGTGTACGTCCATTTTTAATGACTCGGTTATAGGAATTTCAAAATTAAGCGTGATTTACTTGGAGCAATCTCAGGAAACATGTGAAAACAAAACATGCTGAAATAACTCGTGTTAATCTGTGGAGATAGTAGTCTTCACTCACAGAAACGACAAGTAGGTAACGTAGTTATGCTATAGAATGTCGGGACAATGAATTGATAAATTTGAATTCTAAATCCAGTCATGTTGACCATGTTAGGCCCACAAAAGCGTTCATTTTAACCATGTTTTTTTTTTTTTTTTGACTAAAAATTAATTAAATTTCATGATTGGAAAGTCGTATGTCCTCACCATAAATATTAATATATTATATTATTTTAAAGGCCTTTAATTATGTTCTCATTTATTGTTAGTTTGTGGGCCTAACACCAAGTTGGGCTTTTGGGCCTGGTTTTGTTTGGGAAGATTTTGGGTGGGTAGATTGCTATTTCTTCAATATTAATAAATAAACAAATAATTATATTTTTAATTTTTTTTTTAATGTTAAATTTTAAAAATTTATGAATATTTTTTTATACAAATTACAAAATGTAATTGCATCTGTGTGAGATCTCATAATCTACCTTTGTTTTCTTCCTCAATTGATGTGAGATCTTACAATCCATCCTCTCATCCTCTTCCACATCTGACGTGGGATTTCACAATCCACCCCCACGGGGCCATGCGCTAGTTGGGGAGGAGAACATCATTTAAGAGGGTGTGAAAACCTTCCCTGCTAGAGGCGTTTTAAAGCCTTGAGAGGTTGAGAGGAAGCCCAAAGAGTACAATATCTGCTAGAGGTGAATCTGGGCCGTTACAAATGGTATCAGAGCTAGACATCGGACGATGTGCCAGCCTTCTCGCTGTTCTTTGAAGGGAGTAGACACGAGACGGTGTGCCAGTAAGAGCGTTGGGCCTCGTAGGAGGAGTGGATTTGGTGGCGGTCCCACATCTCGATTGGAGAAAGGAACGAGTGTCAGCGTCCAAACACGAGGCGGTGTGCTAGTAAAGACGCTGGGCCACGTAGGAGGGTGGATTTGGTGGCGGTCCCACATTGATTGGAGAAAGGAACGAGTGCCAGCAAGGATGCTAGGCCTCAAAAGAAGGTGAATTGTGATGTCCTACATTGGTTGTGGAGGAGAACAAGACACCATTTATAAGGGTGTGGAAACCTTTACTAGACACGATTTACAAGGGTGTGGAAACCTTACCAAGCAGACCCCTTTTAAAGGGGACAATATTTGCTAGCTGTTAATTAGGGCCGTTACATGCGTTTTGGCTGACACTATTTCCCTTCTCCAATTGATGTGGAACTCTCCAATCCTCTCCCTTCGAGGCCTAGCGCTCTTGTTGACACACCTCTTCGTGTCCACCCCTTCGGGACTCAGCCTCCTTGCTGGCATAGTGCTATTTGTAACAGCTCAAGCCCACCGCTAGTAGATATTGTTCTTTATACTTTTACTTTTCAGGCTTTCCCTCAAAGTTAAAAAAATCTCGAGAGACTTCCACACTTCTCCTCTCTAATCCAGTGAAATCTCGCCGTACCAATATATATTTTTTATTAATTTAGTGTTACTCGGTGGTAATGGGCAAATGGTCAAAATTGCATATCGAAGAAGGAAGTGGAAGCATCGAAAATTCCAAGCTAAGTGGACGGACCAAACAAGGTAGTGCCCTGTACTGTAGCTTTCTATCGTACCCACATTTTTGTTTTTCCTGAGATCGAATGGAAATGGAACTGAATAAGCGGTGCCAGTTCTACAACTATACAAATATATTGCCTTTTTTCTCCGGAACCACCCGCCAGGTGTTCGACAAAATGCCTCAATGGATAAGTAAAATAGTTTTTCTTGAATGGGTCCGCTATACAATTTGCTAATCAATTATCAGTTGATTCTTTATAGTAAAACGGTTTGATTCTTTTGAATTAAGACGATAGCAATCATAGTTGTGAATTGAATCCCACCAGTCAAAATCACTATAGAAACTACAGCTTGAAGGAAAGAAATGTTTATGTCAATAATTGGCAATTGTTTGTTGTATTGTTCTTGAGTTAGTAAGATGTGTTACATTAAACTTGGACCCTTTAATCACCAAATGTAGATGATTTGTGAATGGAATTGCTTTGAATGTGAAGAAACAGTGAACATTTCTATGGCAGCTCTGGAGATGTCTCTTTTGAAGGTCTACATCGAGCATTTTGCTGTCAGGATGGGCCAAGGAAAGAAGAAGCTGACTCATGTAGATGCTCCACCGGGTGGCGGTGTCAGCTTCTCCAACTTGGTGATATCAACATTTAACCACCTAACTCTCAACTTCAAGGAGGGCAGTAGAAGTTTACGATGCACGTGCTATCTCCTAACTTGGCCTGCATTTACTTTGGGTTTTCTCATCTCTTTCTCTCTCTAATTATCCATTTTTTTTCACTCTGGCTCTGCTCTGGTGGCTTGATTGTTGAGAAAGAAAAATCACTTTCATTAGGTTCTTGCACTGTCTTCCCCCAGGACCAAATGATTGCAAAAGTTTAAGCGGTTTACCGAATCTCCACAATGGTATGATATTATCCACTTTGAGTATAAGCTCTCATGACTTTACTTTTGGATTCTCGAAAAGACCTCGTACCAAAGCAGATGTATTCCTGACCTATAAATCCAGGATCATTCCGTTGATTGGACGTACGGACGGATGATAGAACGAGATGCCACTCCTTAGTCTGGCTCTGGCCATTTGGGTTATTTTGAAGCTCTTTTGCAAGTATAAGTATATCCTATTTATCTCATCAAATTGAGAGGGCTTCACTTGAATAAAGATTGTTGCTTAATCCAGCGTCCCTTCGGCTTCAGTCTCTCTCAGGGTATTAGGTGATTGGACATCACTAATCAAGTTATCTCAATCTTTTGATCTGTGAAGGGTTTTCCCTGAAATTGATTTGGATAAAAAATCACATGGGGAGGCAGTTTTGCTTTAGGAATGTCTTTCCATTGACTTCGTACAACAACAGAGACAAGTTAGCTTAGGCGACATCTTCTTCCCTACGCAAACTAGCTATAGGTCAGGTCAAGTATCATATACTATTATACCACAAGGTTTGTAAGATGAATTCTACAATTTTCTCTTTGAAGGTTTCACAAATATGCACAAGAAGTTGTTATCCGAAAGCAACATCCAGTTCTAATCAACAGCTCACCCTTGCTTGTTCTAGCAGCTCTTCTGTCTTTAGAAGCCAATTTTGGTAATTTTCTAACCTCATCTCCGACCTTTGTGTATCAATTGTTTTATAAGTTTATGAGCTAACCCGTGAGGTTAAGATAGGTAAAACAGTAATTTTGTACTATGATTTGGAGAACATCTCAATGCAGTGGTAGTTCAGGAGTGGCTGTTGGAGGCTCCAAAAGACTCCCTGCAGACAAAGGCAAGAAAAAAAAGAGTGTTCATGACGAGGCAACATTCCCTTTTAAATCAGCACAATTAGCAATCCAATAAAGGAATCTTCCAAATTCATTGGAGAATAAAAAACCACTCTTCATCGTTTTACAGCAGTAAGAGGGGTTTGTTTGGCTGCAAAGAAGTGGAAAAGAAGGAAGAGAAAGTGTCCTTGGGAAGTATGAGAGAAGAGAGAGAAAAACAGAACTCCATAAATACAGAGCTAACAGAATCCTCCCTTCACCCAACTCTTGGTTTAGATTCTAAATTTTTGTGGGATTGATCAACTGACGCAAGTTTGCATAAAAATCTTCTCCTTTTGTGGGGTTTTGTCTTTTTCCTCTATGTCCTGATGGTTACTCTTTTTCTTTTCATTTGGCCAATTTTTTGACGATTTGGGTTGTCTTCGTTATTTATATCCTGGTTCTTGTTCTGTTTTTCAGTGATGGACAATGCTGAGGGTAGCAAGAACAGAGACGACCTCTCTGGAGTCCATAAGTTTGAGGAGAATCACGACCAAAGGATGGACTGCACAGAGGATGCAATACAAAACAGCCACCACACTCGCACGTTTACAGACTCCAGAATTCAGATTTCTCCACAAAGCTTAGGCTCTCCTCAGGTTTGTTCTTCTGTATCTTTTTCTTAAAAAAAAGTTCATAATTATACACTCTTTCTCTTTCTCTCTCTCTCTCTCTCTTTCCATTCCACCCACTTCCTTGAATCTTTGAAAGAAGGAATAATTCTGGAGCTGTTTAATTGGGGGCATTTTCTTTTTGAAACTATGGGAATTTGTTCTGAGCATCCTGATATGTCAAGTAATCGAATATGCAGATCATTGTCTCTCTGTTAAAGCTTTTTGTTAATGCTTTGTTTACATTACAGACGATGGTTCATTCTTTTCTGTGAAACTATTGGATATATTTTTCTCCTTCACTCCATTTGAAGGCAACCTGTTAAAAAGGTTGTGCAGATTATTGTTTGTTGTCTGAAAGTATAGAAGAAAATAGAGCACCTAAAGTCGCCATTAATTGCCTAATAACTATGCCAAAAAAGGGTGTCTACACTGAGTGGGACCTTGTATTTATGAGAAGAAATCTGCCAAAAATAGTGTACCTACTTCGGTTTATTGAACCACCAATAACACTACTCTCAAATTAACCCTCTCATAGTTTTTTGTTTTCACTCATCTTCACTTCTAGTACGCTACAGTTTCCTTGTCAAGTCCTGGTCTGATGCTACTGCCTCAACCTCAATCTGTGCCTCAGAGTGCTGCTGCATTCATTGAAAATGTGTTCCATGAGACGAGGTCGCGTGTTAGGATCTCATGGAATCATGGTGGCAATCAAGTAGCCATTGTTGGATCATGGGATAACTGGCAGTCGAGGTAACCGACTTCGATGATGTGCTTTTTTCCTTCTCGTTCCGTTTCGTTTTCTTGAATCTCAACTCGAACAACCTTTGATTGTGTTGAATTTACTGTGTTTCTGTTAGAGAGCTCCTGCAGAACACTGGTGAGAAGTTTGTGGTTGTTAAAACTCTGCCGGTCGGTATCTATCACTACCACTTTATAGTTGATGGTTGGTTGGTTTATGCTCCAGATCTACCTTGGTCTCGTAATGATTCAGGGAATGCTTACAATATTTTAGACTTGCCGGTAAGTTTTGATAATTTTGTGTTCCTCAAGAATGCTATTACTGCTGCTCCACACAATTCTCATTGAACTATGTTTTCCAGGGCTATGTTTCTGAATTGCCTGAAAGTATGTTCGAGTTCGAAACTCCTCCGTCCCCGCCATCGAGTTACGACAACCAATACTTTAACGAAGACGATTTCGGCAGGCCTCCACCAGAACTACCTCCACAGCTGCAAGGAACCATTTTGAACGATCCATCTTCTTCGGTTGATGGTCGACCGTTGCCAGTTACGCCTCAAAATACAGAACTAAATCATCTCTATTTGCAGAGAAATGTCCAAGATCAGTTTTTAGCACTTGGATCTTCTCAAAGGATTCATGAAAAGTATTATACTATGTTTCTATTCAAGCCTTTGTCAAGAACAAGGTGATGTCCATACTCCTTTACTCATTCCATCCACATTTTCATTTTCGAAACTGAAATTCAGCAAATGAGTCTCAATATTGCTTGAAAAGTTGCTATCCTCGTAAGTTCTGTAGGTTGAGGAAGCATTAGTGCAGCTAAAAGGAGATTCTTCTCACTGAGCATATCAATTCAATTGCTATTTACTCTGGAAATCGGTATCACTCTTACAAAATCTTCCCCATCCCTTCAGTTATCTGTTTAAATGCGTTCTGGTCGTCTTTCCATCGCATTGAACATATCATTATTGTCGAAGAACATGTCATTACATATACACTCCTGAGCTAGCATTAGCAGTAAACCATTTTGGCAGAAAACGCATGGTACTTTTTTGTGAGATCGGAGAACGAAACATCCCTTATAAGGGTGTGGAAATCTGGGATACGTTTAAAAAACCTTAAAGGGAAGCTCTGGAAGAAAAAACCCAAAAAAGACACTATCGGCTAGTAGTAGACTTGGGCTATTACGATTTTAGCTATCCATTTCTCGGCCCTTACATCGAGTTACCTCTGTAGATTTAGTTAGTTACATGTTGAAAATGTTGAGGGTGTGGAAGCCTCTCCCTAGTAGACGCGTTTTAAGCCCTCGAAGGACAATATATGTTAGCGGTTCTTGGTTCTTGCGTCGAATTAGGTCGGTAGATTTAGTTAGTGAATGTAGGGGAAGAAATGGAGAAGTAGTTTAAAGGGCAGAATGAAGGAGGCATCTGTTTCAGATTTATGGTGTGAGACATCGCTATCTGAGACAGTAAGAGGAGTGGAGATAGACGAAGTAATGGGTGAGAGTCAGAGATGAATCTGTCTTTGTTGTGAGGGGGAATGGACGAAGTAACCCAACAATTCCTGTCTTCTCTTTGCTTCTTCTAAGCTGAATCTGTGTTGTCTTTGATGTGAAGGGGGATGGATGATGATGAATAACTTTCCAAATCTTTCATTTCACCTCAAACATCTCACTTAATTACCATAATAATAAATTCAAAATAAATACAACCATTTAATTCAAACTCAAAAATATCCACAAAACAAGAGTTCGACCCAATGCTTTATTTCTCTCCTAGTTGATCCCGATTCAACATTAGAAGTATATTGATTTTTCCCCAATAACTGAGTACTTTTGTATGTAAATACTGCATATTTGATTTCATCCATAAATTTTCTTCCCTATGAGTTTGAGTCTCAATACGAATGCTAGTTCTTACTGTTCATATGTTATGATATGAATATACCACATCAATTCCTTATGTATGGATGATGAGATTCCATCGATACAAAGCCAATTCCAATAGACTTATTGGAGGGTCCCATTGACGTGCATCCAGTAGGAATTGAACCTACGAATTCGCCAATTATAAACTTTTCTTAAATTTTCAAAACACATTAATTTTTTTTATAATATCTTTACCTTTAAAAAATACTATTGAACAAGTAATATTAAAAAATTTAGAAATAATTATAAAGCGTCAATAGACAATTTTCGCCCATATATTAATAATAAGAATTTGTGTGAATTTTTTTTATAAAGATAAAATAATAATATTTTAAAAATACAGTTTTGGATGAAAATAGTTAACAATATTTAAAAAATACCCCCAAATTTTTCTTAAAATTTTAATATTTAAAAAATACCTTTAATCTTTTCTTAAATTTTCAAAATACATTAATTTTTTTTTTTTTTAAAAAATGATAATACCTTTGCACTTTAAAATTAGACAATTTCCGCCCATATATTATCAATAAAGATTTGTGTAAACCTTTTTTTTTTATAAAGATAAACGGTGAGAATTTCATTAGTATTTTTTAAACATAGTACTAATGATAGTAATATTTTTAAACTTTTTAAATTTTTTTAAATTTTTTAATTTTTTAATTTTAATTTTTTTTTTTTTTAATTTTTTTAAAGAAGGGTAGGTTCCATCAAATAACATGAGATGCAAAGAATGGAAGCCACACTTGTTTAGTCATTAACCCCACACTTCTCCGCAGGAAGTTGGTCGCCGGTGGGACCAATCTCTCCCCTTCAACTTCCGTTCCGTTGGTTGCTTACAAGTTGATTCCGTTCCGTTCCGTTCCGTCAATTACCATTTGCCGGTGACCCCACGTTGCCATTAGTTACTTCTCTGCAGTGGCTAAAGCTTGGTTGGTGAATCGGATCTGGGTCTGTGTCGAGGAGCTTTGATTCTGGTTCATGGGTTACGGCGGAGAACTGCTTGCTTCCGAGCTTGGAGGTTTTAATGGAGGTTTTTAGTTCTTATATTGGTTGGAGAGGAGAACAAAACATTTCTTATAAAGGTGTGGAAACCTTTCTTTAGTATACGTATTTTAAAACTTTGAGGGAAGCTCGAAATGAAAAGTTCAAAAAAGACAATATCTGTTAACGGTGGACTTGGGCTGTATGCTCAATTCAAGGTTGCTTGGTTTTGTATGCTCGAGTTTGATTATTTGAGTCAATGCAACCAATTTGGAGTGTCAAATCAAGACATCGGGAATGCAGGCCTGATTTGACAAACTAGAGAAACAACTCTAGTGACCAAACCTAGGATTAAAATGTTAATTTTAAAATTTCAAGAACCAAATAGACACAACGATAAAACTTGAGAGACCATTACAGGTAGCTTGGAGCGTGGGATAGCTCGACCAGCTCTGTAGCCCAGATGGAGGAGTGTATGAAAGAATTAGATAGCTCCCAAAAGGCAAAAGTTCGGATGGTGACAAACCTTACCAAAGATTTAAGAGTTGCCTCGATGTTGTGAGGACAGATCTAGCGAATTTGAGCGCTATAGTAAACCTCACCATGAGAATAGTGAGAAAACAAGCATCGACAAGGGTGCAACCCATTTTAGTAAGGTAAAAGCATCACTTGTCGAAATCTAAGTTCTTTTGCAGGGCTCATCATGCTATCTGGAGAATTTCATCTTTGATCTCGAACAGTACTCTAAAGCCACAAGTACAATCATCGAGGAATAAAAAATCACCTTAACGTCAAACGCCAAGTTATAGTGGAGGTCCTGTAATATGGACATCTAAGAAGGTTGATGCATCATAGACACGTGGAAAACGCTAAATAGGAACTTCATTCTCAGTTCTTCCTAAAGAACGTCGAGATTTTGGCCCGATGAAAGATCTAAGTTGAGCACTCCATAAATAAAAGTTAAATAACATCTCCTAAACAAATTACTCTATCAGCATAGAAACAACACCACCTAATCTACAAAGAATTTCCTGTACATTCAGTTCAAGGGCACCTAGCATTCATTATTTGCTACCCAAATCATAAGGAACAAAGAAAAAAACATATCAACATTTGTTTACCTCGGATATTGATGTCGAAAACGATGCTGATCTGAGAAGGTTAGCCATCAATAAGACGAACATCGCCACGGTCTTCAAAACAGTCATTTTCTCCCCCTACAAGATGAACATCTATTCAGAAATCGAGAAAAACTCGAGCCAAGTAATAGAATCATAACAAGCTAAAGTAAGCGAACGGAATCGGGAAGCAACTACTACATGTAATTTTCAATTAGGATTTGGAGACTCGAATCGGTGAAGAAGACGATTAAACTCGAATCACCATTGGGTTCAAAGAAGACCCATTGAACGCCTAGAAAAAACTTGCAATGAAGATAGATACGCAGTCATCCATCTTAGTTGTTGCATACCGATGTAGGAGCCTCGATTACTCGACAAAAACTCAAATTTACATTCCTCGAACTAGTCGACTTCTCGATGGGACCAAGGTTACACAATGTTTTGGTATCGAGGTGAGTCAAAGACTTGCTATATACTTCTACTACAGCTTCAAATGCTGTCTTTCATACTGATTTTTATGTTCTGCACTTTAATAGATAATTGCAACTTGTGATCATCAATATCTTTCAGCACCGAAAAAAGGTTAGATCGATACACTTCACACTTTCGATTTGCACACTCCAACTCGTTCGTCAGTTCATTGATTTTCTTGTCCAAATCGTCCTGCCAAAAATTTCGAGAAAGAAAAAAAGTAAGAATGAAATCATGCAAGTGAATGAAGGATTGTCCAGCCACGGTCATGTCGAAATCCAATGCTAAATCTTCAAAACACTAAAAGGATGTCGAAATCCACCTTTTTTTCCTATCTAGAAATCTTGAGTAATGCATTCCATTATAAAAAAGGGAAGAAGTTGGAACCGAGAGATACAAAGAAAGCGAACTCGTACCTCGGACATGTTTATACCCAAGCTCCTGTCTTGACCTGTGCTACTACTATGATTAGTATAGCTTATATCATTTGCAGGGTCCGCTTTAATTCGCCCATCGATCGAAGAAATTTTACTGTTATTCCTTGGCGTATGAGAAACCCTTTTTACAGCCTCCTGAAGGGCATCCTTCGCCACATTATATGTATCGATAGTCTTTGCTCCTTCCTCGATGAATTTAAAAGCCTCGTGGCGTAGGGTAATATATCTCACAGTATGAGATTCGAGATAGTTGTTATAGATATCGTTCACATGGTCCTCCAATATCACGTTACTCTTCGCGTTTCTCGTCCATCGTTTCAATATGTAATGAGATGGAAGAGTAAGCACATTGGTCACTCTGAAGACAGCCAAGATATGTCTGCACAAAAGGCCTGAAAACTCAAACATCTGGCAACTACAATTTGCCCTCATCTCCACAACATTAAACTTCACATAGTGAGCTTTATGATCCTCTCCAAATTTGGCCACTTGATAAGTTATAACTTCCCCGTTATCATCGGCCTTCGAGGCCATGAAAGTTAACGTGCCAACTAACTCGTCTTGGAACCGTGAAAACAGCTTCCTGGTGTAAAGCTCAGAAACCTGTTTTTCCATTGGTGATGGAGTCTTTAGAACAGGGGAAGTGTTCATTGTATCATAATCTGCTTTTACTTCTTTCTCATTTCGACTCTCAAGAGCTTTTTCATACAGTTTGAAGAACTGACTCAAATTGGTTGAAGCATTCACATACCCATCAAAATATGAATTCATGCTATCACTTCGTTGTGTAATAGACATTTCAGCAAAAAAAGTGTTCCTCAAATACACCGGAACCCACTGCCTCCGAGCAGAGTAAACCGTCTGAAGCCACTCGTGATCCCTGAGATCATATCTGTCGACGAGCGACAACCAGCAGGACTCAAATTCCTCAATGGAGTCAGTCAAGTTTACACACTTATGGAAGTCAGCTTCAAAGCTTGGATGTTTAAGGAACACATGTGATAGCATCTCCTGGCATTTCTTGAAAATATGCCATTTGCAAAAACGGTGACGGGTCTCAGGGAAAACTTGTGCGATGGCTGACTGTATTACTGCATCATGATCGGTAGTAATCGACATAGGTGGGTGACCAGACATTGCTAAAAGCCACGTTCTAAATAGCCAATTAAACGATGCTTCAGATTCATTTATTAGAAAAGCACAACCAAACAACACTGGCTGTCCATGGTGATTCACCCCGGTGAAAGGAGCGAAGGGCAGACGATATCTATTCGATCTATAGGTCGTGTCGAATGTAACAGTATCGCCAAAGTAAGTATAGTTCATCTGAGCCTTTGGATCAGCCCAAAAGACATTGCCTACCCACTGATCCTCCTCTCCCTGCACGGCGTAGAAGAAGTTAGGATTTTCAGAATGCATTTGCCTTAAGTAATCCAACAGCAGTTGAATGTCGCCTTCTAAGCTCCTTTGGCGATTATTCCTCATATAATTTCGACAATCGACCTCCGTAAATCCAACTTTACTGATTCCACCATACTCCTTTATGAGTGCAGACATAATCCTGCGAGGTCCCATCCCAGCAGCCTGTAAAGTATCAATCAAGGTCTTTGCTGGACCTGATATTTGCCTATGAGACCTTAAGCAGTGCACCTGATCAGGAGGAACTAACTCATGGTTATGCTCTCTAACAAAACAAGACACAACCCATTTCCCAGAATCGTGCATCTTTACAGACAAGGATGCTTTGCAACCGACTCTTGTAACGGTTCGAGGGCGCTTAATTTCTCGGTCTTTGGTTCGTTTCTCATTCATATTCCTAAACCCCTCTTTGGCACAAACAAATTGCCTCTGTATAATCGCTCCATCACGCCTAGATCGACGGGAGGAGCTGACACGAGTACTAAACCCAACCCGTCGAGCATACGAGTTATAGAAAGCCTTGGCAGCCTCTTCCGACTCGAATTCCATTCCTTCATGAGGTTCAAGATCCAAAAGATCACCATCAGGAAGATAAATCTCACCACTGCCAGCACCACAACCAAGACCACTCAAAGGAGGGCTATCAATCATTTCCTCTTCCTCCATGGAATCATGCACCATAGCCATAGAATAGTCATCTCCATCTCTCCCACTGCCTCCCCCCAATCCAATATCAAATTCAATCACCTCATTATCCATGTGAAACAGTTAATATCCAATCAGAACTTACTTTGCAAACTCAATACCCATTCCAACCAGGTGAGTACAAGTTATAACTAGAAGAGATCAGTCACTCAACTCACCTCATATTCAAAGGCAAACCACAATACCCATTAAATCAAACACAAAAACAACCAAAACCCATAACCCAAAAATGAATTCAGATTTAAGCATCCAACAATCCACAGAAATTACTCAACCAACAACCAGAAAACAGAAAACGAAGCACAATCCAGTAGGGGGTTCGGGTTCGGGTTCGCGGGGCCGAAAAACCCTAGAAATGAAATTGAATTTTGCCGGGAACTCGAAAGAGGCGGGGAAATTTCAGGAGCGGAAAGGGAAGAGGAAAAATACCGTGGATTAAGTGGAAAATTGGACGATGATCGCCCAGAGACGGTGAAAGAGCGCTGAGAGTTCACAGGACGGCAATGGATTCTTCGTGCGGTAGCGCAGCCTTGGAAGGCTCCAAAAACTTTGTTCCAATGAATCGCCGACAACTCTCTCAAATGCTCGCATGCCGTCGCCAACGTAAAGATTGAATTCGAAATTATTGGATTGAATTTCTATTTATTTTTGTATGATTTTATTTATTGCTCAAAATCCGCTTTTTAATCTCTCAATTTTCACAAAACTATCTCTTTCTTGTTTTTATTATAAATATATTTCAATTTCCATATAATTTAGCTTCATTTTAATTTAATTATGCATCTTAATATAAATATACGCTAAATTAATAAAAATATTCATAAATTTTATATTGTATCTAACAAAATACTTTAATAATACTACTTTGCTAAGAGGAGATCTCGAAGAGCAAAATAGACGGCATAAAGCAATCCCTTCCAGCCAGACAATCCACGGAGTTGAACACAAGCCCTTTTTAGTCAAGATTCGGTCGGATTCTTCTATCAATCTCCTCGCCCTTGCTTAACTCCTTGTTCTGTAAACCAGTCGCTGGTTAATCTGATCGGACTCAGGACACGCGAGAGCCCAACCCGAGAAGTCGGAAATAACAGAGAGATAAAGCAATATAACATGTTCGGGAAGCGCATCTCGCATCGCATACTAGAGAAAAAGTTAAAAAAAAAGTACCCCATGAACTTTTAATAGTATTTCAACATTACACTTAAAACTTTACAAAATACTCCTGTCATACCTGTCATACTCAAGTTAAAAAAATATCAATAAAATTTTAAAAGTCATATTAATCTGTAAATTTTTTTTACCGTCAAACAGATGAACAAAAGCTGTCTATCAGACACCTCGTACATTATTTTTTGGGTACGAAAAATGTATTTTTTATTTTTTTCCTAATAAACCTTAAAGTTATTTTTGTAAATTTTTATAAATCTTCACAATATTTTTAAAACAAAATATTAATAATTTTCATCACGAAACTATATATATATATATATATATATATTTTGCTTCCCAGAATTAAAATAAAACAAAATTTCAAGAAAACAAAAGAAAAAATTAAGGTTAATCCTTTGCAATTACATGAGAATACATGTATATATATATATATATATATCAAAATTTCTCGTTTAGTCCTCAAAATTTATCTAAATTATTCCTTAGTCCCTCTTCTTCTTCTTTATTTTCAAACATACCCCAATTTAGACCCCTTCAAACATAAATACANAATTCGAAATTATTGGATTGAATTTCTATTTATTTTTGTATGATTTTATTTATTGCTCAAAATCCGCTTTTTAATCTCTCAATTTTCACAAAACTATCTCTTTCTTGTTTTTATTATAAATATATTTCAATTTCCATATAATTTAGCTTCATTTTAATTTAATTATGCATCTTAATATAAATATACGCTAAATTAATAAAAATATTCATAAATTTTATATTGTATCTAACAAAATACTTTAATAATACTACTTTGCTAAGAGGAGATCTCGAAGAGCAAAATAGACGGCATAAAGCAATCCCTTCCAGCCAGACAATCCACGGAGTTGAACACAAGCCCTTTTTAGTCAAGATTCGGTCGGATTCTTCTATCAATCTCCTCGCCCTTGCTTAACTCCTTGTTCTGTAAACCGGTCGCTGGTTGATCTGATTGGACCCAGGACACACGAGAGCCCGGGAGGACGGAAAGGACAGAGAGATAAAGCAATATAGCATGTTCGGAAAGCGCATGGATTCTTCTATCAATCTCCTCGCCCTTGCTTAACTCCTTGTTCTGTAAACCAGTCGCTGGTTAATCTGATCGGACTCAGGACACGCGAGAGCCCAACCCGAGAAGTCGGAAATAACAGAGAGATAAAGCAATATAACATGTTCGGGAAGCGCATCTCGCATCGCATACTAGAGAAAAAGTTAAAAAAAAAGTACCCCATGAACTTTTAATAGTATTTCAACATTACACTTAAAACTTTACAAAATACTCCTGTCATACCTGTCATACTCAAGTTAAAAAAATATCAATAAAATTTTAAAAGTCATATTAATCTGTAAATTTTTTTTACCGTCAAACAGATGAACAAAAGCTGTCTATCAGACACCTCGTACATTATTTTTTGGGTACGAAAAATGTATTTTTTATTTTTTTCCTAATAAACCTTAAAGTTATTTTTGTAAATTTTTATAAATCTTCACAATATTTTTAAAACAAAATATTAATAATTTTCATCACGAAACTATATATATATATATATATATATATTTTGCTTCCCAGAATTAAAATAAAACAAAATTTCAAGAAAACAAAAGAAAAAATTAAGGTTAATCCTTTGCAATTACATGAGAATACATGTATATATATATATATATATATCAAAATTTCTCGTTTAGTCCTCAAAATTTATCTAAATTATTCCTTAGTCCCTCTTCTTCTTCTTTATTTTCAAACATACCCCAATTTAGACCCCTTCAAACATAAATACACAAAACTCCAAGCCCCTATAAATAAATTTAAAAAATTAAAAAAAAAAAAAAAAAAAAAAAAACCCCAAAATTGTCTTTTTTAAATATATTATTTTAAAAAAAATTCCACCCTCTTATGGGAACTCAAAGCCTCCTCCACCAATGGCAGCATCAGCATCCTCTGCCTTGGGTGGGCTTATGGCTATCCACAACAAAGACAGCGTTATGGCTATCAAACCAGACCAAACTATCACAATTGTCGGTGTCTTTCCTCTCCTTCCCATCAGCCCCTTCGCAAATGGGTACAAATGGGCCAATACCCAAAAGCTGAAAAACGCCCCACCAATGAACTTGCTCCATTGTGGCACTGTGCTGTATATTGTCCTTGAAAATGCCACCACCATGGCTATGATGTTCATCATCGCTATCACAATTGGTGGCACCATTAACGATGTCCATTTCACGAGGTATAAATCCGCGTAGATGTCTTCGTTTTCGTCACCTGATGACTTCGACGTTAACGTGAATGAGATCTCTATCCCTGCTATCACCTTCAAAAGCCCCTGTACTACCGCCGCTAAGTGAGCTGACGTGCCTGTGATTAGAGTTTTAACATGTCAATGTCAATGTCAATGTAAAGGTCGGTGTTGTGGAAGTAAAAGTTTCGAATTCTTGACCTGAAATGAGCCAAAATTGTTCGTTTCTCCACCATTCTTCTAACCCAATGCCTGACCATTTCACTTCGAGAATGGCTAATGAAATCAAACATATTGTGATGATGAGAAGGTAGATTAAGAAAGTGGCGTTGAGTGATTGGACAATGAAGTTCCCGGAGAAAAGAGAGAGTGCCGGGAGGAAGCAATAGACGATGAGGAAGATCGAGGTGAAGGGATAGATGCCGACGTTAAGGTATGCAAGGCGTTGGAGAAATTTGAGGCGTCTCGTAGCGAGAATAGCATTGTTTCTTGAGAAAAAAATCTCGACTGAACCTGTTGCCCATCGAAGCACTTGATGGAGACGATCCGTTAGATTAATCGGAGCTGACCCACGAAACGCATCACGCTTGGTAATGCAATACACTGAGTGCCATCCACGGTTATGCATACGATAACCCGTGACAACGTCCTCTGTAACCGATCCATAAATCCATCCTACTCGATCACCCCATTCCGTTTTGTCCTCGTACCTTTGACAATAAGCAAATTAAGTAGCTACTTATACTTAAAACATTAGAGACTAAAACATATATTTAACGTATCATACCAACACGAAATGACCGAGACAGCTTCAGCGACCGTTGCAGCGTCGAGCGGTTGACGTGGAACCCTCAAGGCCCCGGGAGGTCGTCCGTACTTAACCGCGGGATGATCAGCAATCGGGCGACCTTGAAACTCAGCAACCAATATAGACTCAGCCAACATTGTGGAATTTCCAAAACGCTTGGGAAGTAGATTCACATCAAGGTCAGGATCAAAGTCAGTTGGCTGCAACGGTTGTGTTTCAGGCTGATCACTTTTAGCCTGTTTCATCTTATCGGGTTGCGGCGGGTCGAACCCGTAGAGCGCGAACCGCCTAAACATACAACCCGTCCCGACGTACACCGGACCCTGTATTCCATCGAGCGCTCTCATATTACCATCGAAGAAGACCGTGTTATGATTGGCGTACCGATCGGAAGGATCAATGCCTTCAAATCTTTGAGGGAATTGAATGTAACATATGTCCTCCCCACCACGGTCCATCATGAAGCACATTCCCTCTTTGATGGCTTTGCAATTGTAGATGTAATGATCACAATCAAGGTTGAGAATGAATGGACCATTTGACAAAACGGCTGAAGATCTTACAAGGGCATTCATGGCTCCCGCCTTCTTGTTATGATCGTACCCGGGTCGTTTCTCACGAGACATGTATACGAACATCGGAAGACGAATGTCGACATCTGTGAAGTCTATGATCTTCTCGTCTGTGCTCCCCAATAACGGGTCGTGGCTTGGAGGCTTTAGCATCACCTATCAACGAGCGAGAAAGAAAGTTTTAGAGAGGAAACAAATATTCCCGAACATATCAAATGTAATGGCACCCAATGACCTCGACATTCCTCTGCATCCCTTGCAATATGGTCACGTTATCTATTTGTCACGAACTACTTCTAAGAGTGAAGACTATCCCTACAGACTAACCTGAGGCGGTTTAATATGTTTTGTCATCACTCACATGCTTCCTCGAAAAGCACGATTCTATACCTAATGATCCCGACATGCCCGACATGCCCCTGTATCCCTTGCAACATGGTCACACTATCTACTTGTCACGAAGTGCTTCTGAGAGTGAAGACTATCCCTATAGACCCACACTCACATGCTTTCTCGGGAAGCACGATTAACTTTAGGGTTCTTACGATTGAGCCACCGAACAAAATGTGTTCTTTGTTGGTATAGACAGTAACTTCAATTGTGATCACTCTCGTTCGAATGTGGTCTCGGTTAATTGTAGTTTAGATTCTATACCTGAAGAATTCCGGAGTGGTCGCCCTTAGAATGGTCGCCAGTAGGGACAACCCAAGTGCCAGGCCAATGTGAGCCATCAGCCATCCATGTTGCTTTTTGAACCTTAATTGGCTCCATGGCATCTGGTCCTCCCTTTTCTTTCATGAGCTTCCACATCTTCATCTCTTCCCTTGCATTGAAAGCTTCCGATCGCCTCCTAATCGAGTCCGGGAGCCCGTTTGTTCGAACCTTAAACTCGTCGTACTCCCGCTTGATCTTCCTTCTATCCTTCACAAAATCCGATCTACTCTTGTTCTTCGTTGGATCCACTTTTAAACTAAAATAGCTTTCGGGATTCCTCGGCTCGATATCGTGCTTACGACAAAACGGTACCCACAAATCTGCGAAACTCGCAGCCTCCGCCATTGCCTCAAATGTCAAGAGAGCGCCTCCGTCATCAGAGACGTAACATGCAAGTTTCTCAACTGGATAATCAACTGCAAGGATGGATAATATGGTATTAGCAGTCACGAGAACCGGTTCCTTTTCAGGGTCGGCTGTGGATACAAACAAGTCGACTCCCGGGAGGTCGGAACGGCCGGTGGGATTCAACGGAGACGGTGCATCAAACTTGTCGTAAAGGACTTGAAGATCGGTCGCGCGATTAACGGGACATAGCTTCGGAATTTGATCAAGAATCCAAGAGAAAGCAAACCATATCTCACAAACAATAGACATTAGCCATAGCCATATTGCATCCTCATTTGGATGTCGCACTCTCCAATGCAAAAAGAAACCCAACACCACAAATCTTACTAATATCAATAGCCTGCAAAAAAAACACAACCAAATTTGCACGTTTGACGATAATCTATAAGATATCGAGTCATTCATGTACTAAACCTGTAAGGACTGATGATGCTTGCTGGGATCGGAAACGTTCGGCTCAGCGGTTTCCATGGCTTGTCCATTGCCTCCATCATCCCGTCACCGAAGTTGTCGTTGCCACCGTTGCCGTAACCGTCCTCCGGAGTCCAATAGGCACTACCAACTCCATAAGTTCCCTTTGACTCAAACAACCATTTGTTGTGGTCAAACTCACCAGTTTGGTTTAGCTTCATCATTGACATGTTTTGTGAGCCACCTTTAGACCCATCTGGGCCATGTAATTGCAATGCTGAATACTCGTTGGAATCTTCCTCATAGTCTCCCACTTTGTAGGGCTCTTTGCAGCCAGGACATAGTCCTGTTTCCTTCAAGGCATCAAGATAGCAATCCCTACATATTCTAAACCTGCACGAACATCGAGTTCGACGATAACGATATGACATAACTGTAACGACCCATATCCACCGCTAGCAGATATTGTCCTCTTCGGGCTTACGTCTGCTAGGGAAGGTTTTCACACCCTTATAAATGGTGATTTGTTCTCCTCCCCAACCAACGTGGGACACACAATCCACCCCCCTTTGGGGGGCTCAGCGTCCTCGCTGTCACTCTTTCCTTCCTTCAATCGATGTGGGACCACCCCCAAATCCACCCCCTTTGGGGCCCAGCGTCCTTGCTGGCACACCGCCTTGTGTTTACCCCCCTTCTGGAAACAACGAGAAGGCTGACATATCGTCTAGTGTCTGGCTCTGATACCATTTCCCTTTCGGGCTTCCCCTCAAGACTTTAAAACGCGTCTCCTAGGGGAAGGTTTCCACACCCTTATAAAAGGTGATTTGTTCTCCTCCCCAACCAATGTGAACCAATGTGGGACATCACAATAACGATTCTAAAGTTTAAGTTGACGGGTTATGAAAAAGAATCGAACCTGCATTCGCAAGGAGTGATATCTTTACCCCGCTCGTCTTTCATGACCTTGCCATCACAAGCCGGCATGGCACACGAAGATCCCTTAGCTCCGGCCATTTGAGGATGAGTAACCTCGGAATCTATCACCTTATCCATAAGATGTGCTCGTGTAACGCTGTTGAATCCACCGGTAAACAACGAGTTCGAGACGTATTGCTCCTCCGCTTTGCTCGCTATTGACNTGACAAATTAAATTAAAATTTAACTAGTTCTATCCCATGAATTTGATATATTTTCTTTGAGATCCCACGTTGGTTGGAGAGAAGATGAAATATTCCTTGTAAGGGTGTAGAAACTTGTCCCTAATAGATATGTTTTAAAATCATGATAACACTGTTGATGATTATTGGGAATGAGTCTCACATTGGTTAATTTAGTGGAAGATCATGCGTTTATAAGTGAGGAATACTATCTCGATTGCTATGAGACCTTTTGGGGAAGACCAAAGCAAAGTCATGAGAGCTTATGCTAAAAGTGGACAATATCATACCGTTGTGGAGAGTCGTGATTCCTAATCGACACTACATAATGGGTCAAAGTGGACAATATATGCTACTAGTGGGTCTGAGCTGTTGCAAATGGTATTAAAGCTCGACATCGGGTGGTGTACCAGTGAGGACGCTGGCTCACAAGGGGGTGGATTGTGAGATGGGTCAAAGCGGACAATATATGCTAATAGTGGGTTTGAGCTGTTGCAAATGGTATTAGAGCTCGACACCGAGCGATGTACCAATGAGGACGCTGGCTCACAAGGGGGTGAATTGTGAGATGGATCAAAGCGGACAATATATGCTAATAGTGGGTCTGTGCTGTTGCAAATGATATTAGAGCTCAACACCGGGCAGTGTACCAGTGAGGACGCTGACTCACAAGGGTGTGGATTGTGAGATCCCACGTCGGTTGGAGAGGGGAACAAAGCATTCCTTGTAGGGTGTGGAAACCTCTCCCTACTACAGACGTTTTGGTAGGTAACTGGTCAAAGCTGACAATATCGTAACACNCATAGCTTCGGAATTTGATCAAGAATCCAAGAGAAAGCAAACCATATCTCACAAACAATAGACATTAGCCATAGCCATATTGCATCCTCATTTGGATGTCGCACTCTCCAATGCAAAAAGAAACCCAACACCACAAATCTTACTAATATCAATAGCCTGCAAAAAAAACACAACCAAATTTGCACGTTTGACGATAATCTATAAGATATCGAGTCATTCATGTACTAAACCTGTAAGGACTGATGATGCTTGCTGGGATCGGAAACGTTCGGCTCAGCGGTTTCCATGGCTTGTCCATTGCCTCCATCATCCCGTCACCGAAGTTGTCGTTGCCACCGTTGCCGTAACCGTCCTCCGGAGTCCAATAGGCACTACCAACTCCATAAGTTCCCTTTGACTCAAACAACCATTTGTTGTGGTCAAACTCACCAGTTTGGTTTAGCTTCATCATTGACATGTTTTGTGAGCCACCTTTAGACCCATCTGGGCCATGTAATTGCAATGCTGAATACTCGTTGGAATCTTCCTCATAGTCTCCCACTTTGTAGGGCTCTTTGCAGCCAGGACATAGTCCTGTTTCCTTCAAGGCATCAAGATAGCAATCCCTACATATTCTAAACCTGCACGAACATCGAGTTCGACGATAACGATATGACATAACTGTAACGACCCATATCCACCGCTAGCAGATATTGTCCTCTTCGGGCTTACGTCTGCTAGGGAAGGTTTTCACACCCTTATAAATGGTGATTTGTTCTCCTCCCCAACCAACGTGGGACACACAATCCACCCCCCTTTGGGGGGCTCAGCGTCCTCGCTGTCACTCTTTCCTTCCTTCAATCGATGTGGGACCACCCCCAAATCCACCCCCTTTGGGGCCCAGCGTCCTTGCTGGCACACCGCCTTGTGTTTACCCCCCTTCTGGAAACAACGAGAAGGCTGACATATCGTCTAGTGTCTGGCTCTGATACCATTTCCCTTTCGGGCTTCCCCTCAAGACTTTAAAACGCGTCTCCTAGGGGAAGGTTTCCACACCCTTATAAAAGGTGATTTGTTCTCCTCCCCAACCAATGTGAACCAATGTGGGACATCACAATAACGATTCTAAAGTTTAAGTTGACGGGTTATGAAAAAGAATCGAACCTGCATTCGCAAGGAGTGATATCTTTACCCCGCTCGTCTTTCATGACCTTGCCATCACAAGCCGGCATGGCACACGAAGATCCCTTAGCTCCGGCCATTTGAGGATGAGTAACCTCGGAATCTATCACCTTATCCATAAGATGTGCTCGTGTAACGCTGTTGAATCCACCGGTAAACAACGAGTTCGAGACGTATTGCTCCTCCGCTTTGCTCGCTATTGACGAATCCATCGGTTGATTATCCGGTGTTGGAGGAATATGCACCGTGTAGTTAATATAATCCCCCGAAACCTCTCCCGACATGTCGAGATCTTCTCTCGACAAACTAACATACCGACCGCTCGATGTTCTTCGAGCAAACTTAACCGTTTGTCCACTCGCAGCACGAATGCTTGTGGAATTCGCAGATGCGCCCGGGCTGCGAATCGCTTTCTTAGATGGTTGGTTGGTTAAAGTTGCCATTGTTGATGTTGGTTTAAGCTGCAAATTCCCACAGTTTTCAATCAAAACATCCTTTTAGGCTCTGAAAAACCCCATCAGCTCCCATCTTCCTTAGTGACCCAAATGAAAGAAACCTTAAAGTTCACGAAAGAAGAACAGAAATGGAAAATATGTTTGGAATTACAAAGCTTGTGAGAGAAAGGAAGGGAGCTTGAAATCAATGGTGGGCGTTGTTCGAAGAAGTTAAGAGAGCATATGGTTGAAAGTGAGACATAATGATTGATGGATTGATCCAACGGTGGGGATTTTGTTGGAGAGAGGCCAAGTTCATCCAAGGCTAAGTTTAGAAACGCTTTGTTGAGGATTTTAAGGATTGTGTTTGTGGAGGTAAATATAGTGTTTTTTTTTTTTTTTTTTTTTTTTTTTTTTTNTCGACACTACATAATGGGTCAAAGTGGACAATATATGCTACTAGTGGGTCTGAGCTGTTGCAAATGGTATTAAAGCTCGACATCGGGTGGTGTACCAGTGAGGACGCTGGCTCACAAGGGGGTGGATTGTGAGATGGGTCAAAGCGGACAATATATGCTAATAGTGGGTTTGAGCTGTTGCAAATGGTATTAGAGCTCGACACCGAGCGATGTACCAATGAGGACGCTGGCTCACAAGGGGGTGAATTGTGAGATGGATCAAAGCGGACAATATATGCTAATAGTGGGTCTGTGCTGTTGCAAATGATATTAGAGCTCAACACCGGGCAGTGTACCAGTGAGGACGCTGACTCACAAGGGTGTGGATTGTGAGATCCCACGTCGGTTGGAGAGGGGAACAAAGCATTCCTTGTAGGGTGTGGAAACCTCTCCCTACTACAGACGTTTTGGTAGGTAACTGGTCAAAGCTGACAATATCGTAACACTGGGTTCCCCAAAGCATTCCTTGTAGGGTGTGGAAACCTCTCCCTACTACAGACGTTTTGGTAGGTAACTGGTCAAAGCTGACAATATCGTAACACTGGGTTCCCCAAAGCATTCCTTGTAGGGTGTGGAAACCTCTCCCTACTACAGACGTTTTGGTAGGTAACTGGTCAAAGCTGACAATATCGTAACACTGGGTTCCCCAAAGCATTCCTTGTAGGGTGTGGAAACCTCTCCCTACTACAGACGTTTTGGTAGGTAACTGGTCAAAGCTGACAATATCGTAACATTGGGTTTGGTTTGGGTTGTTGGCTGTTACAACGTGATCCAATCCAAATAAGTTTATAAGGCAACAGAAACCTTATCTTTTTTGGGTTTTTGGGATTTTCGAACACCCTAATTTGATGCGGCTTAAAAAGCATTTTTTCGAAAAGCAATTCCGAACACGTTAGTAATTTGACACGTGTTCGTCCATAAAATCGAAACCGAACTAGTTAACAATATTATTGAGATAATTTTGTTGAGAAGAAGAGGTTGCATATTTCTTTGAAACATTATATGAAGTTTGAGGATCTTCACCACGTAATATCAAAAGAGACTCCTAAAACAAATAACTTCACTAAGGATGAAAACTTGCTTCACAGTTTATATAACCCCAACACGGCCAGAAACTCAAAACACAGACAGAAACACAAAGAACAAGGAAACAGATTCTTCTTCATTTCAAATCCCAACACGGCCTCCTGACCTGATTGATAATGGCGTCTTAAACCAACCCTCCTCTGTTCTTCTTTTTTTTTTTTCTCTATTCCTACTCAACAGCAACAGATTAGAAAAAAAAACCCAAAAAAAGGGGAAGAAAAGAAACACTGTTTTTTTTTTTTTTTTTTTTTTTTTTTCTCTGATTTATACATTATACATACCTCCGCCGTGGACGGCGTAGCTCCGGCGAGTTGGTAGACTAGGAGGATGAAACAGTGGCGATGTCTCTGATTGATCTGTTGTATTTCATGTGGCTTTTGACGAGTTGTCCGGCTGCAAGGGCGGACATGAGAGAGAGCTCTCCTGCTAGCACTGAGCCAGCTACAATGGTGGCTAGGAGCCTGGCGTTTGAGCCTGGTGCGTCTCTGTTAGCGCCCTTGACTCCTAGCAGATTCAGACAAGCAGATTGGGAGGCTAGTTGTGTCCCCCCACCAACTGTACCAACCTGTAGAATCAAACGAAATTGATTCTCAATCATGATTATGGCCTATAAAATAATACTTTAATGTTTGTTTGGATCCTATTTATGTGAAACAAAACAAAATACATGATATTGTTGATTCCAATTCAACCTTGGGATTCGCAATTGTTGAATCTAAAACGAAGTATGGTATAAATTTGAATTGGGTTGTTAGTTCGAACATAACTCTATAAACAACGTATCAATTATGTTTTGATCTTTGGATTCACAATTGTTGAACCTAAAATGTTTTAGTTCGGTCCCCCTATCGGTAACAAAATTAAAACTCCCTTAAAATCAAGCAAATCTGACCTCAATGGAAGGCATAGTGACGGATACGTGAAGATCCTTGCCATCATTCACGGCCTCCATCATTGTAATGCAGTGTGAACTCTCCACGTTCTGTGCAGGATCTTGGCCAGTGGCAATGTAAATGGCAGTAACAATGTTACTGGCATGAGCATTGAATCCACCCAGAGCTCCAGCCATGGCGGATCCAACAAGATTCTTAAGCATGTTAAGTTCTACCAAAGCGTCCACGGTGGTTTTCAGCACCTTCCTCACCACATCACCTTTAATTATGGCTTCACAAACCACTGATTTCCCCCTTCCTTCAATCCAGTTCACAGCAGCAGGTTTTTTGTCTGAGCAGAAATTTCCTGAATCACCAAAATCAAACGATTTCGAAACGGTTTTGAAACGGTTTTGGGAATATAATTGGATTTTGTTATGGTAATTTGTTATACTGTTAACTTACCAGAGATGCCGATTACATCCATGTCAGGGAAATCCTCCTGCAAGAAATCCAGAACGTTCTGCACGCCTTTAGAGACCATGTTNGTTCTGCACACCTTTAGAGACCATGTTCATTCCCATGGCGTCGCCGGTGCTGCACGAGAATCTCATATAGAGGTTTTTGCCGGCAATGGCGCACTTGATGTTCTGTAATCTTCCGAATCGGCTCGATTTGTTGAAGACCAAAGCCAGAGTCTCGAAATTTTCAGGCTCTTCAAGAAACATTTTCAATTGAGCGGCTCTCTTTGCGGTGGCGAATCTCACCACCGGTGCTCTGGTCATTCCGTCTCTCAACAAGATGCTGTTGGCTCCTCCAGAGAGATGAATCGCCTTACATCCTCTGTTTGTGCTTGCAACCAAACATCCCTCAGTTGTAGCCATTGGAACTGAAAATTCTCTTCCATCGAGCAGAAGCGGACCTGCAATCCCTACCGGAATCTGGACGTATCCGACTGGCATCTCACAGCACTGTCCTAAAATCGAATCGTAATCGAAACCGTCCAGAGGTAATCCGTAGAGAGATTTACCGGTAATCCTCTGAAGCGCCTCACGGCGAATTGCCGCCGCTCTAGCGCAGTCTCCGAGCTTCGATTCGAGAGAGTACGACGGAGTAGTTCCAACCACCACGGATTTCACGATCTCCTCATCTTCTTCATTTAATTTGATCGAAACTGGCAGCGGATCAACCGATTTCAATACAGACACCACTGTAGGCGAAACTTGAGAAGGAACAGAGCAATCAAGCGCTGCACCACACGGCACTTTCTGCGAATCATCCTTAACAATGGAACGCTCATCGTCGTCTACAGAAGTCCATACTTCCGTTGACGGTCGGAGAAACAGAGACTGAACAAAATCGATACCGAAGAATCCGATAAGGTACACGAACGAGGCAACTAAAGCGATGAGAGCGACGATCTCGGACGGAGTAACGAAATGCAGAGGAATAGAGTTACGGATCTTCTCCCGCCAGCGGCTGAGCAGATAATACACCACGGAGAAGAAGAGCGTGAAGAAGACAGCGTTGGTGAAGTATAGAGGGAGAACCAAAGCGTCGGAAGCCTTCGTGGAATTTCCGTCGATGGTAGTTGACTTAGCCTTCACCTTGGTAGTGGTCGTCGGCTTCGTCGATCGGCAGCGGGCGTCCATAATGATATTGAAGTAGAAAATCCAAAACGCCGGCGCCGGATCGGACGGTGGTGGCTCGAGAAGGAAATGAGCCGCTAGATAGGGAGAGAAAGAGCAGTAGTGGCGGCAATTCCGGACCGGAAAGAAAAAACAGTTACCGGTCTGAGTTTGAACAGAGGAGCGAATGTTAACAACTATTTATAGGGTTCTTTTTTGTATGAATTTCCCATTTGAGCTGGGTCCCACTGTGTTCGCCTAATAACTCTTTAGTCTTTATTGTAAAATTTAAATTAAAAAAAAAAAAAAGTATTTTTTTGTCTTTTTTTTTTTTTTAAATTGATTTTATTTTTTGAATATCCAATTTCATAGTTTTTTTTTTTTTTTTTTTTTTTTTTTTTTTTTTTTTTTTTTTTTTNAACAAAATTATTTGTTCCCAATATGATTTACCATTTATTTTTTTAGATTAAAGATTTATATTTTTATATTTTTACTAAAAAATATTATTTATTAAGTTATCTTCGAATTAATGTTTAGAAAAATCATTTTTAAGTATTTCAAAAATATTAATGAATTTTCAAAAGTTTTATTAATGCTATTAATTTAAATAAAATTTTTTAAAAATTAAGTACATTTTTTTAGTATTAATTCAAAACTATATATATATATAGATAATTGGTATTTTAGTAATTTTAAAAGGTTTAAATTATTACCGTTTTATGATTATATTATATATTTTCATATTAGTGAGGGAACACACGTGTAACACGTGTCTTACGGCCTGTTTAACTTTTTGTTTTCGCCTGTCGCTTTCGTTTGTTATATTGAAATCATAAAACCCAATCTTTATATTATAAAAATTTATTTAGTCACGTTCTGAATTTTTTATTATAATTAAATTATTTAATATTTAACATTTAACATTTAATTCTAATAATTTTCTAACATTAAACTACAATTTTAAATATTAATTATCCTTAATCACAAAATAATAATAACAACACTAAAATAATATAGATACTAATATCCCTAAAACGCTCACAATGCACCATGCACTTGTAATATGACAGTGCTAAGCTGAATATGATGACGAGTAACACGACAATTAATCTTAATATGTTTGGTTTATTCATGAAAAACTGAATCACGAGCTGTCTTTTAATGATACTCTAATTGTCACAATAAAACGACGTGTGATGATGAAGATAAACAACCATATCTGCAACCAAACAATTTCACAAGAAGTCAAGATCATGGCACGATACTTAACTTTGATAGTTGAAGACCGAGAAATAACATTTTTTTGTTTTTTACTCTTCCACGAAAACAGTAAATCGCAAAAAAAATACAAAAGCTGGTGGTCGGCTTGTAGTTTGTCGAATCACCAACCTAATCAAAATCAGATTAAGTGATACAAGTTTAACGATGATGAAGAAGGAAACAAGAAACCCTAAAACTGAGTTTCTCGAAGATACTTCAAATACAAAGATGTGATGTCCCACATTGGTTGGGGAGGAGAACAAATCACCCTTTTATAAGGGTGTGGAAACCTTCCCCTAGCAGACGCGTTTTAAAGCCTTGAGGGGAAGTCCGAAAGGGAAAGTCTAAAGAGGACAATATCTGCTAGCGGTGGATCTGAGTCGTTACAAATGGTATGAGAGCCAGACACCAGACAATGTGTATGCTTCTTGCTATTCCCGAAGGGGGTAGGCACGAGGCGGCGTGCCAGTAAGGACGCTGGGCCCTAAAGGGGGTTGATTTAGGAGACACCGAATGATGTGTCAGCCTTCTCGCTGTTCCCCGAAGGGGGTAGGCACGAGGCGGTGTGCCAGTAAGAACGCTGGGCCTCAAAGAGGATTGATTTAGGGGAAGTCCGAAAGGGAAAACCCAAAAACGACAATATCTGCTAGTGGTGGATCTAGATCATTACAAAAGAATAGCAACCCACAAAGGAAAATTACGAGAACAATGAAATAATTTAAATTTAAATATTTTATGCCATTAAAATCCTCACTAATAATAATCATATTTTAAATAAAATATAAACGGGCTTATTATAATAAAATTAGTAAAATTAGTAAAAGTGAAATAATAATAATATAATAATAAGAATAATAATTATAATTATAATTATAATAAAATCTTTAAACAATTAAAAAAAAAGTCAATGAAAGATTAGCATTTTTTTGGACAAAGAAAATAGTAAAAAATTAATTAATTATATTATCTTATATAAAAATAAATAAATATATAGAAAATCGAATATATAACAACGGGTTTATGTCTGTCTTAATGGACAGCAACTAAGAATTTAAATTTTAAATAATCTCTTAAAAATGTATTTAAATAATAACAATAATATTACATTTAAAATAATAATAATAATTAATTCATTAATTATTTTTATTTTGAACCACGTGTTTGAACGAATATAAATTATTATTAAAAAAAGTCAATATATATATTTTTTATTTTCATCGTATTTTAATATTTTAAAAAATAAATTTAATGATTGAGATGACTCAACGGTAATTAA
Source organism: Cucurbita pepo subsp. pepo (assembly GCF_002806865.2). Classification (NCBI taxonomy): domain Eukaryota; kingdom Viridiplantae; phylum Streptophyta; class Magnoliopsida; order Cucurbitales; family Cucurbitaceae; genus Cucurbita; species Cucurbita pepo. Next base: position 6,628,951 of record NC_036641.1, on the reverse strand, counting down.
AAAATGGATTTGTTTTAATTTATAATTATATATATTAAAAAGAATATTAAAATTAAAATTACACAAAATTGTGGGTAATATAGAATGTGCAATCAACATTTATTATTTTAAAATTTTGAAGATGTGCAAATAATTAATTTAAAATTAATTAAAAAATGCATAAATGTTGTATTATTATAAATAAAATCAAGAAGCCACCCTCACAATATATTTAATAATAATTTATAAACCATGTGAATCTCGCCCAATGTGGTTATGTCAAAGAATTAATTTATGAATAAATAATTTGTATGTAACGACCATATCTAAAATTTAGATCAGGATTTAGATCCCATGTTAGTTGGAGAGGGGAATTGTAACACCCACATCCACCCCTAGTAGATATTGTACTTTTTGGGCTTTTCCTTTCGGGCTTCCCCTCTTTGGACAATTTCTGCTAGTGGTGGATCTGGGTCATTACAAATGGTATCAGAGCCAGTCACCCGACGATGTGTCAACCTTCTCGCTGTTCCTTGAAGGTGGGTAGACACGAGACGGTGTGCCAGTAAGGACACTGGGCCCCGAAGAGGGGTGGATTGTGATGTCCCACCTTGGTTGGGGAGGAGAACAAACTACCATTTATAAGGGTGTGGAAACTTTCCCCCTGACAGACGCGTTTTAAAGCCTTGAGGGGAAGCTCGAAAGAATAACTCCAAATAGGACAATATCTGCTAGCGGTGGATCTGGGTTGTTGTGTCGTTACAAAATGAAACATTCCTTAAAAGGTGTAGAATCTTCTCCCTAGCTGAGACGATTTAAAACAGTATTAAGTTTTATTAAAATTGAGTTAATTTTTGTACCAAAAGAAAATAGAGATAAAAAAAATGGGCGAAAATAATACTCAGAGCAAGGAATATGAAGGCGTGAAAAACGTGGTTATGGTGGCTCCCACGCACGTGATCTAACTTAAATTACATGCATTCTGCACGTGCTACGGTGAGCAATAATTTTTATTTTATTTTATTTTGTAATATTTTTTTTTCTAATTAAGGGATGAAATCATGTTTTCAAGTTAAATAAATAATCATTAATTAATTAATTAATTTTTGTTTTTATTTTTTAATTTCTTTCAAAAGAATGTTTTCATATAATCTCTCTAACTAACACTATATTTATTTTCAAATTAATCATTTTAATTTTAATTAAGTAAATGAGAGACATATATGAAATTATATAATAAGAAATATATTATAATATATATATATATATATATATATATATATATATATATTATTTTTATTTTTTATATTAACAAAAAAAACCTAAATTAATAAAAATATTTTTTCTAAAAAAAATATTCATAAACTTTCCAAACTTTCAATAATATTTTTAAATTTTTTTAAAAGATTTTTTTTTAATTTTATGAAAAACATTAATATTTTATTTTAAAAATATTATTAAACTTAAAAAATATATCTATAAAATTTTAAAAGTAATATTAACATCTTTATTTTTATAAAAAAATGTTCAAATTTTTTGTACGGTCAATATATGAATAAAAAACCGTCTTTTTATCTAAATGTTTGAAAATAAAAAAAAAATATTTTTTTTTCTTTTATTAATGACAAAATTTTGAATAAATAACTCGAACAACACAAACTAACCTAATCCGTAAAAATATATAGTTGGATTGGATTGAGTTCATTGTTAAACGAAAGTTATTTGAGTTGAAAGTTTTACGACTCGAACAATTGAGTTAGGTTTAAACAAACGTCCCAACCCAACCCACGAACTAACCTAAATCAAATTAGGATTTTTTTTGGTATGCTCCAAAGTTTCGAAACTTGATTACTACAATTTCCTTCCCTACACAATCTCATTTCGGTCACATTTTTCTCCTCTCGAATCTATCGGTTTCTTGAAAGTAGCATTTACGGTTCTATCTTAGGTAAAATTTTATTTTGACGTTGAAATTTAGATATAAAACATGGTCAAATGTTAGCTATATATATAAGTTGGGATAAAATTCTCACGAGAAATCCGTCAAAATAAATGGAAAATTTAGCTATAAAGCGGGAATAAAAAACAAGCTTCTTCATCCCGTTCCACCACGTGGGCATCTCTCCTCCACACTTATTTATATATTTATGTGCATACATACAATGATTTTTGTTGGCAATCAATTCATATTGACCAAAATATTTGAATTTTTAACGTTTTTCTCATAATAAACACGAAAAAACACTCGAAAAATACTTCAAATCATATTTCGAAAGATTTTTATTTAATAATTTTAATAAATCTATTGAAAAACGTAAGTTTATATGGTCTATGTTTTTTATATAAATTTTATGGTTATTATTATCGTTAATCATAATTAAAATATTTTTTTTTATCCTATAGTTGATTTTGGCCCTTGCATGCACGGTGTGTTGTTGATGTATGCTATGTCATATGTTTTTTTGTTGTGAAATGTCGATGTATGCCACGTTTATGTATGTGATGTTTTTGCCATGAAATGTTACTATGTACGCATGAAATCGTTTGACATGTCATGATTGTAACGAGAACTTCGCATGCCATGAATGTGATGACTGGCGTACTACGATATACTTACGTGATGTTTAACCAAGTCATGCTATGTAATGCGGCGGTGGGATGGAATGTTGTATGTATAATGCCATGGAGGTAAGCTTTAGGGACCTCATGCATGCTGTGTGTCATGTGCATAGGATTACTTCCCCATTAAGTCAATGATGGTATAGACGCGTACGTTCGATATTATGATCGCTATGATATCATGCAGGCCCTCCTTTTTTTCGGTGGCGTCCGGTAGCGTATGTTATACGTACCCAACCAAGCCAGGCCCAGGGGGTTCGCATGAGAACCCGCCTGGTGGGCCCACGGTTACATACATGGGTCATGCATGGAGAAGTACCATGCATCCACCCTACCCGAACAAAGCAAGGGCCTAAGGCCATGTAAAGGAATGGAAGACAGGTCCCCCACACGTTTTCTTTCTTTTGTGCTTGTGCTTATGCATGTGTGTTGTATGTGACCTGCATATGTTTTGAATGTGTATTGTCTGCCTAACCCCAACAGTGGGGCAACTTACTGGGTATTTTATAAAATACTTTAAGTCATGTGCTACCTATATTTTTAGGTAAGGGCAAGGCTCCCATGTACGGTTGACAACAGATGCTGTGAAGACCATGGAAGTCTTAAGGAGGGCTTATAGGGCAGTAGATGTTCTGTTTGAGATTCTTCGAAAAATAATTGTTGCATCCGTTTCTCCTAGTTAGTTGTTGATTGATTTCCGTGTTAGGTTGATCCTTAATGTTATGAACTACTGATAATAATGGACGTGTCATTGATCATTAAGGCTGCTTTATATGAACTTTCGTATTTTTGTCCTATGAACGTGAGGAGAGATCGCTAATTAGGTTAAAAAAAATTAGGGGGTTAGAGTATCTCTCCTCCACACTTATATACATACATACAATCATTTTTGTTGTCAATCCATGCATATGGACAAAATATTCGAATTTTTAACGTTTTTCTCATAATAAACATTAAAAAAAAACACTCATAAATACATTTCACATTTTTCTCTCATTTATATACAAATCATATTTTGAAAGATTTTTATTTAATAATTTTAATAAATCTATTGAAAAACATAAATTTATGTGGTATATGTTTTTTATATAAATTTTATGATTATTATTTTCATTAACCATATTAAAATATTTTTTTTATCCTATAGTTTATTTTTGTATTATAAATTATGTGACATTGTTTTGGATATGATATTATTATTTAAATCAAAATTCTAATAATACATTGTTTAAGTAAAATGTTTTTTTTAGTATAGAAGCTAAAACTTACTTGAATGTCACAAGTATTTATTATAGACAACATTTATTTTCCTCTACCTTTATTAAAGAATAAGAAAAAAGAGACGAAACTCAAGGACCTTCACCTGATTGAACTGTAAATAAAGACTCAACCGAAAACCTGAACCTGATTGAACAAGGTAATCTGGAAGGAAAGACGAAACAAAAGATTAATATTGAACGGTAAACAAAGACTCATCTGAAAACCTGAACCTGATTGAACGAGGTAATCTGGAAGGAAAGGCGAAACAAAAGATTAATGAGACTGAACAGAAAGGAAAGACTCAACAAAAATTCTCCTTCACTAAGACCCCTCCAACCACAATGGTATGGAGCGTTGTTGCCTCGTAGCCAACTTCAGTTATAGCAACACTGAGCAAGATTCAACAGCTTCCGTCCTACACGTTTCCACTGAAATACCTTAAGTAGCCCTCGAAGAGTCTGTTTATTCTCTCCTCGCTTTCAAAGATATACCAACCGCAGATATCTTACCATCAGATACCAACCCAACTGGATTAGATTCATTATCTAATACATAATACTTAGCTTAAAAAATTATACAACATAAACATTTAAAAAAAAAAATGTCTCACCTAATGGATGAATTTATAAATTTAAATCCAAAAAATAGAGAAAAAAAATAAAAAAGATCTTCTCAACATTATGTATCATCAATACTAGCACATACATATCCTCTCCACTAGGCAAAAAAAATTGGGATTTTGGTATATTCTACAAAACAAATTGGCTGCTGCTTCCATCCTCAAGCCACCTAGTTATAGATTTTGATTTACAATGGAAAAAAATGCTTATTATTGCATAATTATTGGGCCTATACATGATTGTAATATGCTGCTCAAAACAAGCTGAACTTCTCCAGAGCTATGTTCACTCCTAACAAGATCTACCAACAATGGGAAAAGCCGTTGAACACACCTTTTAAATAGGTCCCTTTCGAACCCGCGGATAACCTCCAACGCCGAGACTACTAGAGATGTTCGAGCAGCCACCTCTTCCTTCTTTGCTGACCCCAATGGAAGAATCCAATGTAGCACAGGCTGGTTGGGTTCTTTCTTCTCACTTGGCGCCCCGGTACACTTCAAGTAAATATGCAGAATTTGTTCGCAAACTACGACGAGTTCAGATTCTACTAGAGTTGCGTTAGTCAGTGAAGGACTGTCTGCGAGCATATTCTGGAGGAAGTTGAGGTAGCTCCGATACGACTCGTTTTCGAAGTGAACCACGGGTGGGTCGGAAATCTCGAGGATGGAGCAAGCTTTCTGTAGCTTCTTATGAAGGACTGTGTTGGAATTCAGTTTCTGGGAATGTGTGGCAACGGAAGAGAAGATATCGAGAATGATGGAAATGTTGGCTTCTGAGAAAGGTTGGGTATGGCTCTTGTATAGATCAGTAATGACCTGATTAAAGGAATGACGAAAAATTTTATATCCTAAAAAACAAGAACAAGAACAAGAACAAAATTGAAAGATGAGAAGGAAGCTGACCTGTATGATGAGGAGTTGCATTGCGATATGACTCTTCATCCTCGAAACAATGTAGGACGCCATCTGCAGATCGTCGTCGTCAAGACCATCAGCCGACAAACCTTGATCAGAAGCAACATCCACATCATAATAAGATTGAGCGATCCCGAGAACATTGACGTCATCCATGGTTCTCAGGACCTTCATAAACCCAGGCACGGTTAATGTGGCAGCTTGCTTCAAAGCAAGAAAAATCTCCCTCCATTCGTCTTCGGAAAGCCTGTTACCCAAGTCGCCCGCCAAGCGCATTAATGCAGCAACACCTGTGCTGGCAGGACCCTGGATCGGACTCCTAATGTATCCTGTCAGAATCGACACCACCCCGGGTAGTTGAGACCTTATAACATTGAAAAAGCTAACGAACAGATCTACTAAACAATCTGCTGCCACTGTACAGGTATCAGAATCCCATGTAGTTCCTTCTGAATATTCATCATTTTCATCCTCGTCCATTTCTTTCTTGTCATGCAAAGAACTAAATATGGGGAAAACTATGGTATTGATAACACCAACCCAAAACTGACGCGAGAAAAGATGGCCATGATCTTTTAGGATATTAAAAAGTACTTCCAAGGAACTTTTTCTGATTGGTGATCTAGGATCAGAAGTTAACTTTGATAGCCCTGAAAAGACAATGGCAAAAAAAAGTGAACTATATAAATTCCTATCCAAATTGAGTCTACAAGATTGAAACATGGAGGCCATGGAGGCCTCGTATATACATTTCAAAGAACAGAGTGTCACCCAATAACAATAACGGTTAGTAGTATAGAAATTTTCAGTCATAAAATTTTATTCCCACGACAAAAATTACCCGAAAAATGCATCAAAAAGTGAGTTCCCCGACTTATGCATGTATTATAGAGAAAATAATTGCATCTCATCCAGCAAAAAATTGAGTTTTTAACAGAAGTTTCACCTGCAAGTAAAGGAACCCAATAGGAAGCATAATCGTCCTTATCTGTGGGTACGGGTATGGATGGGGGTGCATCAGGAGTACTGGATGAAACATTATCTCCAGTCATCTCGTAGCAAACAAGTCCCCCTTCTGCAAGCTTTACAGCACAAAACCGAAGGAACGCAATGGCATTGAGACTGACATCACTGTTAAATCTACTATTTGTGAAAGTGATGAGACACCGAACGCAATCGGTAAATGTTGTAGTTTCAGTCTCTGTTATATAAGGAAAATATTCTCGAACTATTTTTTCCATCGTTTCAAAAGCCAATAAGACAATATTCTTCCGCTCATCAGCAGCAGCAGCAGTGAAAACCTGAGACAATAGTGGAGAATAAGGTGATGGAATTAGATGACTACTCCATTATACTCATAAAAAATAGTCATAATTGGGAGGGAGAACTCGTAAGATCTCTTTATTGAATCTATTTAATATTTCCTTGTCTAGAAGCATACATCACATAATTTGAATTTTCAATTCAGTTTTTTGAATTGAAGTTCCTTCCATATTAAAATTAGCAGTCCATGAGTTGAGTAAAAAAAGTTCGAGGTGCGGCACTAAAATTAAAAGACATGAGTAGATCTACCCAACCCCATTGTTCAAATTTTCTTCTCTAGCAATACGCAAGTATTGTGACACCCAAAATTATAATATTGGTGTTTGGAACGTACCATAAAAACACTTTTCCATCCAGATTTCACATTGTTGACACGACTGAGAACCATTTGCGAAATGCACCGAACTATCAATTCCCTGATTTCCGTGGAGTTGCTTTTCTGCATAACAATTACGAAGGGTCTCAGAAATTCATTCTGGAAGTTATAATTTGCAAGCTCCTCACGCTCCAAAAACTTCATCGCAAGCTGCCTCAGTGAATCCATCACAAATATTGCAACCGATAGATTCTCTGATAAGCCAACTGACACAAAGAAATCAGAGAGAACACTCCACATGCGAGACCACACCAATCTGATGCGGTTCATGTTGTAATGCCTGCAAAAGAATCAGTGTCGTGTGGTGATTTTCCCATTCCATTTCTAAATGTCCTTAAGTCAAGAGAGACTGTAGAGTCGACAAATTAAGCAAACTTGAAGCATTACCTAAACTGGAGATTAAAATATATGTCTATGTGTACATATATGTATGTATGTGTGAATATATATGTGTGCGCGTCCGTGTGTGGGCGCACGTATATATATTTATGTGTGCGTATATATATAGATGTATGAGTGTATATATATGTATATGTGTGTGTATGTATATAGATGAAGTGACTCAAGGTAAAGACAACGATCTTACGCCACTTCAACTAATTTAGTGAGGCTGAACACACGTGGGTCTGTTGGAGACTGCAATTCTGCAATAGCAACTTTGCATAGGGCCTTCACAAATGCTACTATTGCTTCACTGTTCAAACTTTGACTATGAGCAAATACGTGGTTCAACTCAAAATTGCCTATTTGATCCAGCAAATTCAAGTTCGAAATAAGATGGTTAATCTGTTCAGGAGTTACTAGTCCTGGAGTATTCGCTCCATGAGAGGTGCTGTCATATGAACCTCCACGAACAACAGCCATAACAGCTGGATTTTGAAGACCTCCCTTTTTCTTCAGAGATGACAGACCTGCCGACTTCAGCACTTTCTCTTCAGTTTCAATATTGGATGATGTCAAAAATGACGCATCGGGTGGTGCACCCTCTCCCAATAATTGTAAGTTCTCAATTCTAGAGAGACATGTAAATATGTGCTCCCATGCCTCTTGAAGGAAATTACCATCCTCTATGGCAATTGAAATTATAGCCTGCACGTGAGAATTGATTCAGGAGAACAACAAAGAAAATCATTTATCATTCAAAAAGAAAACATTTTCACGGAGTTGCAAAAAATGACCATACACCACAGATTATGTAATTAGCTCTTCATGTATAATTCAATATGATCTGAGAAAATAAACGTATCTAAAAATTATTGTCCTCATCACAATGTTCACACATCGGACCTAATTTGATAAGTTTAATAGCTTGAAGATGTTAGATGAGCACATGCTTCAAAACAGTGAAAAAATGGGCATCCGTTTCATAGCCTAAATAAGCCACAATGTTTTAGCAATATTCTCAATTTAGTTGGGAAATACAGAAAATTGCACCTACAGTTTAAGTTCCTTTTTTATAGAAGAAAAAACTATTTCTGATTTAATGTGAGAATACGCAAACCTTCACAGCTTCAACATTTTTTTGTTTCATATCGGCAGCACAATGAAGATTGGTAAACTTAGCCATTGATGTCACGAAAGCATCCCTTTGAGTCTGCAAACCCAGAACGGCTGTAACGTGTACAGCAAACCGAAAGCCAAGTAAGCATTGAGAAGTAGCAAGCTTATCATCACTTTGGTCAAGAGTCACACTGAATGCCGCCAACATAGGACCCCAGCAGGCTTCCACCATAAACCTCAATATTGTTACATCAGTCACAGCGTGATAAACAGACCTGCAAATACAGATAAAAAAAGGAGTTTCCTTTTTTTTTTAGTAATAAGAGCAAGTGCCTAATTTTTTAAACGTCTCAACCAAAAAATAAAATCTTCCATAATGAGCCAGAAACCAACAAATTACAATGGAAAACTATTGCCACAAACACAACTCAATTTATCACTAGCAGATTGAATTATCAACTTAGATTTCATTTCATAGCTTACTCAGATTTTCCAGACTTCGCCTTAAACTGCTCCTGTATGTGCCTTATAAGAAGCCCGTTTGCACCCACAGCTTTTTCTTCTGTCTGCTTCCAAGAAACTAGATTGAGTATACCATCTAAGCCCAAAAGTTTGTTGATGCTAGTTGCCTGCTTACTTTGTGAAGCTGAAGAATCAGAATTCATCTTAATTTCATTCCTAACAATCTGATCGTAAAGAGCACCCAGATACTCATCAGGTAAATCTTTGCCGTCATCAATTCCTCGATTATTCCGGATAAAATCGGCTTTTGTCATCTGAATATTCAACCAAAGCACAGCAGAAGTAAGAAACATACCTAAATACAGTAAGATTTTAAAATAATAATAATAATAAATAAATAAGCTCAAATTTCTTATATCAACGTGCAAATAAAACTTAGGAACGAAAAGCAGCAGAATATGATATATATTTCAGTAATAGTGGCATGCATTCAGCCACCAAACAAGAAAAAACTATCACCAAAATCAAGTTTTATAAAGCTTAAATATACAATAACTCGGACAAACTTCTGTGAAATCTCAGGCATGCACGCTGCCCTTTAAATTTCCCACCTACTTTTGCAGTCAAGATGGGGTAGTACTATTCTAAGGCTTTTTATCCCTTCTGTGTAAAATAACCCACTGGTTCACAATCAATAACATCTTCACCATCCAACATTCGGAGATCTTGGCCAAGTCAATGAGGTACAGTAGGAATTAATCCAAAAAGTAGTAACCTAAATATCATCTAGCTTTACAAGCAGACTATTAACATGCACTATGCAATCAAATGCATAAGTTAGAGCCAAACCTTATCTTTCACCATGTTATTATGAGCATCTGTGTTCAGCATAATAACAGAATAAGCAAGAACATAAGCAGTATCTGCACTTGTGAATGAACCAGGGCTACATTTACAGTACCGCTCAGCAAACTTCTCCATGATACGGTCAATTTTTTGGGCCTCTCCTGGTAACCTGAAGCCTCGCAGGAAAAACCTTATTGCTTCACCAAAGTCCATCGCTTTAAAATTAAATGAATCAACATAAGCATGCATAACTTTCAAAGGGAATTCCTCCCTTTCACCCAAATAATCTCCAATGACTCTTTCATTCAGGCCGTTAGTGTTCTTGAGAAAAGACGCCACCTCTTCAGGAGAACCACCAACTTTTTTTGTGCTAATCAGAAACTCAATACCCCTGGAAGGTTTCCTGTTGAACAGCGAAATACCTTTCTGAACATAATACAGGAAAGTTGTCAGAACAATGTGCTTCAGACTAACTACCTCTAAGATGAATGTCTGAAATAATAGATTCTATGATGAATACGTTCTAACCAAACAAGATATGAGGAAATTGTCAATTCAACTAACAGAACCAATTAGTAAGGAACAAAATGTGAAAATAAGAATGATTAAAAAGATGACCAGCCAAGAAGGAAATGAAAATAGCGAGAAGCAAAGTGCTTTCTAATTGGCCAAAATGCCATTGCAAACAGATGACCTACCTACCTCCCTTGAAAAACTCCAAAGCAACCACACGACAGGAGCCCCAACTATTAGACACTAACTGAACCCAGGCAAGAGCATCATCTACCCTTCTTTGCTTTGAAGATAAGAGAAGAAATGCAATCTCTAACCCAGGCCAAAATTCCCAACTGTAAGCTCACTCTAGTGGATCTACCCTAACAAGATTCCTCTACCACCACTCTTTTCCCCTAGCCACTACCTCTAAACTGAAAGGTTTTTGTTCAAAAAGAATTAAACTTTTAAAATTTTCTTCCTACACGACCACAAACAATCCTCTTCATTCGTACTTCAAAAGAGAAACAGTTAGAAAGGAAGATAATTTTTTTTCTCAAGGAGTATAGAAACTCTTTCTCTATCTCCTACTGGAGTACCTAGATAGAAGAAATTTTTTTTAAAGATGCCAAGTGGATCTTTTTGCACCTCTTATAGTGAATCTAACCTAGGAATGGGAGGATGTCCCATCTCCCTTCCCTTATTGTTAGTTTCTCTTTAATTATGAAGTGATTTCTGACCCAAATTCCCTTGTGATAAATAACCATATGGAGACCATAGAAATAATTCTGCCCCAAGAACTGCACCTCATTCCAGTTTTCTTCACAAAATTGTGAACATCTACATTGTTTCCTTCTCAAAGAAAAAAATTGTGAACACCTAAATCTCCCAAGAAAATTTTGAAAATCTACTTCTTCTGGGAACACTTTGTTAGGAGAGATATAGTAGTACCTTTACAACTCGTCTTGGCTTCCTTCTTAACTCAGTTCTCTGTATAGTTTTATACTGGTGAAATTATCCATTTTCTAACTATAGCCTCTGAATACTATTAGCCAAGTGGAAGAACTTTTGGAAATCCACCCATGGACTTTTGAGCTTTATGCCATCTTTTGTATGTTTCACTTACAAATGAAATCATCGTCTCTTCCCCTCCCAGACACCCCCACCCCCACCCCCACCCCCACCAAAAAAAAAAAACATCCCAATAAATTGCCATCATAGGATTTATTCATTTTATACTAGTTTGAGCCTTCATATTGCCACAATTTCCAGCAGGAGCCACTACTCGTCACCCACCCTCTACATAAATAAAATGTACTAACTAGAGAATAAATAATTCTCAAACCTGGAGCTCGATTTTGTAAGCTCTGCGTTGCTCAAGTGTAGCAGCATCTGAGAACTCAGGATTTCCATCAGGATGGAGCTCAGAGTCAACAGCAGCTGTTTCTTCCCCACTTAAACAATTCTCAAGTGAAACATCACTCTCAGTAGTCTTGAGAAAATATGTATCGTCTAGCTTCAGTTGTTGGTCCATCCAAGTTCCCATTGATTTAATGATGCTTACCAAACACTTAACAGATTCATGCCTAAATGTAATATCTTGCGCTGGAGACAATGTTGAGGTTGAACCAGAAGGCGGTCCAAGAGCGGTTTTCAAAAGGCCATTCACAATCCTGCAAATATTTCAATGGGGTATAAGGGTAACATCACAACATCAACGTCAAACCAATCCCCCGAAAATAAAGTTCCTCTCTCACACAAGCAGAGGAGAGGAAGAAAATTGTCAACCCTCGAGAAAAGAAAGGAAAACTATAGTTTTATCTAGACTAAAACAAAATCAACATCTGAAACAAAAGGCATGGAAAGAGCAGTACCTCTCGAAAATATTTGGAGAATCAACATCACAATCATAGTTGACAAAAATGTCCACCATAATCTGTGAATCCTGAGATATCTTATCCAATAAATTGAGCACGGTCATTTTCTGCAAGAAACTAGGCTGAAGTACATTCTCAAGCACTCGGAGGACAAGCATGGGAAAAAAGATACCAATTTCTGTTTTCAGTCCTGATCTAAATTTTGTCAACAAGCTCATAAAAATAGAACATTGAATCTGGAAGATGGCCATTGCCGACAGGGCACTGTTTTTTAATAATGATAAGCAAAGAAACTGCTTGATAGAATTGAGAAACCTGAAACCAACAGTGACAGAACCTGTCACAGTTTATCCAATCAACAATAGCTTACTACAAAGTACTCAGACCAAATAAAACGTTAATTTGGAAAAAGGGCATGTGTCATAAGAAGCTTGAAAATGCTCTAGATTTTTCAAAACAAAATAAGATTATATTCTGAATGCCCGAAGTAATTTCTCCCAATGAAAATACCTAGTTTAAAAAGATAAAATCACATATAATTATTAGGTAGAAAACTAGTTTGGTAAAGATTTTGTATCAATCGTGGAGTTTCAAGGCAGTTATAAAGACTTCCATGAGTAACACTAAAATGATCGATGAAGAATGAAATGCTTGCCTCTCGTTAAGGCGCCAAACTGACCCTGCCTTATCCATAATCACCTTTAGCAGTTCCAGAGACAGTGTTTTGCCCCTTAAGAGGATCTGATCATCTGGGTGCTCCGGGGATGAGAATTTCATTGACAACTTACACAAATTCTTAAACAAATGGAATCCATCCTCCCTAATCTTACTACAACCACCTGATTCGGCTACATCTTCCGTTTCTCCCACATCGGATTCACCTTTATTGTCAGCTTTAAGTGGCGAAGCATTGCCATTCTGCAATTGTCCCCAACTCGAAAATAGTTTCTTATCCGCAACCCCTTCGCTGGCATCCATTACCTCATTAATAAAGTTCTGGCAAAAATATATAGAATTGCCTTCATTCAAGTTCTTGTCGGTAAATTCCAATAATTCATTCACAGAAATTATACTCGCAGGAACATCCATGGAGTCTTCCTCCATCCTACTGAAAATAATGATCATTATTTGACCTAGAACGGATTTTGCACAGATCTGATTCGTACCACTCAAGCCACCGAGATACACATTGTAACAAGTCCGAACAACATTAACCAAACAATCCCCGCGGATCAATACACAAGGGCATCGAACCGCAGAGAGCAACACCCTGAGAACAATGAGCTCAATTCCTTCATCACCAAGACCTCCCGACTTGCACACAGACTCAACGATCCTATACACAATGGAACTAGCACCAGAATTCGCCTCGCCATCCGGCCTCTCGATCTCGCCACGGAATAGACCGCGGGAGAACAATTTGAAGACGCACTCAAGCGCGGGCTCAGCAACCTTGACGTAGGCGGCATCGAGGGCCAAAAGGAGCGGTTGGAGCACAAACTCCGCATCAGCCGGTGAAAGGCCAGCAATCGGGGAAGCAGGATCAAGAGAAGCTTCCGAAATAGAATCAAGCTTATCGAGAACGGATTTGCAAGAGGAAACAAGGTGAGAATGCTTACGCCAGGCCGCGTTCTTGACAATCTTATCGAGGGAAGGGCCGATCGCACGGCCGCATCTGGACTTGCCACCTAGGGCTTGCGAAACCGACATTGGTGCAGAATCAAAGAACAGATATCCATTCAGCGAATCATGGTTGAAATTGAATTGAATCTGAAGAAAATTACCAGTTGTAGCTTCAATTCAATGTCCAATTCGAAGCTGAATCTGTTCATGGGCTCATCGATTTTGGATTTCCCCCTTTTCGGTTTGGCCCTCGGTTTGGTGCCAAGTCGCAGGCTCTGTGAGTCGAAACTTGTTCAACAAAAGCACACAGAAAGAGCGATGAGAAAGAGAAATGAGAGAAACCCGATAATTACGTAAACCGGAAATTTACATCGTAACGCAACGGTTGGGTTGGACTCGCGTGCATCACACGCGCCTTCTTTCTCACGCGCCTTCTTAATGTGGAAAAAAAAATCAATTTCTTTTTTTTTTTTTTAATATTAATTTCAAACCTATAAAAATTGAATTCTCATTTTAAATTTAAAATAACTATTATTTTAAAATCAAATACAATCCCTCATTAAAAAAAAATAAAAATAAAAATAAAAATCACACGTAAGCATAACTTTGTCACGAAGATATTCATTTCTTCCCGAGGAACTAATCAAACCTTTTAACTCAACAACTTAATATTTATTTTTTAAACGAATGCATACGGGTCCAAGTTGACTGATTGGCCAATGTTAACTCTCTGTAAACATCATTCATCACACAATACACGAGTTTTTAGCCATGCAACGGGAGGACCTGTTAGTACAAAGAGCAAAGTTACTGCCCCACGTATGAGATCATTGATTTATTCAAAACTCCGCTCCCGAGGCACTCAAAATCGATATGTATACAAGAGACAGTTACTTCAATTTTACAGTCTCCTTCATTTTTCACAACACGAACCCAGATAGTAATATCACGTTTCAAAAATAAACTAAGATGTATCCATATACGTCGTCTATGCATTTATAATTAAAAAAAATTAACTATTTTTTTTTAATATTAACTGTGTTAATACTATAATACTATATTTAAAATTTTATGCATATTTTATTTAAACAAATAATTTATTTAAATTTAGTTTTTATACTTTCTTTAAAATATGTAATAAAAAATAAAATAAATTTACAATAAATAGAATAGTTTTTTAATATAATATTATCAAACAAATTTATCATATTTGCTAATTTATTTAAATTTAATTTTTATACTTTCAATAAAACCAACTTTTTTTTTTTTTTTTTAATAAAAATTGATGAAATAATAATAATAATAATAATAATAATAATAATAAAAGAGTAATAAAAATTAATTTATATTAAAAAATAATAATGAACTAAAATTCAATTGTTTAAGGTTTTTATTATTTAATTGAAAATATATTTTATATATAAACCTTTAAACCCTTCTTCTCACCAACCGATTCAGGCGGAAAGAGAAATGGCGGTTCATGGATGAATAAGAGTTGGGCTGGGACTTCGCCGGAGAGATCATCTAATGATGAGTTTCTTAGCAACTTCTCCGTCGCGGACGATTCTCGGTCCTCCGTACGAGTTACTGAGCGCCGGTGGGAAAGCATGTTGCCTGCGGCTAGGAAGGGCGGAGGAATATCGGAGAGTGATAGTGAGCCAAGGAACCTTAGCATCGAAGCGATTCAAGCGGCACAGTCGCTGAAGCGAGCCAAGGAAGATTTACAACAATTGGACAGAGTGTACGATTCCGAAGTTAAGGCGCTTATTGAAGTTCGATATGATGGCTGTTCTTCGCGAGCTCATTCGTCAGAACGAGTGTTCTTTGGCTCTTAAGGTGATGCCTCTGCTTTCGATTTTTTTGTTTATCCGTATCTTCGATTTATTAGCTACCGGAATTATTCCATATTGCACGATCGGTATCGATTGTTGAAGAATTATCGCAGCAATAGCGAGATATGGATTTCTGCTTATGGTAAATTCCTTCAATATTCCTTGCTGATATTTTGTATTACTTTACTGTCGATATTTGAGACTTAGGTTTTCGAAGATGTTAGGAAGGAACACAGGTACAAGCCTCAGGTTTCGCTATATGCTGATATTATTACATTATAGGCTAGCAGTGGATTGTTCGAACAAGTAAAAAATTATTCATTCCTATTTGAGAGCAGACATAGTGCATGATACTTGTTGGACGAACACGACTCTCCATAATGGTATGATATTGTCCACTACGAGCATAAGCTCTCATGGCTTTGCTTTGGGCTTCCACAAAAGGCCTCATACCAATGGAGTTAATATTCCTCACTTATAAACTCATGATCATTCCCTAAATTAGCCAATGTGGGACTTCCATCGTCCAACACTTTCCCTCGAACAAAGTGCGCCTCCCCTTAATCGAGGCTCGACTCCTTTGGAGTCTTAGTCATTTTTTACTGCCTTCGAGGAGGCTTGGCTCATTTTCTTTTGGACTTCTTTGTTCGATATTTGAGGATTTACCAATCTATTGGCACGACTAAGTTTAGGGCATCACTCTGATACCATGTTAGACGAACACGACTCTCTACAATGGTATGATATTGTCCACTTTGAGCATAAACTCTCATGGCTTTACTTTGGGCTTCCACAAAAAGCCTCATACCAATGGAGTTAGTATTCCTCACTTATAAACTCTTGATCATTCTCTAAATTAGCCGATGTGGGACTTCCATCGTCCAACAATACTGACGGGTTTAATGCTCTTTTGAGAGCTTTGGTTAGTTATAATTTAGGTGAACTTGTGATTGAGTCCTATTACTTGATGAAAGAAGTAGGTTGGGAGCCGGATAAGACTTCATTCAGGATTGTCATAAAAGGACTGGAATCATCGGGAGAGGCTACTGGTTTAAGAATGTGAAGCAGGATGCACAAAAGATTTATGGTGAATCGCTCGAGTTTCTAGAGGAAGAAGACCCGCAGCTACAGCCATATATCTACGCATTGAGCTGCTGATCGGGCTTTGAATCATGGAATAGAAGGCGTATACTGATTGAACTTCTGGCAAGATGGAGTTCGTCAATGTTTCCTTTGAAGAAACCTGAAACTTCCCTTGGAAATGAACTTTTGGGATTATATTTGATTGGATAAATGACAATAGTTGGATAAATTGTATCCGCAAGTGTACTCTCTTCCCCCATGTTCTTTTGCTTCAGTTTCTCACGCTGCTGGGATCCAAACACTTTCCTTACCTGCTTGGAACTGTCATTGGTTTATGCAGAGAAGAGCTGATCATCTGGCAACATACTTCAGCTCTTCTGTCGTGAGGATGAGAACTTCATCTAAGTCCACCTAAGACAAATATTAGTTAAGAAGCTGGACTATAAGGCACAGTGAATGGTATATAACTTCGCTTTCCATCCAAAAGAGTACTGAAATTTATGTAGACTACGTTGGGACAAAACATGTAATAGCCTAGACTCACCGCTAGCAGATATTATCCTTTTTGGGCTTTCCCTCAAAGTTTTTAAAACGCGTCTTTTAGGGAGAAGTTTTCACACCCTTATAAAGAATGTTTTGTTCTCCTCTTCAATCGATGTGGCATCTCACAATCTACCCCCTTTCGGGACCCAGCGTCGTTGTTGGCACACCACCTTGTGTCCACCCCCCTTCGGAGCCCAGCCTCTTTGCTGGCGCACCCCTCATGTCCACCCCCTTCGGGACTCAACCTTCTCACTGGCACATCGTCCGGTGTTTGGCTATGATACCATTTATAACGGCTCAAGCTCACTGCTAGCAGATATTGTCCTCTTTGCTGGCGCACCCCTCATGTCCACCCCCTTCGGGACTCAGCCTTCTCACTGGCACATCGTCCGGTGTTTGGCTGTGATACCATTTATAACGGCTCAAGCTCACTGCTAGCAGATATTGTCCTCTTTGGATTTTTCTTTTTGAGTTTTTCCTCAAGGTTTTTAAAACATTTTTTAAAACACATATGCTAGGTTGATGTTTCCACACCCTTATAAAGAATGCTTCGTTCTCCTCCCGAACCGATGTATGATCTCACAATACGAGGTATGGTATTGCTGCATTGCCTCTCGAAAAATATACAGTAAAGATGAAAACTATGTGGGCTCTACGCCCAGACTGCTAATTTTGTGCAGTTTGATTCTCATGTGTTTACGCATCCAGAGATTTAACATGCCAATGTTCTTATGTTCAAAGCTTCTGGTTATATTTCATAATGAAGGTCTAAAGTTTTGAATTTCCCTAGTTGCATAACGATGTCAAAATTGTTTCCCTTCAAATGTCTGCCCGAACTGCCAGTTTCCAGGTGCAACACCATAGGAAGTAAGTGCTCTTCCACTGCTAGAGGTAACTTCAAAAGAGAGAGGTTGCCCATGAAGATTGACATTGCTTTGCCAGTTTTGTCCCCAGTTCCTTGCCAGAGGTATCCATCCTGTTCTTGATCCCTTCACTTTCACTGCCACTAATTCACCATCCATTCCAACATTAGTAATCAAAACTTGAAAGAATCGAGAATTCCCGCTGACTGTGAATCTTAATCCACCACTTCTGTCGCACCTCACCCTGCACAATTTTAAGATGATTTTTGTTAGGAATCACGGATCTCCACAATGGTATGATATTGTCTACTTTGAGCAATAGCTCTCATGGCTTTGCTTTGGGTTTCTCCAAAGTCTCATACCAATGGAGATGTATTCCTTTACTTATTTACCTATGATCATTCCCTAAATTAGCCAATGTGAGACTCACTCCCAACGATCCTCAACAATCCTCCCCTCGAACAAAGTACACTATAAGCCTCCTTTGAGGCTTATGGAGCTCTTTAACAGCCTCCCCCTTAATCGAGGCTCGGCTCCTTTCTCTGGAGCCCTCGAACAAAGTGCACCTTTTGTTCGACACTTTAGTCACTTTTGACTACACTTTCGAGGCTCACAACTTCTTTGTTCGACATTTGAGGATTCTATTGACATGACTAATTTAAGGTATGACTCTAATATTATGTTAGGAATCACGGATTTCCACAATGGTATGATATTGTCCACTTTGAGCCTAAGCTCTCGTGGCTTTGCTTTGGGGTTTCCCAAAAGGCCTCATACTAATGGAGATGGTTGAACACAACTCTACGTGGGAAACACAGCATTTAGATTAATTTTACCTCCTATATTGAACTGGCACAATATCTGCTTTTTTCTCTGCTATTTCAGTAAATGCTGCCTTTGACATCTCGAAGTGTTTTTTGGGAAAATTGCACCATCCACCATAATCAGAAGATAGGCCATCATTGGGAGGACAGAAGTCGGTGGCTGTTAGAATGACGGTCGGACTTCCTTCCAAGCACCACAAGATGTGGTCAACACATCTAAGCTCAAAGCATGCTCCACAGGTACTCCCTCCATTAAACAACATGCTACTCAATCCAGCGCTATGTTTTCCATAGCGAATCTTATGTAGATCTCCATAACCACAAGCACCTTCTGCAAGCACTTGAAACATTAGTTTTTGTTAGAAATTACGACTCTCCACAATGGTATGATGTTTTCCACTTTGAGTATAAGCTCTCGTGGCTTTGTTTTGGGCTTCCCCAAAAGGCCCCACACCAATGGAGATAGTATTCCTCACTTATAAACCCATGATCATTCCCTAAATTTGCCAATGTGGGACTCCATCCTAACAATCTTCAACAATCTTCCCCTCAAACAAAGTATACCATAGAGCCTCTCCTGAGGCCTATGTAGCCCTCGAACAACCTCCCCTTAATCGAGGCTCGACTCCTTCTCTGGAGTCCTCGAACAAAGTACACCCTTTGTTCGACACTTGAGTCACTTTTGACTACTCCTTCGAGACTCACAACTTCTTTGTTCAAGATTTGAGGATTCTATTGACATGGCTAAGTTAAGAGCATGACTTTGATACTATGTTAGAAATCACGACTCTCCACGATGGTATGATATTGTCACCTTTGAGCATAAGTTCTCATGGTTTTGCTTTGGGCTTCCCCAAAAGGTCTCACACTTGTAAACCCATGATCGTTCCCTAAATTTGTCAATGTGGGACTCCATCCCAACGATCCTCAACAATTTCCTCCCCTTTTGGTTACAAAATGCCAGCCATGGTTAACGATTTTACTTCATCTTTTAAAGGTGGAGGAGAGATTCCTTTAACAACCCCCACAGATATGAGTTGTAGGGTGGCACGTGAGCACCCAAATAGATCTCGTTTGATAAACATTTTGTTTTTGAAAATAATGCTTTATGCTATCTACTTTTTAACTCATGATCCCAAAATCCAAGCTAAGAAAACCAAAACTTTAGCTTTCAAAACTTATTTTTATTTTTAGAATTTGTAAGAACTCAAATGTCTCCTTACAAATTTTAAGAACTAGGCGGTTATAGAACACCATGTTTAAACACTTGACAATTTTATGAGTTTTGTGATGAAGGAAAAGAGTACCTGCAATGATTGACCCATCTATTTCTTTGGTGTATGTTGCAGTAGCAGATTTCCACTCTTCATCCTTAGCCGCAAAGATGTTGGGTGTTGGCAAAAGAACCATGTAGACTATCATAGCTATAAATGCAGCCATTTCATTCAGAAGAGTACAAGGCCTTGAAGAAGAAGAATCCTGAGAGGGCTCAAAATGAGGTATATTTCCTTTATGAAAACACCCACACACTTCCCAGCTTTCTTTTTTCAAAATTCCCCTAATTTGTCGCTGAAATGAACTGAGCTTCTCTGATTGCTGGATCTCTATTCAGAAAATCGACAAACTTTTGACAAATTTCGAATATTGTAGCTATTCGTTCACATTAGTGGCGCGTTTAACGAGGCAGAGGAAAAGACACGCACATTGTTCATCAGCCTCCTCCTGTTCTTTATCTTCCTGTCCCTGCCGTGAGTGGTGGCTCAAAGAAGCGAACTTGGAGGAGCCTCATTTTTTTTTGCTGTTATCGAGGTAGAAGGGTTCGAGGCTTTATGTTGATGGCGGCAGATACAGAGCGGAAAGCCATAGAAACAGGTATGTGTTTCCAGTATATAATTTAAGATCCCTTGAACAAAAGAAGAATCTCTTATAAGAACCCCTTTTAAAAAGGCTTGGGTGTTCATGGCTCATCTTTTAATAACAAAAAGGTAGTGGGTGGGTGGAACGATACAGATATTGTTTTCTTTGTGCTTTCCCTTTCGGATTTGCCCTCAAGGCTTTAAAACGCGTCTACTATGGGAAGGCTTCTACACCCTTATACAGGGTGATTAGTGGGTCATAGAGTTGGAATACGTAGATCGGCGGGAAACGGTGCTAGATGACATTTTTTTGGTTTTCTTAGGCTTTTATTTTGTTTTATTTTCAATTTTCATGGATTTAATAAATTAGATTTTCTTCTAGATCTTATTTTTTTTATAATTTTTTTAGTAGGTTTTTTTTATATAGTTCAAATTTGGTCCCCAAACCCAATTCTCTCAATTTATGCAAAAATATAACTTCATTTAAGTTAGTTAAATTAGACTAAGTTAAAGAATAATTCATTTGTAAGTTGTGAGATCCATCGGGTAGGAACAAAAAAAAATTCTCTTACAAGATAGAAACTTCTCTCTAATACATGCATAGAGGGATGATAATGCATAACAAACCAAAATGAATAATATCTACTAGCTATGCTGGGCTCTTATCGTAATAAACCAAAATGAATAATATCTACTAGCAGTGTTGGACTGTTATAAATGGTATCAAAACCAGACACTAATTAGTGTGTCAATAAAGACGTTGGCAACACATAGCAGGCCAAAACGAACAATATCTGCAAGTGGTGGTCATGAGCTATTATAAATGATATTAGAGCCAAACATCGAGTAGTTTGTCATTTATGATGTTAGGCCTCCAACGTGGTGTGGATTGTGAGGTTCCACATTAGTTGGAGGGGAGAACAAGTATATGAAACCTCTCCCTAGTGAATTGTGAGGTCCCACCTTAGTTGGAGGAGAGAACCACTTAGAAGTATATGAAACGTCCCCTATTAGACACGTTTTAAAATTGTGAGATTATCGGTGATATATAACGAGCGAAAATAGACAGTATTTGCCCACGATATATAACGAGCCAAAGTAGACAATATCTGTTGGTGATAGGAGTTAGGGTGATAGGAGTTAAGGAGTTATTACGAAGCGGTTTTATTCTTTTCTAAAATATTTGCGAATATATTTTTTTTATAAAAAAATTACATTTATGATACATCTCAACCGGTTTAAGAGTTTCAACAACTAACGAATACACATTTTCAAGATGTGCTACAAAAAAAAAACGTCGAAATTGTATTCATTGTAATCATTGGTAATCTTGTTGCGTTGTAATATCTTTGAAATCAACAACCCTAACTTGAAATCAACAACCCTAACATATCTTTGAAATCAACAACCCTAACGATGTCTACAAAAATAACACATTTTCAAGATGTGCTACAAAAAAAACCCTGACGATGTCTACAAAAATAACACATTTTCAAGATGTGTTACAAAAAAAAACGTCGAAATTGTATTCATTGTAATCATTGATGATCTTATTGTGTTATAATATCTTTCAAATCAACAACATTGACAATATCTTCAAAAATATCATTCTTTATCACCTCTCGAGGGTGGTCAATCTCTTCATCCTTGGTGTTATCACTATTATCATCATTACTTTTCTCTTGAAATTCATATAGATCAATGGTTGTTCGATCTAAAGTCCCTTCTATGTAAGCATAATGAATATTTTCATTGTACATACGACACCAATTCCTATTTTGATCTTGGTTTTGAGACAGTGGCAATCCTCTACAAGTAAGCAACATAAAATTGTTTTAAAAATATATCCATACATCTCATCTCATCGTATTGTATATGTTTTTAAAAGTTATGAGTAGATGTGTTGATAATTTGTAGAATAACACTCGAAAAAAAGTTTTATATATATATCAAACAAAATTCTATATCAATTTAAACGAGAGTTACTCGATCAATACAATAATCACTCATAAAATACGAAAAAAAAAAATACAAAAAGAAGAATCCACTAGCAATTGAGAGGGTTTTTATCTAATATTCACTAAAAATAAAATAAAATTGTAAAGAAACTAAGATTGATTTTAATAATTAGATTTTTTTATTATTTTTTTTTTCAATTAAAAATATAGACACTAATTTAGTTTTTTTGTTTTGCTTTTTACTTTTTTAAAAACCCAATCTAGAAATCTAAGAAAATTTATAAAACAGAAAAAAAAAACAAAAGAAGTATTTGATTTAAAATATATATATATATATATATTTTTTATGTTTTAAATTTGACAAAAAATTCTAAATATGAAACTTACATAAACCATTGTTTTATTTCTTAAATAAAATATGACATAATCTCATCTATGATCACACCAAATACATAGACTAAATATAAAACCTAATGAAAATTGAAAGAAAAAAACTAAAATTCACAATTCAAATATAAAAATATCAAAACAGAAAGCATGTAAGTTCATAACAAATTAAAAAAATTTAAAGGTTATGAACTAAAATTATAAAAATTAAAATTAAATTACCAAAATTAGTATTTTTTTTTGTGGTCAATGGGTGATGAATGCAAAACAAAGGGAAAAGTTAAATATAATATTTAAAGAATTAATTAATTATGACTTTTTTAAGAGTAAAAATAAAAACAAAAACAAAGCAGAAGACTAGTTCATTATTACCATTATTATTCAAAAATATCTCTTAATGATAGAGAATATAATAATAAATACGGAAAATATATATGTTCAATTTAACCTTTGTAATTAAAGAACAAAAAAGGAGTTGATTTTCTCTTAACAAATCTTGTTTAATTTTCAGTAGCGAAATTGGTTAAATAACAAAATAAACAGTTTAAATGTAAATGTAGAAATTCAGAAAGAAAAAATAAATCAGAGAATAAATTGAAGTATGTAACTGGTCTGAAGTTATTTTAAAAATAAATAATTTTGGTTTTTAAATTTTTTTAAAAAATCTTGATCAAACAAAAAAAAAAAAAAATCATTTTGCATACAAATGATTTTAATTATTTTTTCCTATTAAAATAAATACAATAACTTAAAAAAATTAAAGATAATAAAATTATACTTAATGTCAAATATTGAAAAAAAAAAAAAAAAGGTTTCGTTCATCGGAGACAAATCAAGTTAACATTTCCATACATTTCAAATTCATAAATTGAAAGCCAGAACTCAACCAGAACATTTTGTTTCTACAGTTAATTTTCAACCATTCCAGCAGTCAATCGTAATTTTGATAATAAAAATCTCCTAAAATCAGAGTTTAATTTTTTGAAGAAAACAATTTCGTAAAAGAAACTTAAAAAGAAATATGAAAAGACGATGGAACAGAGAATCATTCAAATCAACGAAAAGCGAAACCGCAGACGAAAAAAGCACAGAGAAATTCACCAAAAATTATTAATAAAAACAAGAGCAATTAAAGATAAGCATGAAATCAAAAGAAATTGACATTGTTACCTAACATGGAAGACATCGGAGATGTTATATTTCTGGAGGTAAAAATTGATTGCGTCAAGAAATGCTCTGTACGTATAAATGTGAAGACCGTCGACTCTCGGATACGGCAATCGCGGTACCGGAGGACGCTCCGTCGTCGAAATTGACTTAATCAGGCTATGAGCACCGGAGTATACGTATGATTTCCAGGAGATTTCGTCGCGGTTAATGACCGGTTCGAGGCCGATAAAGCCTAGAGTCGCCATAATAGGTTCGAGCTCGTCGTGCGTCATGATCGGCTTGAAGGTTCTGGTGAACCACATGACTAATTTCCGCTTGGATTGCTTGAGGTATTCATCCATTACACGGCGGAGTTACGGCGGCTTAATCGGGAAATCGAAGGGTTAAGGAGGAGGGAGTGATGGAGAGTTTTTGAGTTTTCTTTGGGAGGAAGGGATCTTGAATGTAGGGATTTGAGAGAGTATTTTTGGAGGGTGGAAGTTTGAAGGAGGACTGCTTTAATAAACCCTTCACATTTGCATCAAATTACTGATTTACCACAGAGAAAAATATTTACCGACTGTAACTGTAATAACATTTTTACTTTTAGGTTAAATCTATTCTAAATTTTTAAATTTAATTTTACCGCTCATAGTTTCTCAATTTTTAAAAATATCTACATTTTTTTCTCTAAACATTTATTAATTTAATCAAAATATATAATAAATAGGGTTATACACCGATTGAGTTGGGTTTGTTGGGTTAGAAAATCTTTTGAACGAGCATGAATTGTCGAGCTGGTTGGGTTGGGTTAGGTTAGGTTGGTGACCCGAGCAACCTGAATAGAGTTTACAATCCAACGGTTGTGTTGGTGACCCGAGCAACCTGAATAGAGTTTACAATCCAACGGTTGTGTTGGTGACCCGAGCAACCTGAATAGAGTTTACAATCCAACTTAACCCAATTCTCTATTTTCAAATTAATCGAGTTGGGTTGTTGTGATGTCCCACCATTTATAACCCAATTCTCTATTTTCAAATTAATCCGGTTGGGTTGTTGTGATGTCCCATGTTGTTTATAAAGGTGTGTAAACCTCATAGGATATGGAAACCTTCTCTAGAAAGCCTAAAAAGAACAATATCTGCTACGATCTGGGCAGTTACAGTTGTTTATTAGTAGGGAAAAAACCCAAAGAGGACAATATCGACTAGCGGTGGATCTGGGCCGTTACAATTGTTGTTGTTTTTTTTTAACTATTAAAAAAATTATATTTATTCACGTGTAAGATTTCAACCTAATCTAATCAAGTTAGTAGGATCTGGGTGGATCTGGGCCGTTACAATTGTTGTTGTTTTTTTTTAACTATTAAAAAAATTATATTTATTCACGTGTAAGATTTCAACCTAATCTAATCAAGTTAGTAGGATCTGGGTGGATCTGGGCCGTTACAATTGTTGTTGTTTTTTTTTAACTATTAAAAAAATTATATTTATTCACGTGTAAGATTTCAACCTAATCTAATCAAGTTAGTAGGATCTGGGTGGATCTGGGCCGTTACAATTGTTGTTGTTTTTTTTTAACTATTAAAAAAATTATATTTATTCACGTGTAAGATTTCAACCTAATCTAATCAAGTTAGTCGGGCAGGTGTGTCAGGAATCACGACTTTGAGCATAAACTTTCATATCTTTGCTTTGGGCTTCCCAAAAAGCATTGTACCAATAGATAATATTCAAACCCTAATCTTCCACTAAATTAATTAATGTGGGACTCACTCCCAATAATCCTCAACAAGGTGACCTCTAATAAATTTTATTAAAAATATTAAATATCTAATGCACGAGGCGTTAAAAAAAAAAATCTATAAATTAAAATTAAAGTTTAAGCTTATTCCATGAAAATATTCTCTGTCATACAATTATTTTTACAAATTTTAAAAATTTTAATTTTATGAACTAAATTAGGGAGCGGTAAGATTATCTTGTCAAAACGCACCGTTTCGATTACTTGTGGGCCAGGCTAGAGGAAAAAAGAGTGGCCGTTAACAAACCGGGCCCAATAAAAACTAAGGTCCACTAAAATTCGTTCGTTTTGGTTTTTGGGCGCACACTTTCTCCTTTCTCTCGTTCTTCTCCGTAAGAGAACCTCCGTTTCTTCATCTTCCGCCATAGCTTTCTTCACTTCTCGAAACCTAACCAGAAGCTTCGTGGAAGACTGTTGCGGAAGTTGACTGAAATTCTCTGGGAGGTTGTTGTTGGAGGGAGAATTTTACGGTTTCGAGGTGTAATTGGGCGGAATTGGCGATGTCTCTGAGGATAAAGGCGGTGGTGGATAAATTCATGGAGGAGCTTAAGGAAGCCTTGGATGCGGATATTCAAGATCGTATCATGAAGGAGAGAGAGATGCAGAGTTACATTGAAGAGCGCGAACGTGAGGTTGCTGAGCGCGAAGCTGCTTGGAAGGCTGAACTCTCCCGTCGCGAGGTACTCGGTTGAATTTTCTCTCTTTCTCGTTGAATTAGTTTGTTTGTTTAGGATAGCTAATCGATGATTCTGATGAGTTTCCATGGATGTATGCTCATTTTTATATTCCGATGTTCTCACGATTAATTTAGTCAAGAAGACTTTTCAGTCCTTGTCAATTCTCTTATACATGCTCGATGTAACGTGAATTCTTTCATTCCGAGTTGTTGAAATGAAGACTTTTGCTCCCAATCTCATCACTCCATAGTTGGATTTTTTAAGCATTCAAATCACAACTTAGTTATTACGGCAGAATTCTTGGTGGTGCTTTCACAATTATGTTATAAACTGATCTTTTTGTGGTAGGTTTGTTAGATTTCTAGTTCAAAATTAAGATGGCGAGAGCTTATGTCTAGTAGGATGCCTTTCTGCTATCTCTTTAAATTCAAGATTGCACCTTCTTTATTCTTCCCCTGCTGTGTGGATCTTACCTTTTAGATTGTCAAATGTTTGTTTTCTGGACTTTACCAGCCATTACTGCACGAATTACAGGATGCCCATTTCTTTTGTCGCTTGTTTCCATATTTTCCTCCAAATCTTGGCAGTAAAGATCAGGAATTCCGGATGATAAGTTTCCATGGGATGTTTGGCATATGATTTTAAAGAGTTGGGAACATGGAGCCAAATTTGTGTGAAGGAACAAGCTATAGTTTCGCAGGTTTGGTTTTCGTAGATTAGAATTAGTTTACCAATAAGGCTATAGTGCCAAGGGAAGTATTAGATTAGAATTAGTTTACCTATACAGTCTTTCACAATTGTCAAGCCAAAAAGATGCCCAACCAACCCTTGCTAACAGACCATATACAGACCCATCTCAAAAACATTCCCAAGGCCCGCTCCTAGTGTAACGGCCCAAGCCCACCCTAGCAAATATTGTTCTCCTTGGGCTTTTCCTTTCGGACTTCCTCTCAAGGTCTTTAAAACCTCCTTGGGCTTTCCCTTTCGGACTTCCTCTCAAGGTCTTTAAAACCTCCTTGGGCTTTCCCTTTCGGACTTCCTCTCAAGGTCTTTAAACCTCCTTGGGCTTTCCCTTTCGGACTTCCTCTCAAGGTCTTTAAAACGCGTCTACTAGGGAGAGGTTTCCACACCCCCATAAAAAAATGTTTCGTTCTTCTCCCCAACCGATGTGGGATCTCACAATCCAACCCCCTTTGAGGCCCAGCGTCCTCACTAACACTTGTTCCCTTCTCTAATTGATGTTGACCCCCCAATCCACTCCCCTCCGGGGCCCAACGTCCTTGCTAGCACACCGCCTCATGTCCACTCCCTTTGGGGCTCAGCATCCTTGCTAGCACATTGCCTAGTGTCTTGCTTTGATACCATTTGTAACGGCCCAAGTCTACCGCAAGCAGATTAGGAGAACAAAGCATTCTTTATAGGGGTGTGGAAACCTCTCCCTAGCAGACACGTACCTTGAGGGGAAACCCGAAAGGAAAAATCTTAAGAGGATAATATCTGCTAGTGGTGAGCTTGGGCTGTTACATCTAGCCAACAATCACCTAAATGATTTCCCACTCTCTCTCCTCCTTAAGTGCCTCCTCTTGTATACATATTTAATAGGCGGTCTATCAGGTCTATCATATTAGTTTTAATGGTGCAGCACATCATAGTAAATTCAGCTTAGCGAATAAGGTTAGGTGTTGAACTTAGATATGTTGATTGTATCGATTAGCAATAATTTTATGAAAGATGAACCGAATATGACTCTATCGGTTAAGGTATATCTTATTGATTGAGAGGCCAGAGATTTGAATCTTCCCTCCAATAATGAGTGGAAAAGGTTGAGTTTTTCTTTTATTATTATGTTCTGTAATTCTTTTCATCCCCTTTTCATGCATCAACCAATTAACCATTCATGCTTCCAGAATATGACTCAATCGGTTAAGGTACATATTATTCTTCTCATCACGCTTCAATTTTAGGCGGAGATTGCACGACAAGAAGCAAGGTTGAAGATGGAGAAGGAGAATCTGGAAAAAGAGAAAAGTGTGCTAATGGGAACTGCATCAAATCAAGATAACCAAGACGGAGCTCTTGAAATCACTGTAAGTGGTGAAAAATACCGATGTCTCAGGTTTTCAAAGGCAAAAAAATGAGGCTGACATGAAGAACATGATAAAGAAAAAAAAAAGTAAGGTAATGTCTTGTTTGTGGCCTCTTCTTCCTCCTCTTAAGCTTCTTACAATTTTTTTCAAAGCAAAATCATTAGTGTTGAAAGGGTTCTGAGAAGATGTACAGGTAGATAATTATTGTTTATTACAATATCATGATGCTAACAGTTTCTATATTTGATCATTCCATTTCATTTATTTAATGAATGAATCAATCCCCTCCCTCCCTCGTCTTTTTTGTGTCTTTTTGTGAGAAAAATGCATAAAACACGAACTACCCAAAGATCGGAGAGTATGACCATAGGGTTTCCATATTTTTGTGAGAAAAATGCATAAAACATGAACTACCTAAAGATTGGAGAGTCTTGACCACAAGGTTTCCCTTTCTTTGTGAGAAAAATGCATAAAACACGAACTACCCAAAGATCGGAGAGTCTTGACCACGGGTTTTCCATATTTTTGTGAGAAAAATGCATAAAACACGAACTACTCAAAGATGGGAGAGTATGACCACAGGTTTTTCATATTTTTGTGAGAAAAATGCATAAAACACGAACTACCCAAAGATCGGAGAGTCTTGACCAGAGGTTTTCCATATTTTTGTGAGAAAAATGCATAAAACACGAACTACCCAAAGATCGGAGAGTCTTGACCACGGGTTTTCCATATTTTTGTGAGAAAAATGCATAAAACACGAACTACTCAAAGATGGGAGAGTATGACCACAGGTTTTTCATATTTTTGTGAGAAAAATGCATAAAACACGAACTACCCAAAGATCGGAGAGTCTTGACCAGAGGTTTTCCATATTTTTGTGAGAAAAATGCATAAAACACGAACTACCCAAAAGTTCAGAGAGTATGATCACAGGTTTTACTAACGTTCTTGAACCCAAATGAGAGGGGGTTGACTAGCAAAAATATAAAAGTATAACTAACGAATAGACTATGTTATCAATTATTTTGTACTTGGACGATGTGAGTTCAACTCATTCGTTATTCTTTTCTTCATTCTTCCCCTCGTTGAGGAAATTTAGCAAGCATTGTCTTGATCACACCCTCTCTTGTTGGCACCTCCCATCTATCATTCAACATCAATTACGACTCACATAATTTCACTGTCATATAAGTGAATATTTTTTTAAAAAAATACTTTAAACTTTACCCTATTATTTAAAAATATTCGTATTTTTTAAAAAATTCAATTTAAAAAATTTAAAAATACTTCAAACTTTACCCTATTATTTAAAAATATTCGTATTTTTTAAAAAATTCAATTTAAAAAATTCAATTTATCTTTTTGACTTATAAATATATAAAAAAATTCAATTTATCTTTGACTTATAAATATATAAAAAATTCAATTTATCTTTGACTTATAAATATTTGGTAGCGAAGTAGAAATTTGTTAGAATGTTGAACAAAAAGTAACCGGTTTAATACATGAGAATAATTGTGAAAGAATAATAATAATTTTGAAATAATATTTTTTAAAATAAATAATTTAACGTTTTCTAAATCGACCAAGTATATTTAGCCAAAATATTAGAAAAATAAAAAATAAAACGACATGTCGTTTCCGACTCTTTCCCGCTCCTTCCCTCGCGCGATCCTCCACTTCCCTCTACTTCAGTTGCTCTGCATGATTGATTCAGTCGCTGGTGCCATTTCCGCTGCTGCTCACACTGGTTGATTCAAATTATAGAGCCTGCACCATCCCCTACCGATTCGCTTCCGATAATCCTCTCAAGCCCACTCCCATTGCGCTCTAATGGATCGGCGTCTTCTACAACTCCATCCCTTCCCTCAAGTACATATGATTTCTCTCTTTCTCCAATTTCGTTTTCTTTTTTTGTTTGATTCGGCATTCTGCTGCTGCGGGGAAGGGGAAGTCGGCAATGATCTGTATGTTCTAGTTAGCGATGTGGATGTGGTCTGATTGTTAGAGTTTTATCTGCTATTTAATCGGTTGATCTTGTTTTATTGAATGTGTAGCTGATAGAGAGCTTTTAGGATGCGATTGTCAGAATGGTTTTCTTTCGAAGAAAATTATACAATCGATCGTTTATAGGATAGAATTCATCATCCGTTCTTATTGTTAACTTGTGCAAATGACAACTTACTGTTTTTTGTGTGATTAAATAGCATTAACTTCAGATAAACTTTTATGGCTTGATTTCTTTTGAAATTTGGTAGTACTTCCTCGGGGGGATTATTGAGAGGAGTAGTCCCATATTGGCTGGAAGATCCTGAGTTTATAAGTAAGGAATTGAGGAAACCAAAAGCAAAGCTATGAGAGTTTATGCTTAAAATGGACAACATCATACCATAGTAGAGGTCTATGATTCCTAACATGGTATTAGAGTCATGCCCTTAATTTAGCCATATCAATAGAATCCCCAAGTGTTGAATAAAGAAGTTGTGAGCCTCAAAGATGTAGTCAAATGTGACTCAAGTGTCGAACAAATGATGTACTTTGTTTGAGGGCTCTAGAGGAGTTGAGCCTCGATTAAGGGAAGGTTGTTCGAGAGCTCTAGAGAAGGAGGCCTCAAGGGGAGGCTCTATGGTGTGGTTTATTCGAGGGAAAGATTGTTGAGAATTATTGAGAGGAGTAGTCCCACGTTGGCTAATTAAGAGGAAAATCATNTCAAGAAAGCTCTATGGTATACTTTGTTCGAGTGGAGGATTGTTGGTGGGGAGTCCCACATCGGCTAAATAAGGGGATGATCATGAGTTTATAAATAAGGAATACATCTCCATTGGTACNAATCATGAGTTTATAAGTAAGAACACTATCTATCTCTGTTGGTATGAGGCCTTTTGGGGAAACCAAAAGCAAAGCCAAGAGAGCCGGGAAAATGAGTATCAACTTATTTCATGTCGAACCATTACTAATTTGGTCGTTTTATTGATCAAAGGTAATAAAAAAGTTACAGAAATTCAATATCAATTTGAAAGGAACATGGAGGGGAAAAAAGAGTATCGAAATGTTCAAACAACATAGAGAGAGCTTCAATGGATTAATTCTCTTTGGTTGGATACGAAGCCATTTGGTTGATTCCACATAGTCCTTCAGGTTTTCCGGTATTTCTCTTCATCCTAATGTATCCATTTTCTCCCCATTTTGGTCCCCATGAGTTCTTCACAATAATATAGTCTGTTCCCTCTGATGAACCATACCCGACCGCGGTCACACCGTGATCCATCTCAGTTCCGCATCGACCTGTGAATATTCCCTGTGAAGTTCATAGACAAACCAATGATTTCATGGTTAGATTCAAGTGAAACCAACCATTTTTATTTGTTTGTCAGGGAAAGTATGATGCTATGCTTTACAATCTATCTTACCCCTTTGTAGAATTGGAAATTTCTGCCAGAAGCCTCGATGGCTACGCTGACAGGTTGGTTACTCAATGCTTTTAGGAGGCTCTGTTCGTCGTTTGCTGGCACGTCTTCGTAACCGCTGATCGTTACGACATCAAATTGTTCCTAGAGATTATAGTAACATGTTTTAGTAAACAATAGGAAGTGCAAGCTCTATCTAAGATATGTTTTGGGCTAATTAAGGGGATGATCATGAGTTTATAAATGAGGAATACATCTCCATTGGTATGAAGCCTTTTGGGTAAACAAAAAACAAAGTCATGAAAGCTTATGCTTAAAGTGGACAATATCATACCATTGTGGAGGTTCGTGATTTCTAACATGTTATCAGAGTCCTGGCTAGATAAAATCCTCAAATGTCGAACAAAAAAGTTGTGACCCTCGAAGGTGTAGTAAAAAAGTGACTCAAGTGTCGAACAGAGGGTGTACTTTGTTCGAGGGTTCTAGAGAAACGAGTCGAGCCTCAATTAAGGGGAGGCTATTCGAGGGCTCCATAGGCCTCAAGAAAGCTCTATGGTATACTTTGTTCGAGTGGAGGATTGTTGGTGGGGAGTCCCACATCGGCTAAATAAGGGGATGATCATGAGTTTATAAATAAGGAATACATCTCCATTGGTACGAGGCCTTTTGGGTAAACCAAAAACAAAACCACGAGAGCTTATGCTCAAAGTGGACAATATCATGCCAAGGTTCGTGATTTCTAACATTAAGTATATTTACCTTTTCTCTGATACATTTTCCTTCCTCCATCAGATATGGGTAGTCATCCTCCTTTCGAAGTCCAGAGTTCGACATTATGTATTGGAAGGCGTAATCCATCAGACCGCCATAGCATCCATTGTTGAAGCTTCGATCGCAGTCGATCAATTCTTGTTCGGACAACGAGGTTAGATTTCCAGTAACAATTTGGTTTATCCCTTCCACTGCTGCCACAGTTGAAAACGCCCAACAACTCCCTGCATTACAATCATAGTTTTGTTGAAGCATCATATAGGAAAATCATGATCTTATACCATATATCCATAACTAAGTAGATAAATAGATAAGAGAAAGAAAGAGACCACAGGAGCCTTGGTTCTTGACTGGAGTAACAGCTCCTTTGAGTCTCCAATCGACCGACTCCGGCACGTCCTCGACGTCCCAGTAACTAAAGCCACGAGCTGATCTTTTCCTCGGAAACTCGACTTTCAATCCCAAATATTTACTCTTAAACTCTTCATGACTCAGGTCTGCAAATTCATTCAACCCAAGCCAATAGCTAGAAACCTTCTTGTTTGTCTCATCAATGTGCTTCAAATTGTCAAGGAATATCTCAAACCTATGGAGCTTCTCTTCAATGCTCCTATAAGTTTTACTATGCCTCGACATCCACGACTCGAAAAGCTCGATGGTTTTATCCATGGAGGCTAAATGCTCGGGGGAATATCCCACAATCGAGAAGTCGTGAGCGATAGTGTAGCCGATGAACAAAGTTGCAGAGAGGGCAAGGGCTAATTTGGAGATGGTAGAGAGAGGCATGTTTGGAGAAACTGTTGAAGGAAAGGAAGGGGAAGAAGTTGGTGAATGAGTTGAAAGGGGATGGGATTCTCCCTTATATAACGTTTGTTTGGTAGATTCCGTGGGGTTTCTTTAAAGTGAAGTAGTTTATATCATTTCATTTTTTGTCAATACTGTGTCTTTAAGATTAGTTCTTTTGCAGCCTTTCTCACAAAGTTATGTTAATTAATTCTCTTTTTTTTTTCCTTTTTTGGTAAATTTAAGCAAAATTTGCTGAAAAATCTTCTAGAATGGTTCGTTTGCTATATATATATATATATATATATGAAGAAATTGAGGAAGTTTTTACTTTTATTTTTATTTTTTTTAAGGTTAGTACGGTATTAACTTTACACGACTTGGATGCCGTTCATATTTTGTTTAAAAAATACAATAAAAGTACCTTCTAACTCTTTCAAAATTTTAATTTTTTAATTTTTTTTTTTATTCTTCCTCTCTTTCTGTGATGTCGTATTGGTTGGGATGAGAATAAAACATTTTTTTATAAGGGTGTTGAAACTTCGTTTTAAAGCCTTGAGGAGAAGCTCGAAAAGAAAAGTCCAAATAGGACGTCTAGCGGTGGGTTTGGGCTATTACAAATGGTATTAGAGCTAGATACCGGCAGACGATGTGCCGGCTTTCTGGTTGTTCCCCGAAGGGGGTAGACACGAGGCAGTATGCCAGTAAGGACTCTAGGCCCCGAAGGGAGGTGAATTGTGATGTCCCACATTGGTTGAGGAAGAGAACAAAACAATTGAGGAGAGCTAGATACGGGACGATGTGTCAACCTTTTCGTTGTTCCCCTAAGGGGGTAGACACGAGGTGATGTGCCACTAAGGACGCTGGGCCCCGAAGGGGGTGGATTGTGATGTCCCACATTGGTTGGGGAGGAGAACAAAACGTGAATTGTTGATATCCCGCATTGGTTGGGGAAGAGAACAAAACAGTTGGGGAGAGCTAGATACCGGACGATGTGCCAACCTTTTCGTTGTTCCCCTAAGGGGGTAGATACGAGGTGATGTGCCACTAAGGACGCTGGGCCCTCAAGGGAGGTGGATTGTGATGTCCCACATTGGTTGGGGAGAAGAACAAAACACTCTAAGGGTGTGAAAACCTTCCCCTAGCAGAAGCCTTTTAAAGTTTTGAGTGGAGTCGGGAAAGGGACTTGGGCACTTACACTTTCTTTATTTTTCTGAACTCTTTACTGTTTTTTTTTTTTTTCTCGTGTGATTTTGAAGTTTTCTTTTCATTATTTGTTATTTATTTATTTTTATTTACCAATTATTTTTAAATAATTTATAAGAAGGTTGGGAGTAAAAGAGAAGAAAGGGTAATAAATTGAAATATATGTGTTTTATATATGTATTTTATGTCGAAAAAATTGAGATAATTTAATTATATTTAATTTTTGAAATATAATGATCATTGTATTCATTACTTTTAAAGTAAAAATTTGTATAATTTATTTAAGATTGCTTGTTAAATACAACAAAAAATTAAAGTTAATTAGTTAAATTTATTTGATAAAAATTATCTCATAACAATTAATTATCTAAAATTTATTAATGTAATAAAATTGTTGGAAGACTTAATAAAATTCATTAATAATATATCCCAAATGTTTAACACAGCTGAATCATTGAACCGAATCGTTTAGTTCGGTTTAATTGAGACTTTGATTCGGTCTTTATCTCAGACCGAACCGGTCTTGAACCGAAGCTAAATACCCGGTTTTAATTTCATTAGATATTACGTCACCCTTGAGTTTTTCAAATATGGACAAGTAGGACTTTTTTTTCAAGAGTGAAAAGACTATTTTACCCTTCTAGAATGCCCTAATTTTTCTTTTTGTCTTCCTTCTCCTTCCCGCGCGCGCATTTCTCCCTCTCGGATGAAACCTACAGCGGCGAGTTTGAAAGGCTGCGGCGAACGGCGACCGGTGACGAGCGATCGGCGGCGAGTTTGAAGGCGACGACGAGCGGCTATTTTCGAACCACGACTGCGGCTTGGAATATTTTAACCCCATTCTCCTGTAACTGAACTCTTTTTTTTCCAAGAGCAATACTTGATGGAGTTTTGTAAGACGGATTCTCAAGAACTTTTGTTACAGATTCGGCGCCAAGAGGAGCTTTTGAAATCTAAAAGAAGGTCTGTCTTTACGTGATCGGTTTATGATTTTGTTTGCTTGCGCCACATACTGTTTAAATGACGAATGGAGGAATAAAGAACTAGATAAAGAAGTTTTAAATTATTGATATTGGAGTTTTGACAAGCATTTCGCTGTTCAAATCCAATTTTGTTTCCTTTTTATTGCGTATAAATGTAGTGTCCGGACGGCATAGATTATTACTTTTAGTAATTTAGATATCGATGCTGCAGTTTTCGATTTACTGGAAACGGATTCTACAAGTTTAGAGTACTTAATTGATAAATTGCATTTTGATGGCTATGATCGGTGTGTTTGGATGAATGGCAACCAAACATCACTGATCCAGATTGAGTAATTTGGAGACCTAAATTGTTTCAATCACTGAAGAACCAGCTCCATTGATACCTGATTCCGTTTTTTTTGGTAAATTGTTGTTGAAAGTGGTGTTTTAGAATTTTATTTTTTTCAGTGTGACTTCATTGGAGAGATTGTATGTAGACCCGTTAGGGAGGCGCTGAATATGTTGAATGTATGCAGATGGCTGCTGGGGCTTCCTACATCTGTACCTAGTCTAAAGCATTTTGATCATTCAGACTTTTTAAATAAAAAGTAAGTGAAGATTTATTAGACAATTCATATATGTTAAATTTAGTTCATCGATTCCTTACTCTAATGAATAATTTGTTGTTTTTTTTATTAGAAACTTGCCTGAGTCATTGCTGAGGGAAGATGATGTAAGTTACATTTTCCATCTTTTCCTTCGCTCGGTTACTTTTTCTTTATGCACATTGTAATGCAGTAGTGAAAAATTCATTATTCTTTTTTCCTCAAGTAGCTTTGGATTCTGTTGTACTTTTCCAGGGTTAAGTCCCAAGTTTACAAGATGATGCACAAAATAGTCCATCTTTTGGAAATGTAAACCTTATTCACTGTGTTTTGTTCTTTTCAAACTCTGTTTTTCAGGTTTTCTATGAGACTGTCAAGACAAGAGTTGAAGAAGCTTTTGGAGCTTTAAATGTTGAAACAAGTCGTCTTGGTATTCCAGTTGATCAAATGTTAGATACTTGCAAAGTTAGAAAACTCATCTTGTCATGTCTTAATGATCTGAGCACCAATGGACTTTACCTTCTTGCTGTAATATTTACAGAAGACTCTGTCAGATTGGAAAAAACTCGCTGCAAGCTGAAAAGGGTTATCAAAGAGTTTATTCCAAAAGTTCTGAGAAGGGAAAGTCAAGATTGCCATCAATTGGAAATTGTTAAACGATTGGCTCAGCTTCTCAATGACCCAAAAACTTTCCGTAGAGGATGCCGAAGAGGATGCGCAGCAACTTCGACATCAAGTTTGCCATCTTTGCAGGATGCTGCATCACAGGTTCTGTATAGATTAGGAGACCTGCCCACCCAAGGTCTCATAGCAATGCATCGAAAACTTTCAGGAGTTCGAGTTATGCCTCAGATGAAACGTCACAAGCATGGGTGGGGACGTGATCGTCTTATTAATGTTCTTACAAAAATTAGTAAGAAGATGCTTTCATCTCTTCGAGAAGGAGATAAATTACAAGAATCACTTGCAAAAGCTATGGCCATGGCTGAATTATCACTTAAGCTGGTATCAGGTCACCACAATTCATCCATAATTGAGTTTTATCCCTTCTCACCTCAAATAAAAACCTTGCATAATGAAATAGTAAAAGCCATATGGTTTGTTAGAAAGAAGAGTGACTTTCGGAAGCTCAAACAGTTGAAGTCTTTGTTGGATCCTGATTCTAAAGTGCCCAATAGGTGCTTAAGAACAGCTATTAAGCAGATGTTAATAGACTATCTTTTTGAGTGCTGTGATATGGACGCTGTGCCAAAGTCTCTTTTGAAAGCTTTAGCTATGATAAATGCAGATTCTCGAAGTGCGTCACATTCATTTTTCTCGCAAGATGAAACTGAAGAGGAGGTTGAATGTGTATTTAGTCTGAGTGCTCAAATGAAACAAGTAGTTTGGGATTTACTACCTAACCGTGAATTTGAACACGAATTTGTTGATGCATATATGGAAGAGTTAGAAGAAAGTGATGACGATTTTGATGATGATGGCAGTGGTAGTTGTGATGGTGGCTTGCCTAGAGACGACAATGGGTCCCATTCTTTTTATGTTGAAGGTATGGGGGAATCTATGCCAGGCAATCTGGGGTATTCATCAGTGGGGAATGTCTTGTCCCCTAGTCAGGCGTCCATGAAAAGTCCTGATGTTAGGCCTCTCCAATGTTCAGAACTTACGCATTTTACCAGGGAGGGCTCTTTAGATTCTTCTTTTAATTTCTGCTCTTCATTCATGGAATCCAAAGTTCAGATAGATACATATAACTTATCTTCTAACCAACAAGTGGGGAACAAGGACACCATCTCATTTTCACATCATATAGATGACTCTCCTTCCTCCAAGTTCACACCAAATATTTTGTTGGATAAGAGCACAATTGATCTTGCAAAAACCCCCTGTTTAAGTTCTTTCAACATGTCATGTGCAATGCCTCAGATGGAGCCTAGTAAACCAAGCCCGTTTAAGAATCAATACCTCATGATTCAAGAAGCTTGTGATGGAACTAGCATGATTGCTTATAATTTCATTGGCCGTTTGCTAGAAGAGTTTGCAAAGAGTGAAGGCGTAGACTTAGATTGGTGCGCTAATTTATATCTTAGTACCCACTGTTCAATTGAAGAAGACCTTCCTGGTATGTCTTTTCAAATTATAGATGCTTTCAGCCTTTGTTTGAAGTCTGGTTTGAGTCCCTTCATTATTTATTATTGTATAAAAAATAGCCTTCAAGGAACTTTAGTAGGTGACAATTGGTTTTATGCTCTTATTAGGTTGACAAATCAAAGAAAACGAAAACAAATAAGCATAACTTTTTTTTTTTTTTTTAGTTCAACAACTGTGGGGTTGAGTATGTATGCCTTATAGCTCAGCTTGGCAGCAAGCATTACTAGTTAGTAATGTCAAAAAGTATACCGGAGTTATTATATGTCGATTTTTCATGATAGAAAAATTATTCTAGTAACTAAGTTTGTTGGTTTCATTTTTTTCATTGTCAGAAGTTGAACAGACTCATACTAAAGCGAAGAGAAGCGATTCAGTAATTATTCAAGTTTGTGAAGAGTTAATACCTTCTCTCTCTGAGAGGTATGAGGATTTAATGGTTTCTGCTCTTGTATTTGGTGGAAAGTACTAGTCTATTGACATGCCACTTTGTATATATGTTTTACTTTACTTTCAGCCTGATTATGAGTCAGTGACCTATTATTAAATTTTTTACATGAATATAATCATGAGTAAACAGGATCTGAAACTTATTTGTATGCATGATCACATTGGCAGTGGAACAAAGAGACTTCAACTGCTGCTGGGATTGTGATTCTCCAGGGATTTTGGCTGATCTGAATTAGCTGTTGATCTCTGGGCAGCCCCAACAACAGCGGAGCAACCAGAATTGAATCACTTGAGTTCATCTTGGGGCAAAATGAAGAAGTGGTATTGCGTTTGAGGATGTTCATCCGAGGCATTTTTGGCGACACTATGTAAGATATACATACATACATATTTATACATACATACATATTTATATATATATATATATATATATATAACTCACCTTAAGAAATAGTAAATTCATCAGAAGCTAGAGAACAAAAGGTTAACCTGTATAGGCTAGTTAATTTCTTCTGCATAATGTATATTTATTGGGACTTTTTCAATCTTTTTCAGAAGCGTGCATGCATCCATTATGACCCCAGAAAACACAGAACTGCTTCAGAAGGAAATTTATGCTTATTCTTACTCTGAAGAAGATAAAGGTGAGATTCTAATTGATTGACCAAATTCTTCCTTATTGGACCGATCAAGGTTTAAAATATAGATGTTGAAAGAAATGTCGATGCCTCAGTTTTTTTTTTTATAATATCTATGGAAATAGTAGATGGTAATGTTGATTCACCTACATTGAATCTATAGACACGTGATATGTTGCCACAAATTTAATACCATGCTCTTCATAACTACCTGTTTGTTTTATTCTTCCTGTCTCACTGTTGCAGAGTTTAAGCTTCCGAAACTGTTGAGTTCACTGGTGATGAGGCTACGAAACGGAATTTAAAATTGCTGATCAGGTCTCTGAGCTTACCATGAGGCAAAGATGTGATTGAAATTAGGCGACATTGTATCGGTTTCGATCTGTTCATATTGCAAAGTGCAGAGTGTTAGATGAATGGCTCTGATACCATGTTAGATGAACACGACTCTCCACAATGGAATGATATTGTCACTTCACAATCACACTCTTGATGGCAGCGGACTTGCGATTGTGCGGCACTCACTTTCCAACGACAAGTGAGCTAAACCAATTTGTTCTTATGTCGCCTACGACCAAGCGACGTATGCTCGAGTCTCTGACCTCGGTTTAAGAAGTTTTAGAAAATGAGGGCAGAGAGAGATTTTGAAAGAGACGTTATATATGCAAGCAAGAGAGTAACAACAACGGTTCACAGTATATAACTATTGGTAGGGGATATGACTAAGCATAAGCTCTTATGGCTTTGCTTTGGGCTTCCTAAAAGGCCTCATACCAATGGAGTTAGTATTCTTCACTTATAAATTCATCATCATTTCCTAAATTAACCGATGTGGGACTTTCATCCTCCAACACAAAGCCGAAGTGGCTAGACAAATTTTCATTGGCAATGTTCTTAGGTAGTAGCCCTGTTTAAACAGAGGGAAATTATTGATTCTTGTTAACACACGTTGGTCCTTGGTTTCTTACAAAGGCTTGTTTCTTGTTGTAGGCTGTGGCTTTGGCTCAATAACATAGAAAGGTTGGAAATAGCTAAGGAAGGCCATTTCAGGGCAAACTGATAGCTTTATGAAAATCTATCTCAAGCAATTGGCTTCCTATCTTTTTGGAGGGCTGCAAGGTACTAGTTTTTGTTTTTTTTTTTNTCACTTCACAATCACACTCTTGATGGCAGCGGACTTGCGATTGTGCGGCACTCACTTTCCAACGACAAGTGAGCTAAACCAATTTGTTCTTATGTCGCCTACGACCAAGCGACGTATGCTCGAGTCTCTGACCTCGGTTTAAGAAGTTTTAGAAAATGAGGGCAGAGAGAGATTTTGAAAGAGACGTTATATATGCAAGCAAGAGAGTAACAACAACGGTTCACAGTATATAACTATTGGTAGGGGATATGACTAAGCATAAGCTCTTATGGCTTTGCTTTGGGCTTCCTAAAAGGCCTCATACCAATGGAGTTAGTATTCTTCACTTATAAATTCATCATCATTTCCTAAATTAACCGATGTGGGACTTTCATCCTCCAACACAAAGCCGAAGTGGCTAGACAAATTTTCATTGGCAATGTTCTTAGGTAGTAGCCCTGTTTAAACAGAGGGAAATTATTGATTCTTGTTAACACACGTTGGTCCTTGGTTTCTTACAAAGGCTTGTTTCTTGTTGTAGGCTGTGGCTTTGGCTCAATAACATAGAAAGGTTGGAAATAGCTAAGGAAGGCCATTTCAGGGCAAACTGATAGCTTTATGAAAATCTATCTCAAGCAATTGGCTTCCTATCTTTTTGGAGGGCTGCAAGGTACTAGTTTTTGTTTTTTTTTTTTCTTTTTTCTTTTCCTTAATCTTTTAGAACACTACGAGAACGGAACCGTTGACCTTAAATAAGGTAATACATGTCTTTATTCCATGAGCTATGTCTGAATTGACATGGATTTTTTTACATTTAAATCCTCCAAATTTTGGTTTATAGTGTTGTGGGTGAGGTCTTAGAAGATATTATATCACTAACATGTAGTTTATATTCACTCGTACGAAAATCGTACTCGTGAGGTAGATAGCTCTCAAGATGACAAAAGAAGACTTCCTTAGCTTTATATGGTTTGTGCTCTACGTGAGCACATTGTTTGCCTGAACAAAAATAAAGTTTATACCCACTCGAACTAATACAACTCACGAGACAAATAGATCTAGAGGAGCCTTATAGATAGAGAATCTTACTCGTAAGACAAATGGCTCTAATGATGACCAAAGAAGACTACATTAGCTTTATATGGTCTTTGCTCTACGTGAGTACGTTGTTTGCCTGAACAAAAATAAAGTTTATACCCACTCTGAGACAAATAGATCTAGAGGAGCCTTATAGATAGAGAATCTTATTCGTGAGACAAATGGCTCTGAAGATGACCAAATAAGACTTCCTTAGCTTTATATGGTCTGTGCTTTACATGAGCACGTTGTTTGCCTGAACAAAATTAAAGTTTATACCCACTCGAACCAATTCAGCTCACGAGACAAACAAGTCTGAACGAGTTTGATAGATAGAGAAGTGGCAAGAGGAGACTTCTTTAGCCTTATAGTCTTTGCTCTAAATGTGTCTTAACGTCCTTAGTTCTATTATCAATCTATTTTTATAAAATAAGATTGTTTTTACTTATAAAATCCAAGTTTTTATATGATGTATTAATTTATACTATTCACAATTTTTTTTTTTAATTCTTAAAAAATCTTAATAAAAAACATCAATTATATAACGAATGTTAATAAATGTAATTCATTCTATTATTAATTTATATATATATATTTAAATGTCAAGGAGAAAAGTACTTTTTCATAAAAACATTTTAAAATCAATTTATTATTTTTTTAAGGATTATGAATACTATAATAATTGTTGAAAAATATACAATAAATGTCAATGGCCCCCTGGAAAAAATAATGGAGTTCATCAGGCTGGCTCATAAATATTGTCATTTTGCTTCTCAAAAATATTAATTCTATAGAAATATTTAAACTATAAAACAAAAAAAACAAAAAAGCTCTATAGAAATATTTATTGCAATACATTTAGACAAACAAAATTAAATCATAGTCTGTTTCCTAAAGTTATGACCAATTTTCTTGCAATTCTTTTTTAAAAATGTAGAAGCTTATAGTTATTCTATCCATTATCTTGAGGTGACTCTTCGTCGATTTCTCGAGCTAATATCACATATTTTCTAACATGAGTATGGTTCAACAGACGTAAAATATGTATTATTGATCAAGAGATCAGATGTTCGAATCTCCACTCTATAATCGTTGAACTCAAAATAATAATAATATTACCATTGAAAGGTTTTTTGCCCTTAAACTTTTACGTTTATATGTAGTCTTTAAATTTTACTAATTGACACGTTAGAAAATTTAAGGAAATAAAAATTTAAAATTAATAAACATATCACATAGCTTTAAGATCTTAATGATAAGTTTAGGGACTTATTAGACATTTTAGACATTTTACAAAAGTTCATAAACTTGAACGTGACAAACTATATTT
Source organism: Cucurbita pepo subsp. pepo (assembly GCF_002806865.2). Lineage (NCBI taxonomy): Eukaryota > Viridiplantae > Streptophyta > Magnoliopsida > Cucurbitales > Cucurbitaceae > Cucurbita > Cucurbita pepo. The sequence goes on along the minus strand of NC_036641.1, from coordinate 6,585,495 downwards.
AAGCTGAAAATAATTAAATTTTTGTTAAATGGTAAACAATCAAATTCAACAATTACTTTAGAGGGTAACATGTATTAAAGAAGTTTTGCAACCATAATCATTAAAAAGTGATTTCAAGATCACTTTTACGGGTAATATTTTGAAAGAAAAGTAATAAATCGGATCATAAATAAAAGTAAAAAATGAATATATGAATGAACCGATACTACATTTGAATGAGAGTGATCATGAGACTACAATGATTAAGAAATTCTTAAAAGAACTTATGGTTACCATCTATATCAACCAGAAGTGATGGTTACTATCTATATCAACTAGGTGTATCTTTTTCTTTGTTACTTACATGATGGTTACTATCTATATCAATAAGGTATATCTTTCTCTTTGTTAATATTGAAAAGAATAAGGAGGAGGAATAAAAATAAATGATTTTATTGACACATAAATTTACAGTTTTACCGTCTCACTAGGTCTCTCCTATTTTTATTTTTTTATTTTTTATTTTTTTTTTACTTTTACGGTCAGTAAAAAATGAAGTTAGTAACAGTAATTTTCAAACAGTATCAGAGCGGACCCCAACGATAATCATCTGCAACCCCCCGCCAAAACTGAATAAAACTCTCCTCTCATTGCCAAACACGCCTCACTTCTCCCTCTCTCTCTCTCCCTCTAGTTCTTTCCGATCACCGGCGCCAATCCCTCCGCCGCCGCCGCCGCCGCCGCGGCCTCAGTTTCATCACCATGACTTCCATTCCACGGCGGAGCTTTCTTCCTACGCGGCCTCTCAACGACGCGCTCCCTGTCTCGCAGCCGGACTCCACACAGACGCTACGCCGAAGGCTCTCTTCGATTTCCTTCAAGATCCAGCCGATTTCTTCGCCTGTTACTTCCTGGTCGTTTCATAGATCTAAATCGGTGTCTTCTTTGCGCGATCACACTGGCAAATCGCTCCGGAAGTGGTGGGATTGGGGATGGTCCTGGATCCTCTCTCGCAAGGCTGCCTTCGCTCGAGATCTGGAAATGAACGATGAAGAAACAAAATCTCTTAGATCTAATTGCAGAGGTAGTTTCAGACATCTTTTCTATAAGGTTAGGTCTGAGTTCCGCAAACTGATTCGCTCCGATCGCGTCGGTCTTCCTCAAACTTTCAAATACGATTCGGTTAATTACTCGAAGAATTTCGATGACGGTGTGAAATCTTAGGTGTTTTACATTGTAATCGATTTTATGTGTTCGAAGGAATTCAGACTTTTGTGTTGAATAATATGCTCTGTTTCAAGCTAGATTCAGGAAAACTACAAGGATATAGAAAAAGAAGCTTCCGATTCCGCCAATGGAGGCCTCTGATTTTCGCTGTAATTGTTGCCGGTAATCGATTTGGCTAAATCAATCTGTTCGTCGTGTTCATTTCTCCGTTCTTCGATCGATCGAAACAGAGAACGCACATTTGATTGCTCGCCGGTCCTGAGGTGAAGAAGAACAGAGAGATTCCAGAGATCTTCATCGCAAATTATGAGATCAAAGAGTTTGAAGTACATAAGAATTCTACTTGTTTTTGCAGATTTTGTTTTTCGTTTGTATAATCAACGTCAAATTTCGTAGTATTTCTCCATTGTAATTCCAATACTACATTTTCTCTCTTTGTTTTTATTTATTTATTAAATTATAAAATTAACCTCTAAATTTTAATTTTATATTTAATAATTTTTTTAAACTCAAAAACATCATACTTAACCTTTCAATTTTATATATGCAAAAACAATTTTTTTATTAAATATAAAATTAAATTTTATGAATATCTAATAAATTTGAGAATTTTTTTTAAAAAATAAATAATTCAACAACATATTAAGACATAGGAAGTAATTTAATTTAATTTTTTTAGGTTTTAGGGCCAAGCTTATTCTACAAGCAAAGATAATATGTGTTTAATGTTTTATTTATTAATTTATTTCTCAAATTAAATGTGTAACAACCCAAATCTTGGTCATTACAAATGGTATCAGAGTCGGACGATGTGCCAGCATTCTCGCTATTCTCGGAAGGGGGTAGACACAAGGCGGTGTGCCAGTAAGGACCCTGGGCCCCAGAGGGGAGTGGATTTGGGGGCGGTCCCACATCGATTGGAGGAAGGAAAGAGTGCCAGCGAAGACGCTAGGCCCGAATGAGGGTGGATTGTGATGTCCCACATTGGTTGGGAGGAGAACAAACCACTATTGATAAGGGTGTGAAAATCTTCAGTAGACAGGGTAGCTTGGAAGGGTGAATATTAAAATGATTTATTTTTTGTTTCCTTAGGTTAATTATACCTAAAAAAATTTAATAATATGACACCGAAACAAGTAAACGGTGAATATAAACCAACATACCACGAGAATATATTTGTACTAAAATTTGAAAAATAATCGTTTTTTAGTAAAATAATAATGAATACAAATAAAGAAAAAATTCAATTATTAATTAGTATATGTAGTTCCAACCCAACTTTCGTTTAAAAATAAAATTTAAAGGTAAAATGTCGTGATTCCCTAAAATTTGTAAGATTAACAATAATGGATCAAAGCAGACAATAATGACTAATTGTACCGATTGAACTAACTCTAAAACTCGTGGTTAAAAAATAAATAAAAGTAATTTTTAATTCCAAATATGGTTGTATTTATCAGGTTAATAATTACTTTAATTTATTTGATTTAATTATAAATTATCACCGACCTCCATGAATTATTATATACATTTTTTAGTAAAAACTTCTAAATTACTAGAGTTAAAAAAATAGTTTAGTAATTAGAGTTAGATACAAATAATTGACTAAAAAATTATTTATGTTATAATATTGAAATTATTTATTTTCCGAAAAAAGTATCATATAATTGTAGAAAAAAAAGGTGGTGTCGGTGTGAGAATTAATGCATAGATCTAGAGAATGGCAAGAAATTGATGAATAATTAAGATCCCTTCGTAGTTCATGCTCTGTCCAATCCCTTGTAGACACGTCACATCCTATTGTCGGTCACATAACTCTCCTACAATATTGGAACCATATCTTATTTATTTCTATTATTCTTTTAAATATTATTTCACCTAAAAAAAAAAAAAAAAAACGTGACTCAAAAATTAATAAAATTTGTAAAAATTATTTATTTTTTTAAAATATATTTTAATGTAATTTTGATCTATCAAAATCTCGTATAATATAATAGTTTTTAAATAATTTAATTGGTTAATTAAAATATATATATATATATATATATAGAGGGCTAAATTTCTATAAATAATTTTTTTATTAAAAAATGCACTAGAATTTATTAATTTTGGCAAATTTTATATGTGGTTTTACCATTTTGCCCCTTGAAAGTTGGAGCTTACTGGGCCAGGCAGGTCCAAAAGGGTTGCTTATTGGGCTTCGGTCCAAAATGATAGTTTATTGGGCCAGGCCGGAGTAACGTCATCTGACAGGCTGACACGTGGACACGTTAGAGCATGTGTTTATCGATGTTCAAAGCGTCGTCGTTTATAGCACACGCAGGTCACGTGACGTTTGAGTTTAATTCGGCATATTTGTTTTCTTCATATAAAAAGCTATTTTCTTCTCCATTTTGTCTTCTGATAAACTTCCTTCGCTGTTTCTCTCTTCTCTCTTTCAGAATTCTACGATTCCCTTCCTCTCCGGCGAGGATCCGGCGAGACTCCGACTGAGGAAACGGGAGAGTTTCGCAGGTTTCATTTGAATTTACAAACTATTACTGAAAGTTTCTTTGTAGGATTTCTATGACGTTCGCTTCTCCTAGCAGTGTTATCTGTCAGAACAGAGCCTTGACGTTCTCCGTCGTTTCTTCTCCGGGAGTTCTACACCATCGCTGCTTCTCTTGCCTTCAACCGCAGCGTTTTCTTCATTGCAATCGTCGTTCGTCTTCGAACATCGGGATAAACGTCACTCCGGCGGCCTCTTCCGTCGTCGCTAAAACTGCTCTATCCGAACTCACGTTCAAAGTCAGAGCTCCAGTTCTGTTCCTGGTAGTGGTATGTATAATTGGAACTCTCTTGTTTTTTTTTTTTGGTACTTTATTTCTTGTTCATCATGCAATTAGTTTGTATTGGAATAACTTGCAACGTCAGTTTGATTGGATTTTTGCTCCTGGTTCGTGATTAACTGTAGTCATCGACGTTTTGTGTTGAAAATTTGGAAAACAAACGATTGCAAATGAGACCCCTGCTTAAGATGGTAATCAACAGATGGCAGTTCAAGTAAGCTGATGAGAAGATCCTGATTCCTTCATTAGCCATCACGTAGGCTTTATACTACTTTCAAGGTGAATTCGGAGAAAATAGTTCTGAAATAAGGTATCAATATATAAAAACTCACATGTTGCGTGCAATTATTTTCAAGTTTAGTAACAAAATCTTTTGGCATCCATCATCTATGAAACTTTGTTTGTGACGAGCTGTTCCACTTGATTATAAGTACATTTATAGGAAAGATTCCCTACTGTTACCTTAAGTTAGTTTTCCTTTAGTAAAGGGCAAAGCTTCATGAACTATAAACAAATCTGCATATTTTATGACTTCCTTTCATATAGTATAATGAATCACGAAGTCGAATCCGTGTCACATAGGCAGCATTCTCAGAAGCTGCAATAAGATGGGAGTTTGTTAGATTTAGTTTCATACATAAACATAAAACTATGGTGTGCCTATTAGTTTTGGACGAATGGACAACTTGATGGAATTAGCAATGGAGAAAAGTTACAATATTGTAATGAAATTTGAAGCAGAGGTAGAAGAAGATAGAGTATCTATACAAACAGATAAATAATCCCCAAATGAAAATGTTATGCAAAAGAACCCTAGCAACTCGAACATCTCTCTTGCACATTCACACTCGGGAGTTCATATTTCTAACCACATCACCATTTGGCTATACAGCAATGAGAAGGAAATATATTAGGGAAATACTCAAGCAGAAATCCTTCGCCGTGATCCTTGAAGCTAGGAGGAAGAGGAGCTCATTCGTGTCGGGAAAGTATCAATTCCTCAATTCGACAACTGGCTGTACAACCTGCAGAGTTCCAAGCCGTTATACGTACTGATAGCGTGCTTGTAAGTCTCATACCCGATAGACATGAACAAAATCTATGAACTTCTTAAAAACTATTTTTGCATCAGCCTGAAACTGATAGGTAGATATTGATAGGTGATCAGTACCTTTACTGAAGCGTGTGGTTCGGAGGCTAAAGAGCACCGGGTCCGTCTCTCATGCTCAAATTCAAACTGTTTCTCATAGTTCGTCTTCCAACTCCTGCATTGCCTTTCTGCATCATGGCAACAAACTCACCATAATCGATCCTTCCATCCTGCATGACACAACAAAAGTATATCACTAAACCAAGATCAATTTTCTTTTCTTCTCCATCCCATGACCCACATAGGTTCCAAGTGTCCTGGTCTAAGAATACGGGGGCGTATAATCATGGTATAAAGTTGTGAGGATTACATTATCTTGGTCGACTTCTCTGATTACGTCCTCGAGGTATGCGTCGGTCATATTATGTTCTGCACAAGCTTGCTGCAGCTCATCAACTGTGATGTAACCACTTCCATCTTTGTCAAAGTATCGAAATGCTGCAACAAGGTGTTCTTCACGCTCTAGTTTGTTGAGATGAATGGTTGCAGCAATAAATTCTCCATAGTCAATAGTCCCACTATTGTCAATATCAGCCTGAAAGAAATTTAAGTCCAGGGGTTCAAGAACCAGTAAGCATACAAACCATACAGATTCATATGAGAATCATCAAAGTTGATTGATCATAGAAACAAATTCATTTCTGAAACTTGAAGCAGCCTTTTCTTCCATAGCCACCTTCCTTCTTAAACAGGGAAGAAAGACAACCACAGAATAGTAATATCAGTACAAATTCCAAGTTGAATATACGGATTTCCCACAACTTCTTTATAAAAGAAAAACAAGATGAGAGAAGTCACAAATAAGTCAAATTCTGGGATAGGAACCTAAGCAAAAGACACGATAAGATCACCGCTAGCAGATATTATCCTTTTTAGGCTTTCCCTTTCGAGCTTCCCCTCAAGGATTTAAAACGCGAGGGGAAGATTTTCCACACCCTTATAAAGGTGATTTGTTCTCCTCCCCAACCCTCCAACTGATGTGGGACATCACACTATATCAAAGAATTCTACATCCCACTACTACTCAGTCTCTAGAACAAAGTAATTAGTAGAACGTTGAGCAAAATCTACAAATCTCCGGTAGGAGTTGCAAAAAATCGCTCCTTTAATTTTTGTAAGGGCTCATGCCCAAGATTCAAATGCATCTGAATTTGGCATCTATGTGCCCTAACATTTTGAATCTGAATTTGGCATCTATGTACCCTAACATTCTCCAGCAACGTGGTTACATTATTTCTCTCTCCTACGAGTAAAAATTATCCCCACAACCCATCATGGATTTTTTCAGCCCTCACTCACACACATGCATCCTAAAAAAATTCTCAGAATGTCACCAAACATAAAATTACTCCAAGCATAGCACACTTAATTTTGGAGTTCTTATGATTGAGACGCCAAAAAAAAAAATAATGATGATATATCAAGGGTCAGCCAAAAATTGTCAGAAGTCATCCACTACCGCAGCTATATCATATCCACATATGCATCTAAAGTTACTGCACATTAAGAACTACACAATGCTTTGACTTGAAATAGGAGCAAGACTAGTGAATATCAAGGAACCTAGTTGCGACGGCTATGAACATGAAATTTCTTGAACCAAATGGCACAAGGTAGCAAAGAATCAGAGATGTAGCTCATCTAAGCTAGACACAACGGAGGGGCTAAAGTTAACAATGTCAAAGTAATAGATGATGGTGAAAAATATAAATATACTCATGCAATGGAAAGTAAATGTTCCTTAAGACATGCAAAAAGTTACCGCATCCATAAGGTCGCGTATTTCAATATCTTTCAAGGTCGAACCATATCTTCTCAAACCAGCTTTGAGTTCATCAAAGGTAATTGCGCCACTGTTATCAGTGTCCATAGCTGTAAACATTTCTCTAAGGCCAGCAATCTCCTCTTCAGAGAGGCTTTCAGCAATCACCTAACGGTTCAAACGTGCAGATTTTACACATCAGTCATTTAAGCCAAAAATGTGCAAAAGCTTGCATTAAGCTTTTCTAATAGTAGGTATTCTATGCAAACTTGCTAACATTTAATTGGGTGTTGAATTTCAGCTATCCCACCTAGGTGAAAGAGCTTGTTGGTATACTTACTCGTAATGCCATCTTCTTTAACTTATTCATTGCAGAGAATTGTTTGAGTCGAGAAAGTACGGCAGGATCTAGAGCCCTATCAGGAGCAACCCCATTTTCGCAAATCCAAGGATGGCCTGTACAGATTATGAAGGTATAATAATTTAATCAGACTCGTATAAAACTTAGAATATTCTATAAGTCCACTGGTAAAGAAGAACTCATCTTCTTTCCTTTTTTTATTACCTTCCTCGCGTATGTATAAGACCGAATCCATTCGATNTTACTAATCCTCAACTTTTCAAGGAATCCTTCACTAGTGGTTGTGAACTTTTTTTATTACCTTCCTCGCGTATGTATAAGACCGAATTCATTCAATTTCTAAAAAGGAGTACTAATCCTTAACTTTTCAAGGAATCCTTCACTAGTGGTTGTGAATGACTGACTGATTTTTGAGGAATCCTTAAATTTTACTTTTATAAAGATTAAAGAAATGTTGAAAAGTATACATACATAATACTTCATGAGCAGTCAAACGATCAGATGGTCGAGAACATAGCATCTTTCTGATAATATCCTTTGCACTGTCAGATATTAGGGGCCAAGGGTCTGAGTCGAAGTCGATATGTCCCTTCAGCACAGCATCAAATATTCCTTGTTGAGTTTCTGAGCGTAGAGAAGAGGAAGAAAATAACTACTTAGCAACCAAACATAACAACTTGTTCATTAGTTTCCTCTTTTATAACCATGGTATTGGACCACATCCCACTAGAGCTTATAGAGATATCGACCCTTGGCTCTACCTCCAGAGATATCAAATATATCAAAGGTTTCATGGTTAATCAATTTGTCACCCCAGTTCCTCAACTAATAGGCAATAACTCATTCAGGTTCTTATTCGTGTTTTTGTTTGAAAAAACTACAATTACCTGCCCAAAATGGTGGCACACCACTCAGCAATATATACAAGATAACTCCTGCAGTCCACACGTCCGCTGCCGGTCCATAGTGCTTAAGAAGTACCTCTGGAGCAACATAGTATGGGCTTCCAACAACATCAGTGAAGATTTGACCTGAAGTTGTTTTGTGCATATCAGCAATGAAAAATAATTCGATGTATTGATTAAACAAATGATAATAGGAGAAAAAGAAATCTAAGTCAAGTGAGCTAGTTTTGTATAATTGAAACATAGACAATCAATCTTTTGAAATATTCAGAATCTTTTAGGAAAAGATCAGGAATTACCTCCTTTTGATTTATTGCAGCAGTCCTACTTCTCTTTTTCTGCATAATGCATGTGATAATTCCTGGAATCTCAATCCTTTTCCTTAAAGAAACTGAATATTTCAATAGAAGTTGTTTTCTAACTCATTGAAGGGATTATCATATGATTTATCTGATATGCCACAGATGATTAACGATGATTAATGGTTACTACACATGCCATAAACACAGTTAAGGAGCACTATTGCCGAACCATACATCTAATAGGACCTTTGATTCATCAATAAAACCGAAAAGGAAATAGAATAACCACAGAACTTTCTTTTCACCTGGTTTGAAGAAAACAGAGAGGCCAAAATCAATAGCTTTAAGAGAGAAGTCATCATCCTTGTTAACCAACAAGAAATTCTCTGGCTTCAAATCTCTATGCATAACTCCAAGCGAATGGCAAGTCTCGACAACCCCGACGATAATCCTGGTTAACTCAGCAGCTTTCCTCTCACTGTAATGTCCCCTATGGATGATCCTGTCGAACAACTCCCCGCCGCTACAAAGCTCCATTACAATATGAACATACAGAGAATCTTCATAAGCACCCTTGATGGTTACAATATTCTTATGGCCTGCCAAATGGTGCATGATCTGAATCTCCCGTCGAACGTCCTCGACATCCTCCTTCGCAATCAACTTCCTCTTCGAGATAGACTTACAAGCATACTCAATGCCAGTGGTAATCTCAGTGCATAAATAAGTAGTTCCAAACTGTCCCTGTCCTAATTTCCGACCGAGCGTATAGAGATCTCGAATGTTTGCAGTCTTATGACCCAAAACATAATATGCTTGATTCTCAGCGCTTTTCCTCATTGTGAAGTCTTTCTTGGTGGGGCTTAAGAAGGCTTGATTGTAATCGTTATCCTTGGATTTCGTCTTGTTCTCTTTGGAAAACTCTTGTGCAATCAAATTGTGAGTGTTTATACTGGTAGGGGAAATATCAGAATTCGATCGGGCTGAAGAACCGCTGTTATTGCGCTTAGAATAGAGTGTTGAGCTGTCCTCGGGCTGGCTATAGCCCTGAAATATATTCCCTTTGAAAGATCCACGGCAGGTATTGCCCATGAAACACGTAATCGCCCTTCAGTTCTGTTCCTCTCTCGCTCCCTCTCTCCCAAAACTCACCAATCACGAAACCCTAACCAAAACAAACAAAAATCAATCCAAAATTGACGAAATCAGAGATTCCAGAAATTCCTCAGAAATCAAACCAGATCGGAAACCAATTAATCGCACTGTTAGCTTAAAAAATATGGTTAGAATCTAAAAATAAAAGGAAAAAAAAAAAAAAAAAAAAAAAAAAAAAAAAAAANACAAAAAAATTATACGAAATCCAAAAGAAAAGGAGAGAGAGAAGACGAAGAAGAAGTACCGAATTGTTGTTGTGGCTCTGGAATCCATGAACAGTGGAGAGAAAATGATTTGAGCAGGAAAAATGAAAGGGATAAAAAGAACAGGGAAGGGGTATATAAGCAAACAAAAAACCAATAAATAAATAAAATAAAATTATAATAATTATTAATTAATTAATTAATTAATTAATTATTAATAGTAAAATAAAAAACCGGGGACCAAGTCCTATTTGTTATTTGGTCTTGGTTGGTTGCTGCTGAGAAACATCGGAAGTCAGTGCTGACCAGCTACTCTCTTTTTTTTTTTTCTTTTTTTTTTTTTTTAATTAATTATATTTATTTATTTATTTTTGTTTATATAAATTTAGAAATAAATTGGTAAATACGCGTGGACAGATCCCTTTGACCTGCGCTCACGGTTTATTTATTTATTTATTTATTATAATTTAAATTCTGTTTTTAATTTTAATTAATTTATTTATTTATTATAATTTTAAATTCTGTTTTTAATTTTAATTATAACTGATTCTTGTTTAATTAAATTTTATTAGTTTAATAATTATTAGTTGGGACCTTATTTGATTATTAATCAACTTTTTGATACCACTTGTCACAGTCGCACTTTTCTCCTCAACTTCAACGAATTTACTCTCCTTTCATTTCAAGGAATATCTGATTCTTCATTCTTCTTGCATTCTCGTCAGGGATAGGGTTGAGGTTGACTTTGATTTTCTTACGGTTCCTAGCCGCGTAAGGCCATAAAGTCAGTTCAGTTGGAAGCCTAAGCCAAGAAGGTACGAACGAAGTGACGTATGCTCGAGTCTCTGGTTCTGATTTAAGAATAAAGTTTTAGAAAACAGGGGTAGAGAGTTTTGAAATATTGAAATTGGTGTTATATGTGATGTAAGCAAAGAGACAACAACAACGCCTTACAGCATGTAACTATCGAATAGAGAGAGTTTCTATTTGATTGAGCTAAAAATGTTAGGAAAATTTTAATTTAGGGTTTCGCTTATAAATTTATCTTAAATTACTGTAATTAATTGTTTGTTACAGTCTAAACTCACTATTAGCGGGTATTGTCCATCTTGATCCATTATATATCAGCTTTGAATATTTAATGAATGTTTTATTCTGCTCTCTAATCACTATGAGGAATGACAGACTGATTCAATTTTAATTAAAAGGGATATTTTAAAAGGGATATTTTGAAAGTTTTGGAATAAAATAAATTAAAAATTAAATGGGTATTTATGTAAATAAATATTTAAAATCACGTGTAAAATATTAGAAGTGAAGTTTTAAAAATTTTGTTAAATGAAAAATAAAAGTCAATATTATTAAAATATTTTGTAATAAAAAAATGCATTTAGTTGGTAAATGTGAAAACGGTAATAAATAATAGATAAATTTTATATTAATTATTTAATTAAATTTCCATACGATAATTAATTCTTATAATGTCTTTAATTAAATACATTTACTTATTACTAATCTCGGACTTAAACTTTCTATATTTAACCAATACATAATAAAATTATAAAATTAAAAATATTTTAAATAATATTATTTTAAAACCTAATAAAGGAACTAAAATACTTCAATTAATTATTTTCTGAAATAATGTCTTTAATTGACTATGATACAATAATTTTTCTTTTTCTTTTTTGTAATTTACATGTTAATAAAAAAAATTAAATATAACAATTTATTCAAAATTTTAATTTAATTTGAATATTATAAAGAATATTTTATTCTTTTTCTATTATAGAAAATAAGTTATCCATTTGTTTTCGGAAATCTAAAGATTTGCTTAATTATAATTGGTCCGTGTAGCACACGCATTAGGAAAGCGCTTGTCGAATTGTAAATTTCCAGTGCTGTCAGGTCAATATGAACCAGCCATTGCCCGGTGTTTCGGGAGGATAAAATCTAAGCTTCATATCGGCGCGTGGGGCACGTGTAACTACCATCCTATTTTTCTTCTTCAACCTTGCTATTTTTAGTATGTCCAGGTTTGGTAATTTTTATGTGTATATATATATACATGTGTGTATGTATATATATATATGTACACATGTGTGTGTATGTATATATATGTATATCATATATATATATATATATACATGATATTTTTTCCAATTTAGTATTTATTATATTTAAAAAAATCTATTACAATTTATTATAATTTTTGAATCACATTAAAAATTACTATTATTATTTAACTAATTTTAATAAAAAATGTAATAAGATATAAAAAATATTAAAAATACCCAATTATTTTTTTAAAAAAATTGTAACGGTCACCAATAATATTTCATAATATCTTAAGAAAAAACGGTTAGAATATTGACCAAAAAATCAAAGCGTAATCTAAACTTCTACAACGAGACAAAATTCTACTCTAAATATAATTCTGAAACACGGGACAAAGTTAAAAATTCTTTTCTTTTTTTTATTAATTTAGCTTTAAGAAAATCAATTTCAGACAAAGAATAAGAATCAATCTTACCGTCCCCGAGACTTAAAATTACATAATTGAAATAAAATCCAAAATAGTATTTTAAAATATTTATATCTAAAATTAATATCAAGTAAAATTACCAAAATTTTCTTTTAAAACAAAGAATTTGAAGTAATTGTGCCACTGTCGAGCGTTTATGTGGTGTTTCACATTAGTTGAAGAGGAGAACAAACCACCATTTATAAAGGTGTGGAAACATTTCCCTAGCAGACGCGTTTTAAAGCCGTGAGGGAAAGCCCAAAAGGGAAAACCAAAGAGGATAATATTTGCTTAACGGTGGATTTGGGCCATTACAGTTTCTGTCCGATAGCTACATAGACACAATGCAATATCTCACTCTCAAAGGTCGATAGCTATAACTGTTTTTCCAGTTCATCGGTCCTCAACTATAAGTTCTCGTTCGTCACAGCCTATAGGAAATAATAAAGAGAAAATAGTGTATGATCACCAACAAATAAAATTTTCGAAGACGAAAACTCATCACGATTCTAGATAACATGATTGCACATCTTTTGATAGCACAATGATTTCTTTCGACAACCAATTACAACCCACAATAACATTTTTTTAAATATATGTGGGTATCAAAGTCAACATGAACGGTATCCATTTCCTCTCCTCGTATTATTCAAGGCTCTTATGATCGACAACTAAGCCAACCCACAATGGTTAAATATGATATACGTTAACATGAATACAACATTCTAATGCATAAAAATAAATGTTTTTCACCATATACATCGACTTGAAACTCGACATATACTATTGACCAATGAGGTCCAAATCTCTTCACGTCACGTGATGAACTCGAAAAAAGAACAATAAGAATAAATTTCGTGATATTGTCGTTGCAACAAAAACCCGTGATTCTAATATATACATATATCTAAAGATTTAGAACGATAAAATTAACGAAATTTTAGTAAATTTTAATTTATCTAAATGGAAATAAGAGGTAAAAGTAAAATTTACCATGTTTTTTTATTGAATTCATCTGATGATGATCAACCGTTCTGCCCTTCACCAGAAAGCTCCAACAAGGTTGATGGCTAAGCTTCTTCCAATTGCCTGTTGACCCCTCCACTTGTAGGCCTAAATTATAAAAGAAAAATAATAGAGTTGGTAGAACTAGACATTTTACCAAATCGCCCCCAACAAACTCGTTTTTTAAAGTACTTCTATTGTTTCAAAAGTTGCAATAATACCCTTGACCTTTCATAAACGTTTCAAAACTACCCTTAGAATAGAAACTCGTTAGACTGTTGGATGAAAAGAAGAGGTGACGGTGACCTAGAACGACTGGGATGCTTGCATAGATTAAGTATGAAAGCAAGACATCAAACATGTTGACTTTTCGTCTGACATTCTAAGGTTCTTATACTCTAAAAGTAATTTTGAAACGTCTATGAAAGGTCAAAGGTCATATCGCAACTTTTAAAACAAAGGTCAAAGTCCTGAACTCCCAAGTTATTTCAAACAAGCCCCTGAACTTTAAAGCTTATTTCTAATAGGTCCCTGAACGGACCAGTCTATAAACTATCGACGGTTTGATAAGTCCGTGCGCTTGCAAATTTGTATAGAATAGGTCTTACACGTATTCAACATTATTTTAATTGACGAATCTATTGGACTCAAAATCGAAATTTTAATACCTTATTAGATATTAAAGTTCAAATTTATGTCTCGTAGATTCATTCATTTTAAAAGAATGTTGATCGGGTGTTATTATGTTGCCAAAAGGGCTCATAATCACTCTTCCTTCTTTCCCAAAAGACTCGTATGTCTCGTCCAAGACCATCGCTAGCAGATATTGTCCTCTTTGGGCTTTCCCTTTCAGGGCTTCCCTTCAAGATTTTAAAATGCGTATGATAGGGAGAGATTATCACGCCTTTATAAGGAATGCTTTGTTCCCCTCTCCAACCGATTTGGGATCTAATAATCCACCCCCGTGGGGGCCAAACGTCCTCGCTGGCACACCGCCCGATGACTGGCTTTAATACCATTTGTAACAGCCAAGCCCACCGCTAACAGATATTGTCCTCTTTGAACTTTCCCTTCAAGGGCTACCCCTTAAAGTTTTCAAACACGTTTGATCGGGAGAGGTTTCCACACCCTTATAAGGAATGCTTCGTTCCCCTCTCCAACCGATGTGGGATCTAACAATCCACCCCTGTGGGGGCCCAACATCCTCGTTGGCACACCGCCTGATGACTGGCTTTAATACCATTTGTAACAGCCTAAACCCACCGCTAACAGATATTGTCATCTGCGAACTTTCCCTTCAAGGGCTACCCCTTAAGGTTTTAAAATACGTTTGATAGGGAGAGGTTTCCACACCTTTATAAGGAATGCTTCGTTCCCCTCTCCAACCGATGTGGGATCTAACAATCCACCCCTGTGGGGGCCCAACATCCTCGTTGGCACACCGCCTGATGACTGGCTTTAATACCATTTGTAACAGCCTAAACCCACCGCTAACAGATATTGTCATCTGCGAACTTTCCCTTCAAGGGCTACCCCTTAAGGTTTTAAAATACGTTTGATAGGGAGAGGTTTCCACACCTTTATAAGGAATGCTTCGTTCCCCTCTCCAACCGATGTGGGATCTAACAATCCACCCCTGTGGGGGCCCAACGTCCTTGCTGGCACACCGCTCGGTGACTGGCTCTGACACCATTTGTAACAGCTCAAGCCCACCGCTAACAGATATTGTCCTCTACGAACTTCCCCTTCAAGGACTACCCCTTAAGGTTTTAAAACGCGTTTGACAAAGAGAGGTTTCCACACCCTTAAAAGGAATGTTTTGTTCCCCTCTCCGATCGATGTGGGATCTCACACTCTTCCTCTCTCATCCCCCGTCCCCACTTCTAATGCAGCTTAACCACATGATACTAAACATTGAATACGATGTAAGAAAAAAGATACTTACAGTCCACTTAGCACTTTAATTGTGTCATAAATGAACCACTGCGATGTAACAAGAGGACCAACAAGTGCAATTCTGACAGGGAGACTTCTAGTAAATAGATTTCCAAATCCTATGTTCTTCACTGCCTGCAAGAGCAATATCCAAACAAAAACACCATTTCTTAGGAGCTTAAAGCGCCAGCCAAACACACACACATATCTATGAAAAAATATGGAAATAAATTAGCTTTCAGATCCCATGTCGTTTAGAGAGGGGAACAAATATGGATATAAAATATGGATATGCGTTTTAAAACTTTGAGGGGAAGCTTGGAAGGGAAAGCCCAAAGAGGACAATCTCTGCTAGTGGGCTTGGACGGTTACAAATGGTATCAGAGCCAGACTCCAAGCAGTGTGCAGCAAGGACATTGGGCACCTAAGAGAGGTGGATTGTGAGATCCCATATCGGTTGGAGAGGGGAACAAAACATTTCTTATAAGAGTGTGGAAACCTCTCTATAGTAGACGCGTTTTAAAACCTTAAGAGGAAACCCGGAAAAGGAAAGCTCAAAGAAGACAAATCTGCTAACGGTGGGTTTGGGCTGTTACAAAAGGTATTAGAGTCAAACACTGGGCGGTGTGCTAGCAAGGACGCTGGATCCTAAGGGGGGTGGATTGTGAGATCCTACATCAGTTGGGGAGGGGAACGAAGCATTTCTTATAAGGGTGTGGAAACCTCTACCCAGAAGTCGCGTTTTAAAACCTTGAGGGGGAAGCCCGAAAGGAAAAGCTCATGTTCTTCCTTTTAACTTAGGGTGCATGCTTCATTAAGAGCGCCAGGTTTCTTCTTAGCGAGGGACGTACGGTACGATTTTCTCGATAACTAGGCATACTTAATAAGAGAGAGTAAGAGAGCAGCAGGAGTACCTGCACTATACTATCAGCCTTTTTATTATAAAGAGAGGAAACAATGTTATCAGCTGGATTCGAGACAATAGTACTAACAGCTCCAGCTGCATAGCCAGCCAAACATGTAACACCGAGCTGTTGCGTTCTCGAGCAATCTTCCTTTCTACGCTGAATGATCTTTCTATATATGAAGTCTACCGAATGCTCAAATGTCGAGAACATAACCATGGAGACTGTCAAAGACAATTCACAAATGATAATATTATCAACGAGAAACAATTACGCTTTAGAAGCTCAATACATTAGCGTTCCACGATAACCTGAAAAAACTTAAGGCCTTGTTTGATAACGATATTCAATTTTCCGTTTTCGAAATGAACAGATATCACAGCTAGAAAACGCAACGAGTTAGAGACGTTACATGGAAGATTTCGTCCCCAAAGTGGGAAAAGCCCTCGGTAGAAACTGCAATAAAAGATCGATATCAACGAAGATATTGAAGACGTAAAAGACGATAAAGAGATGTTGGCATTGCTTACCCAGAAAGACCTTCACTGTAGTATAGCTTTGGAAAGCCATCAGCCAATCCCTTGGCATAATAGGGCTGTGTTTGGACTCTGACCTTGACAGCTTCAAAAGGGCAGAGAGCAACATCAGCAAAGAATTGAGCAGAAGCACTACTGAGAAAGTATATGGAACTTCTGCTGTGGCCTTCCAACAAATCAGAGTAAGACTTCTTGAAGTACTCGTAGAGACCGAATTTGAACCCGCCTTGAACGCCATATCCGAATAACTTGCCTGACCAACCTCTCCAAAGGGATGAAGGACCTTGTTCCCTCCAAAGAACCGAAAAACCCGAAGAAATGCCATTGTACTTAATAGGATTCACCTACGGTAGAAAACGAACTCGTAAGATTAGTTTTATTGTCGATTCTTGTTTCCATGAGATGTACAAATATGATGGATTAGCTTCTGATAATAACGAACTATATGTTGAGGATTGTTCGGAGGGAGTCCCACATTGGCTAGTTTAGGGAATGATCATGAGAGCTTATGCTCAAAGTGGACAATATCATACCATTGTGGAGAGTCGTGATTCCTAACATGGTATCAAAGTCATGCCCTTAACTTAGCCATGTCAATAGAATCCTCAAAAGTCGAAAAAAGAAGTTGTGAGCCTCAAAGATGCACTAAAAAAAAGTGACTCAAGTATTAAACAAAGGGTGTACTTTGTTCGAAAGCTCCAAAGAAAGGAACTCAATTAAGGGAAGGCTGTTCGGGGGCTCTATAAGGCTCAGGGGAGGCTCTATGGTGTACTTTGTCCGAGAGGAGGATTGTTGGGAGAGAGTCCCACTGCGATGTCCCACATTGGTTGGGGAGGAGAACAAACCACCATTCATAAAGGTGTGGAAACCTTCCCCTAGCAGACGCGTTCTAAAACCTTGAGGGCAAGCCCGAAAGGGAAAGCCCAAAGAGGACAATATCTGCTAGCCGTGGATCTGGGTCGTTACACCCACATTGGCTAATTTAGGGAATGATCATGAGTTTATAGGTAAGGAATACATCTCCATTGGTACGAGCCCTTTTGGAGAAGCTCAAAGTAAAGTCACGAGAGCTTATGCTCAGAGTGGACAATAGCATACCATTGTAGAGATCCGTGATTCCTAACACTATATATATATCTCGTTTGATAACTATTTGGTTACTTGTTTTAGTTTTGAAAAGTGTACTCGGTTTTCATCATTCCGAAAGAAACGCTTGAATTCTTGGCCAAACTCCAAAAACGAAAACAAGTTCATAAAGACTATTGTTTCGTGTTCAAAACTTCGCTTCATCTTTCAAAACACGGGTAAAAGGTCGATAACAAACGAACGAACTTATAAGTGGAAGTTATATTTATAAGTTTAGTTTTAAAAAACCAAATGGTTATGAACTTAAGTTCTTAAGAACTTGTTTTTGTTCTTGGAATTTGACTAAGAATCGAACCGTTTTGACTACGAATCGAATCGTTTCTTTAAGAAAGGTGAAATCCTAAGCATAATTTTCAAAAACATAGCTCAAAATTCCTTTCCTACTCCCTCAGTCTCATACTAAAACTAGTCACAAACAGCTCACAAGACTCATAAACTATGAACATTTCAACTAAACCATTCATGAAGGAACAGAGCAGCAAGAACAATGAAAGCAACCTCATAAGAACACAATGAACATTATAGAACAAAAACCAAGAGCTACCTGCATATTAACCTTCAAGACATCAAGAGGCGTAAGAGCAAGATGGGTAGCCCCAGCACTGAGCATTCCCCCAACAGTACAAAGGCCATAATACCCAGCTGAAAACTCCTGGCATAGCCTTCTTCCTTCAACCTCTCTCATCTCTTTCTCTCTCAAAACCCTTCTTCTTGTTCTAGATTCTTACCTCCAAACCACTCCCTGCTCGTGCTTTTTCAGAGACACCCATCAATGAATTTGATTGAAATTCCTGTTTTCTACCCTGCGCGGCTGGTTCGTTATGAAGATCACAACTGGGTAAGTGAAGGGTTTTGGGAAATGTTTCGTTGTTTCTCCTTTTTCTTCATTGATGTGGATATAGCCACGTTCTCGATTGGAAAATACATGGCCCAAAAAGTTTGGAATAATTGTGACACTCTGTCCTCGACCTAGACGACGACGAACATATTCCGCCTTGCGTTTTCTAAATGGGCCCTCTGTGCCATGGCTGGGTTGCTGTGTTTATGAAGCCCAATTCCATGGACGTTTGGCGGCCATTGACCGCTAAGAAAATGAGGAAATTCTGCTTCATGGGTTGTTTTTAGACCACATATTTTTACAAATTTTTGTAATAAAATTCAAATTTGACTTTCTTGAATTTCTTCAATTTTTCATTAATTATTATGTTAAGACGTAAAATTTTTAAAGATAAATAAAATTTAATATATTCCTCTCCCGTTTTAATCAAATTTTGATGTAACAGGAATGAACGAGACGAGAATAAAAATAAAATTTAAAATTAAGTTTTTTTTGTTCTCTGTTGGGTGAAAAGCCCCACCTCCACTAATTTAGGGAAGGACGGTGGTTTATATAAGGGAAGAATATTATCTCTATTGGCTTGTGACCTTTTGAGAGGCCTTTTGAGAAGGCTAAAGCAAAATCATGAGAACTTATGCTCAAAGTGGATAATATCATATCATTGTGGAGAGTCGTGTTCATCTAATATCACTTCGTTTGTGAATGAGTATCATATCTTCTAAGGATCAACTCGCTGATATCATGACAAAGCCACTGTTGTGGACTAGACAATATCATACCATTGTGGGAAGTGCTGTGGACCGGACAATATCGTACCATTGTGGAGAGTGCTGTGGACTGGACAATATCGTACCATTGTGGAGAGTGTTGTGGACCGGACAATATCGCACTATTGTGGAGAGTGCTGTGGACTGGACAATATCGTCCCATTGTGGAGAGTGCTGTAGACTGGACAACATCGTACCATTGTGGAGAGTGCTGTGGACTGGACAATATCGTCCCATTGTGGAGAGTGCTGCAGACTGGACAACATCGTACCATTGTGGAGAGTGCTGTGGACTGGACAACATCGTACCATTGTGGAGAGTGCTGTGGACTAGACAATATCATACCATTGTGGCAGTAGATAAACAATTTTCATCTTTATATTAATAGTAAAAAAAATTAATTTTTTAAAAATCTTTTAGAATTTTATGGTATTTTAAAAATGTGATAACATTAAAATATTTTACTTTTTTAAAAAAAAAATTAAATTTATTAATGAAAAATTTGAAAATTCTAATCAATATTTAAAATTTGGGGAAGTTATTATTTTTTTCAATTATTATTATTATTTTTGTATATATATTAATGGGAGAAAATAAAATGAACTTTGTCATATTCATTATAAGGAAAAAAAAAAAAAAAACTAAGAACCACACAACAGAACAGAAAACGTTGGTTGAAGCCTTGATTGATTCCATGGAATTCAATTTACAAAATCCTCTCGATGTTCACTCGAGAATGTATTATTATCTTCGATCTTTGATTTCGAATATCTCGTCTTTCGATTCTTCTTTTTGTCTGCAAACGCCAAGAATTTCCGCAGACGCGTAGGGGTAGAAGTAGAACTGCCGCTGGCCGACGGCGAAGATTCTGGATCTCGTTTCAACTGGCGGTTGAATTGGCACATCGTCAAGAAAAAGTGAAGCAGAAGAGCGAGTAAACATACGCCGGCACAAATGGAGAACAGACCGATGAAACTCTGTAACTGAAGCTGTTCTAAATCGGATTCTCCAGAACTGCAAGACTTTCTTGAGAACCACTTATCGTGAAGCTTTTGAAGGCGGCCGCTCTCTGATAGAGTTAGTATGGCGGTCGATAAGTCGACTGCTAATGGAGAGTCTCGTGGAAATGCCTATCAAAAATGCAGAAAAATATGGTAAGATCTATGGTATTCAAATTTGCTGCAGCAAATATCTAATTCCTTACAATAGTTTCCATCTTTCTTGATAAAGTATTTGAATCCTGAGCCAAATTCCAAGAACAAAAACAAGTTTGAAAACAATTTTTTTTAGTTTTAAAATAGTGATAGAAAGTAGATAAGGAACTTATAGGTAGAAGTATGAACGAAAAACTAAATAGCATTCAAAAGGAGCATAGTTACCAAACAAGAGCCTTAATAAGCAGAATTCATAGAGGAAATTTGATGAAAACTGTGAAGTTATGTCTTGATATACTTACAAATCCCCATCCACTTTTGGTGAACTGTTGGCCCCTAATTGAAAAATCGCAGTACTCTGTGAGAAAGAGGTCGATGTATGGTTGTTCGTCGACAATAGCTCCGACCGTTCCGTTTTTTAGGGCAGCAGCATACTCCTTTGGGGATCCAAGAGCAATTAGCCTAGACTTTTGGACGTTAAGTTGCTCAGTTAAGTAACTTTCAGCAAATGAACCAACTTGGAATCCTATAGGTACATGGCTAGATATCAATGAATCAATTCCTGTGATAGGTGAGGATAGTTGTTGTACTGTGAATATGGATGTTAGACTAGCGGTGTAGCTCGAGTTGATAATTAGAACCACGAAAAGCCAGACGACAAGCACACAACGTCCGAGCGTGCTCACAACGTTTTCTCCTGAAAATGAGAATATTCAAAACTTCATAGCTCTTGGGAGGCTATGAAAAATAAGGTAACAAGCATGAATCTTCAAGTAAAGGACTTACTATGTGAAAAAAACATTGTAGAGAAGCCAAACCTGCATGATAAGGCAAGAAATACTAAGATGAGAAATGTACCATGATTGAACAACAAGCTGCATATTGGATTGACTATATCGATGTGACCTGAGCGATTCTTTAACTCGAAAAAGAACTATGGTTAACCTATAGTCACATTGATAAATTGGGACAGGGTATAGAGGAGACAAAACGCTATTTCATTATTTCTCAAGTATACGACTGTCCTTTCAACACGGTCATTATTTCTCGAACGTTTCATTTAAGTTGATGTCAATCGTAGAGTTAACGAATGTTTTTTCAACATGGTCATCTCAAGTATCATTGCACAAACATATATCTAATGTAATATTTTCTTCTTTGTTCAGATCAAGTACTCACCAGAGGATCGTGACAAGTTGCGTCCTGGGATTTCCGCGGAATTCATCGTTTTTTCGATGTTCCAAAATCCACACGACTAATCCAATGAGGAGGAAAAAGGCTGCTGTGGCAATCCACATCATTGGTGTGAATGGGCGAAGGAATGCCAAAGGACTTGAATTCAACTTCTTGACAAGGATCATAACGACCAACCCCGAGTCGATATAAGGCTGTGTAAAGTCGACAACCTTTGTCCGACTAGTCACAATGGCAATGTCACCGACAGCAGCATCAAATTCCTACAAAGGTAGTATCCCTCATTCAGTAGAGTCTACATTCTTGCCATTACAAAAGAACAAACCAAAAAGCCCATTGAAAGTTTACTTACTTCCAATGCAACATTATTTACAAGCTCAAAGTAGCTAGGATTCTTCTCACCATCTCCAAACAAAACAAACTCATAATTCACTGCATATGGAAGCAAGTTTATGGCAGCAGTGAACACATCTATGCAGTATCCTCTGATTGTGCCATTACCATTACCCGGTGTCACAAATTCCTGATAACTAACTCTATGTGGAACGCCAATTCTTAACCGCCTTCCATCGAGTGGTAGAACCCAACCACGAGGCTTTATTCTTGATCCCCCAGGCCACACTATACTGCTTAACTGTTGGGACGATGTAGAACGATTGGCTGATCGTTCATACAACGTTTCTGGTGTCACGATAGATAACCCGGAATAGTTGGACCAATACCCAATTCTCTTCATACCAGATTTCACAACATTTAAGATATCATATGAAGGATGTAAAGGATATCTATCTAGAAACTGAATAGGCCCTGTCAGACCAGTCATGTTGATGTTCAATACATTGTTAAGCAGTTCCTTTCCTTCATTAAAGATTCCTAGTGAGCTAAAATCCAAGCTCTCTCCACTAAGACTACCAACACGTTCATCTTTGGAGAAGGAAATGGTGCCATTTTGATCAAATAACTCTTTTAATCCTTTTGCAATCATCCAAACAGTATCATATGCATATAGGCTGTATGCATTCAACCCAACCGAGCCATTACTCAGCTCGTTCCAACGAGATATAAAAGATCGCTTCCTTTTAGAACTCGGTGTGTGCAGTCGAAGCGTAAGAACTCCTTGGATGGAGTTGGTAGTTTTCAAGGGAAGTGGTGAATAAGAATCTATTACTGTTGACAACCAACTAGAAGCTATCCAAACAAATCCAGCCTCCATCATTCCAAGGCTTTGAGCCACTTCAAAAACCAAGAAACCTGTTTTCGAGAACGTGTACAATACGATCACTCGAGATTCCATCGTTTTTATCTTTAGAAGTGCATCTCGAACTTCTGTTCTAGTTGCTGTTGGGTAAGGGGGAAGTGCCACTTTAGAGGAAATTTTTAAGCTTCTCTCTTCTAGTTTATCTCCTAATGCAACCATACCGTTTCGACAGTGATCATCGTCGGTGTAAACGACGACTATGTCGTGCCAATCATAATAACCGATAATGTCTGTAATTGCAGCCATTTGGAACTGATCATTTGGAGCTGTTTGAATGAAGTATGGATACTGCAGAGTAGCAAGTGCTGGGTCCAAGGCTGTGTATGATAATAATGGGACATGGAGTTCATTTGAAAGATGTGAGAGTATCTGTGCCATTGTAGCATCTTGAGGACCGATGATGGCAACTGTGCCAGACGTCATGTACTTCATTGCTGTGATCAACAAAGAAAAGAAAATTACTCAGTTCGCCGAAATGTTCATTTTGGTTCTCGTACTTTCAACGTGTGTTCATTTTAGTTCTTGTAGTTTCAAACGTGTATTTTGATCTATGACTCTTCAAAAGTGATTATGCAACGAAAGTCTTAGAGATCTATCGAGACGATCAAAAGTTTTCTTGAGGTGTTTGACTTCCATTTTGCTAAACACAGGAATCTTAAACTCACCGTTAACAGATATTGTTCTTTTTGGGGTTTCTCTTTCGAGTTTCCCCTCAAAGTTTTTGAAACGCGTCTACTAGGGAGAGGTTTTCACACCTTTATAAAGAATGTTTTGTTATTCTCCCTAGCCGATGTAGGATCTCATAATCCACCCCCTTCAGGGCCCAGCGTCCTTGCTGACACTCATTCCTCTCTCTAATCGATGTGAGATTTCACCGTCCACCCTCCTTCATGACCTAGCATTAAGAGGGACACTGGTGTTTGGGCTTTCCCTTTTAGGCTTCCCCTCAAAGTTTGTAAAATGCGTCTACTAGGGAGAGGCTTCCACGGGGGACTGGACTAGTTTTGGAGGTGCTAGACTATCTTGTATAAGACCAAAATCAAACAGATCTAGATTAAACTATTGTTCCTACCTATTTTTTTTTTTTTAACTCTAAATTTGAGCACCCTAAATAGGTCTTAAGTAAGTCTATTGATTGAATTCCATTAATGCCAAAAACACAAGACCTCGTGTTTATAATTCATAAATCCACAGAAAAAAAAAATACTCGGGTTTCACACACCATTTAAGAGATAGAGAATAAGAGAAGCTTTCGCATTTGAATATTTTGTTCTTCTCTCCCATCAACGTAGGATCTCATAATCCACCCCCTTCAGAACCCAGCGTCCTTGCTCACACTCACTCACACTCATTCCCCTTTTCAATTGATGTGGGATCTCACAATCCACCTCTTTCAGGACCCAGCGTCCTTGCTAGCACTCATTCCCCTCTCTAATCGATGTGGGATCTCACAGTCCACCCTCCTACGAGACCCAGCACGAAACACTGGTGGTTTGCTCGGTTCTATGTTTCTCTTTGGGCAAGGGTAACGTATGATTAGAGATCAAAATGGATCAAAGTTGAACATTCAATAAAAGACTCAAATGACAAGAATCAAATTGACGAACAAGAAAGAACAACGTATGCTTGTGTTGGGCAGAGTTATACCTCCTGTGATACCAAGAAAACCACTGTAATTAGCATCATGAATAGATATGGATAGCTTCCTTCCACCAAGAACACTTGGATCAGCATTCACATCTCTCTCAGCAGCCTCTATGGCTATCTTGGACACTTTCCCATTGACAGAAGCAAGTGAAAATATAGCTCCAACTTTCACTACCTCATGTCCTGAGCTCCCTTCTGAGATATAAAGGAGTAATAAGAGGAGCCAAACCATGTTCATGAAGATTAAGCTCAGAATTAAGCTTTCTATGTCAGAATGAATCAACCAAATGAGGTTGGAGGAGTAATGAACATCCCACAATCAAGAAGATACAAGATGAAGTACCCAAACACCTGAGGAAATGAGACCACTTATAAGGAAAAGAAAAGCATATGCCTTTCTTTTAATAATAACAAGCATATTGAGATGTTCACAAATATGCTTGAAGTCTACGCTCCTGCTACCTATATGTTGAAGTGGGTGGAACAGGGGAACGAAACATTCCTTATAAGGGTGTGAAAACCTCTCCCCAGCAGACATGTTTTAAAAACCGTGAGGTTGACGGCGATACGTAACGGGCTAAAGCAGACAATTTCTAGTAGTTGTGGGTTTAGACTGTTACAAATGGTATCAGAGTCGGGCATCAGGCAGCTTATCCCACATTGGTTGGAGAGTGGAACGAATCATTTCTTATAAGGGTGTGGAAACCTCTCTTTAGTATGCGCGTTTTAAAAACCGTGAGGCTGACGGTAATACGTAACGGGCTAAAGCAGACAATATCTAGTAGTGGTGGGCTTAGGCCCGTTACAAATTTAGAGCCAAACATTGTGCAGTATGCTAGCGAAGACCCTTAGGCCTTAAAGGGGGTGGATTGTGAGATCCCATATTGGTGGGAGAGTGGAACGAATCATTTCTTATAAGGGTGTGGAAACCTCTCTTTAGTATGTGCGTTTTAAAAACCGTGAGACTGACGGTAATACGTAACGGGCTAAAACAGACAATATCTAGTAGTGGTGGGCTTAGGCTGTTACAAATTTAGAGCCAAACATTGTGCAGTATGCTAGCGAGGGCCCTTAGGCTTTAAAGGGGGGTGGATTGTGAGATCCCATATTGGTTGGAGAGTGGAACGAATTATTTCTTATAAGGGTGTGGAAACCCGATCCCATATTGGTTGGAGAGTGGAACGAATTATTTCTTATAAGGGTGTGGAAACCTCTCCTTAGCATGCGTGTTTTAAAAACCGTGAGGCTGATGGCGATATGTAACAGGCCAAAGCGGATAATATCTGCTAGCGGTGGGTTTGGGCTGTTACAATATGGGCGGTGTACAAACAAGGACGCTAGGCCCCCAAGAAGGGTGGATTGTGAGATCACACATTTGTTGGAGAAGGGAACGAAGTATTCCTTATAAGGATATGGAAACGTCTCCCTAGCAGACGCGTTTAAAAACTATGAGGCTGACGACGATATATAACGAGCTAAAGTGGATAATATCGGCTAACGATGGGCTGTTACAAAAAGATAGTTCTCAACAGGGGAACGGGCACAAACAATCAAAATCATCTCTATTAGTACGAGTTCTTTTCTATAATGAAAAGTGTTAAATAAAAATAATAAAGAATAGACGAAGTCAAACGAAGAAGAAGAAGAAAGCAGAAAAGATGGTAAAAAGCAAGAAGCTTGAAGATGAAGGGAAGTGGGCACTGAGCTTTGTGGTGGTACTTTCCAATATAATATACGATATCGGTAAGTTGGGAATCCACTCAGCTGCCTTTGGGACCCAGCGTCCTCGCTAGCACACCGTCTAGTGTCTGGCTCTAATACTGTTTGTAACTACTCAAGCCCACTGTAGGGAGATATTGTTTTCTTTGAGTTTTTCCTTTCGAGTTTTTCCTCAAGGTTTAACGCGTCTACTAGTTAGAGGTTTCCACACAATCCGTCCCTTGGGAACCCAGCGAGCCAGCGTCCTCGCTGGCACAATGACTAGTGTCTGACTGATACTATTTGTAACTACCCAAACCCACCGTTGACAGATATTGTTCTCTTTGGATTTTTCCTTTCGAGTTTTCCCTCAAGATTCAACGCGTCTACTAGTTATAGTTAGAGGTTTCCACACAATCCATTCCCTTAGGCCTAGTGTCTGGCTATGATATTGTTTGTAACGGTCTAAACTCATAGCTACCAAATATTATTCTCTTTAAGATTTTCCTTTCTCACAGTCTATTATCAAAGTACGTTCCTATCATGTTTTTATCAAAATTGAGTTACACTGACCTCGGATGGTTGAAACAAGGGCGGGAATGGCTACAAGGGTCAAAAACCTAGGAATCGGTATATTATTTGTATAACGAGCCGCTAAGCTGAGCCGACTAGCCGAGCCGCGGATGCAACGGAGCCGCCGACGAGGTCGGAGTACCGAGCCGACGAGCCGAGAAGGTCACTGGCGGCGCACGGCTTCTGGACGCGGGCTGGTGTCGCTGGTCTTGGGCCGGGATGGATACGCGGCCCAGAGTCGGTGTCCGGGCCGTACGTTGGCTGAGGCGAGCTCGCGGGATACCCGAAGAACCGACCCGGGATCCGCTGCTCTGTCTTCCTCACTCGAGGAGTCCCGACGAACCCTAATCTCGGAACCCGACTACTGTTGCCGATGAGACCGTCGTCGTCCGTTCGTCCTTGACGGTGCGTCCGTGCCTCTTGTTACGAAATACCCCGGCGTTGGTTAGCTCCTACCTAAGAACTCACAAAGGTCCGAAGCCTCGCGGCGTTATCGATTCCCCACCTCACTCTTTCTGCTCCTCTCTCACAGGTACAACAATCACTCAAAAGAAGTACGTCCTGTTACCAGACCTCGCCGGAAATCGCGAGATTTCCGGCGTTTCCTTTTTTTTTTTTTTTTTTTTTTTTTTTTCTGGAACGCGTATCGTCACAAAGAGTTCCGTTAAAAGAGGTGTGCATGAATGTGATGTTCATATTGAGAAATGTCTCATGCATTGTTTTGTTAATTGTATGTTGTGAATAAGCATCTTGAAGAATTTTAGTAATGTTTTCCTGTTTAGTTAGAAATTTGCAGGCATTATCAAAGTACCCTAAAATTCCAATCAATGGAGGCCATGGTGAAGAAGTATCAGCAAAGATTCAGAAAGTTCAAAGATGAAATGGATCGCTGGGACGAGCTTCAAGTTCGCTTGATTTCACAGTTCACGAACGCTTCCTCCATCATTGGGAGGTTGCAGGTCAGCCTCAATTCTCATTTTATTATGCTGATAAACAATTTTTGTTTTCAGTTTCAAAATTGGAATATTTGAAAAATTATTGTCAGGTGCTTCAAGACCCTAAGAATTATGGCAGTCTGTCTGGCATTGTAGATGCGCTATTGGCTAAGCAGATGGAATCGTTGCAACTCGTTTTCTCGTCTATTATAAAGACAATGTAAGTTCTTTTTTGTTTTTGTTTCAATTTTCAACTTGTACATAGCTCAACTCATTAAAACATATATCCTTGATCGAGATGTTAGAAGTTCATGTCGTTGAACAAGAAAATGACAATCATGAAATTTGTCCAAACAGTTCGACAAACGTTTTTGCTGTCTTGTTTACATCAGTGAAGAATCTGAATAATTTTCTCAGGGTAGAACTTGGGAATATTGTCCGTTCAATGGAGAAGATTTATCGTGATGGGAAGCAACTAATCAAAGGTGGTTCGAATCAGCCATCAACAAAACAACTGCAACAAAGAGTTGGATTAAAACCGAGTCTTGAAGATTGCTTGAACGGGTTAAGGCTTCTTTGTGACATGCATCGCTCTGAGTAAGAATTTTTCTGATCATGAAAGCAAGTTTTTTACTGGATGTGTATTTGGCTTCGTAATGAACTTGTTTCAATCTCTTTAGGTACCATCTTAAAGAATCTATGGTCTCATCACTTCCAGAACTTTTCTGGAAACCCAGGTAACTTTATCCCATTGCTTTTGATAGTTGCATATGAAACATCCTTTTTCTTGTAATGTGTCATATGAATTTATACATTATTAGATTCCTTCCTTTTATCATCTTATATTTGTTTTCTGCCTCCAAATTATGTTATTATTTATGGTCCATTTGTTTCCTTCTGAAAAAATGTGCATCTTGAATTGTTAGGAATCATAGTGCCCAAGATCTCAGTTCCTTACAGCAACTTTTGGTTGATCAACCCAACATTCGGAAAGAGGAAGGTTAGTAGATGACTACTTTCGTTCGGCACGTCGTATTATGAACTTTAGTGATGAATGTGTAATCTGTAAGTTTAGAAGTATCAAATCTGTGAATGAAAGAGGCCATTTAGTGTATACATTTGTTGGTAAGAAATTTAGTTTCTATGAAAAAAAAAAAAAAAAATGGAAGAATGTAAGCATACAAAAAGAACCCACTAAAGGACTTCAATCCGAGAGAATTGTAACAACCCAAGCCTACCACTAGCAGATATTGTCCTCTTTGGGCTTTCCCTTTCGGGCTTCCCCTCAAGGTTTTTAAAACGTGTCTACTAGGGAGAGATTTCCACACCCTTTTAAGGAATGATTCGTTCCTCTCTCTAACCGATATGGGATCTCACAATCTACCCCCCTTGGGACGACACACCTAATTAAGGCCGGTAATAGACACCAACAAGGATGAACTAAACCTAGCTACGCCCCAATCTTCCTCCCGCAATCCATCGACCTCCCTAAAGATTCTGATGTTCCTCTCAAGCCAAAGTTCTCACAATAAGTCAAAGGAACAAGCCACAAAGAAGCACTATCTTGAACTTGAATTAGCTGCCTGGTCCTGGCTTTCAAGTATTCACTTACCATTACAGAGGCAAATCCTGCCTTGCTGTTTACTTTAATGGCTTTTGTTTGATCTAAAATCTCTTCTTCCCTGACAAGTATATTAAATATCATGTTTAGGGTCATATAGTTGTCCAATGAAAATAATCAAGTCGAGGTGCATACAAACTGACCAAACGATCACAAATATATAAAAAAAAAAAAACAGTATATTAAACCTAATGTCTAAAAAATTTGTCAGTGGGGTAGAGCTAAAATTTTGTTGCCTTTGCATCCATTTGGTGCTTGGATTAAGTTATGATGTATATACTGTATTGATATGCTGCATTTTGCATATGCAAAATGGCTTGATTCTTGATCCTCTTTTGTTGTAGTTGAGTTTATCTTTGATACCATACTGGTTCCAGAAGCTAGCTAAAATGATGAGATAATCAAACAGTTCAAGAACATTTGATTGCATCTACATGCCTTCTTCCAAGGAAGAACTTGTATTCTTGCAATGGAAAGAAATTTTCAGGAAGAGGAAGCTTCAAGGATATTTACCTTGTGAGAGAGAATACAACACCAACAATATCAATTGAAAAGCAAAGTAGTGTCGGTATTCATCTCTATTCCCTCGGTAGTAGTGCATTTGACGTTTTGGCCGATTATATGATTTAATCAGTTGAGTTATGTTGAGGTTAAATTTATGTTTTACTAGTGAGATTTTTTTATAATCTAGTTTTATGAACACACAATTAGTTCAACAATATTCGTCGATGGTACATGACTACTACCACTGTGCCAAGCTTACTTTGACGTGTATTAAGATACGACATAGAGACGACTTATCTACCATTACCAACCGGTGTGGTATTGCTTCCCATCCTTCTTCACGATCGTAGGTAGTAGGGTAGCAGGTTAGAGGAAGGAGATGAAGTAAAAGAACAAAGATGTTTTTGCCTTTATAGACATATAAATGTGAAGCCTTTTGATATGAGTTTCTGAAATGCATTGGTAAGAATGAATATTGGTGCACTTGCACTCATCTCATGTATTTCGACCATTTTGATTATAATAAAACTTTTTGGTCATAATTTTCAGGGAATTCTTTCTTTTATGTTCTATATTACACCATTTTTGTTCATGGGTTTAAGTTAGCCCGATAAAAACAACCGTATTTTTAAGACCATAGAAAGTTTTAGTGTCGATATAGAATCTATGGTGGCTACCTTTACCTTTATAAGATTTAATATCTAACGTGTTTCTATTTCAACTAAATGTAGTAGGATCAGACGATTGTCCGATAAGATTAATCGAGGTGCACACAAGGTTAGACCGAACACACGATGTGAAATTAGCATGAACCAAGACTCATAACAACACATTCCATCATTTTGATATGAAACAATTTCACCAATATGATGAAATTGTAAAGAACAAAGATCCCATCCAATGAAGATTTTAAGAAAATAATAACAACTCTTCCACAAATATATCCCAATATTTAGCAAAATTGCTGCAAAAATCACACTAAAGAATAAAAAAGGTCACATACAGAAGCAAGTCCAGCAGCCTCAAGGCTCAGTGGGATCATAGTTCCAACAGGTAATAATACTGTGCAAATTAATCAAATTTATCACGCCAATAAGCTGTGCATAGGATTCTCTTAAAAAGAACATACAAATGAATTTAAAATTTATATAAAAAAACAAAAAAAAAATTGAATACACAAAGGTGAACAGAAAAAATACATCACAAAGCATCAACCTGAGGCAAAGATGGGGCACACTGAGGACAAACCTACATCTCAAATAATATCATATTATCCCAAGCTTAAACCGCGTTCTAGAAGGCTTTAGACCAAATATATCATATGTAAAAGGAGCGATGCAAACCTGGCTAAAATGCACTCCAGTTATCTGATCCTTTCTTTGGAGTTTGATTATCCAGGGATGCCCGAAACGGCCCTGTCGATCCGAAGTCTGCATCATCGAATGATGGAAATCCGTGGCCTTGATCAAAATCTTTGCTGCTACGCATCGAATCGAACCGTGACAATGAAGGGAATTCCTGATCGAAGTCTTTGCTGCTGCGCATTGAATCAAATCTTGAGAACGAAGGGAATCCCTGGTCAAAGTCTTTACTGCTGCGCATTGAATCGAATCGCGTCAATGAGGATCCACCCTGGTCGAAGTCTCTACTGCTGCGTGATGTATCAAACTGACCAAATGGTGAGAATCCAGGGCCCTGGTCGAAGTCTCTACTGCTGCGCATTGAGTCGAATCGTGCAAATGTGTCTTGTGGTGGGAAACCACCTTCATGCACACTGGAAGAATCAAACCTTGAGAAGTTCTCAAAACTTGGTTCTGATCCCTCGTGGTAATTGTTCGGAGAATTGCCCGAGTTGAAGAGTGGGGTGCTAGGAACAGACTCATCGAAAGCAAATGTACTTCTCTTGGCCTGGAATGGTTCTGTTCTTATAGGATTCAAGCCCAAGTCCCCAGAATCGAAAAAATAGTTGTCTCGGTTAACATCATTGTCAGTCTACAAAAAGTAAAAGGCAAAATTAAATATATGTATCAGCAGGTCTCACTAACAGCTTAACGAACAAACGCTGAAGGAAATGAACATTAGCAGCAAGCAGATCTAAACAAGATCTCAGAATCACCATACAAAAATGACATGCTTATTAAATAATTGAAATTTTCAAGTACAAAGGTATTTGATGTGTGAATATAAGGGTTGCAATTGCAGCAATCTTTCAATTGGTTTGTTTAGGGCTGGGTCATTGTATATATATCGGCTCGTTTTTCATACTTGTTAATGGTTACGACATCAGTGTGTAACCTTCTCTCTTTTTTCGGAGGAACATGTCCATGTGTACGGAATTCAAAAGGAAAAAAAAATGACTTTTTTTTTTGCTTGTTGGGCATGTGTTCTGTCCATAAACGTGTGTCCAACACGAATACTCAGACATTTAGAGCATCCATGTTTCCTACTTCCGAAGTATAAGGAACTGAATGCATCAGGAGGGAAGTTCAAGGGGAAAATATTTATAGAATAAAGTGAAAAGCATTTGTGCTAATTGATTCGTCAATTATAACGTACAGTTTAATGCTTACCTTAGTGGAACCTCCAGCGTTGAAGCCCCAAACAGAGTCAATATCGTCATTCATATCGAATGTTCCCCAAGCTGGTTCGTCATAGCTCTTGTCACCAGAAAACACAGATCCCACACCTCCATGATCACTGAAGAAATAGTTAAAGATATAATTACTTCTTCAAGAGCAGAGAGAAAACTTCAATGCAAAAAAATCATAGGAATGATAGTAGATATGAACTCCTTTTGCAACTCTAGTTTCTTGATAAAGAATCAATTGTTTTTGTATATCTCCCCTCTCCTGGTTTTAACATAAATCTGGAGTTTTCCCATAATTCCACTCTAACTGAACACCCAGCACCCTCCTTTTTACACTCCACTTTTGTGAATTAATATTATTTCTTAAAAACATATCAATAACAATGGAACTCAACTAAGATCAAGACCATGACCCATTACCCACAAAGAAATGGTTACACAGAAACAGGCTATAGAAGTGAAAAGTAAAAACAAAAACTCTTAGAGAAATAGAGACACAAGAAGACGAGTTAGATTGAGGAATTTTGATACATTAAATCATCACTAATACTATAACAAATTTAAGTTGTTGGGCTACGGTAAAATATTTTCAACCCATTCTTCTTTGATACTTTATATCCGTTATATAGGGCCTAATCTTTTCAAATCATTTTCGAACACTCCCCCTCACCATGTACACTTTGGCCCAACATATGGTCATAAACACTACTTCGAGGGGTAAAAAAAAAAAAGACAGTTGACAATACCTTAGAGCGTCCTTATCACGGGGTGAAGTATCAAAGCCAGCAGCCTTCCCAAGATTGGAATCCCTATATTGAGTGTCCTTGTCACGGGGTGAAGCATCAAAGCCAGCAGCCTTCCCAAGATTGGAATCCCTATATTGAGTGTCCTTGTCACGGGGTGAAGCATCAAAGCCAGCAGCCTTCCCAAAATTGGAATCCCTATATTGAGTGTCCTTGTCACGGGGTGAAGCATCAAAGCCAGCAGCCTTCCCAAAATTGGAATCCCTGTGTTCCTTGGGACTTTCAATAACACTACTTGCAAAGGGGCTGTTAGGAGCACTTCTGGCTGATCCATCTTCACTTTTATTATCGTGTACGGAACCATTTTCAACAGCTTTTTCATCCATACTAGGAGGTTTCTCTTCCTTGGAATCAGCATCTGGTGTAGAATCTCCGTCCTTGGTATCAACATCTGGTGCAGGTGTAACTTTTTGGCTGTCAATGGCTGAACCTTGCTCTTTTTGCACCGACTCAGATTTGGATTTCTGCTTTGGAGGTGCTATGACATTCTGCACATCAAGAGTGAGTTCCTTGACAACAGTGAAACCTGAAAAAAAAATTATGAATGATTCATCGTTCTGCAGTCACCACAAATAAGGTAAAGCAAGAAGGCATAATAATCAGTTAATGACTAATATAAATTCCTCTGGCATACCTTCCTCCTCAAATTTATCCCAATCCTCGTCCCAGTCAGCAGCTCCCACTTGGATGCCAGGTTGCCAGCCTTTATTTGAAACAATGAGGAAAATGATCAACAACAAAGATAACAAAAAGATCTTAAGAAGAACAAAAAAGAACCAAGGGAAAGAGAGAGAGAACATCCGTTTATATCGGAGACATAATTAGAATTGTTGTTAGTGTTGGAGTATCTAATTGAGTCACTACATTTCCATTAGAGGAAGGAAAGAAAAGACAAGCCTACAGTCTTCGTTACTAAATTCCAGTTAGTTTATAATGTACCCAAATTCACATTCACATATTTCTCTTAGTTAAGATATCAAGTAAGATTCAAAATACATGTCGGTCTAAAAATACTATAATTAAGATTGCATGTGTTATGACTGACTAGTTCACAAAAATGGAAGGTAAATCTTTCTGTTTTGCATGTAAATCATTCATAAGCAAGACATCTCGATTTTATTTCATGTCAACACAAAAATTGACACGGCTAGAAAGAAAATTGCTACCCAGACAACTGAGATTTGGCAGAGTAAATAATGCATTTCAAGAAACTTACCGAAAGGTAGTTCACTCAGAGTTATTGGTTTCGCACGCAAACCATAACTCTTGCAGCGTTCATTGAGAGATTTCACTAAGTCTTCTATATCTGCTTGAATACGATCAGCACGAACCTGAAATTTTGGTTATAGAAATGACCTTAGATGAACTCCTGCACTGTTCAATCGGCCAGAAAACTAAAATTTACCTGAATAATGCCATCTTCACTAACATCTTGTTCCATCTTCACAATCGCATGATACAGTTCCATCTTCTTCTCCTAAACCAGAGTAAACAACAGCATCAAATATCATTAGTTTCTGAAAGCATAGCATAGTTTAAACTGGTTCCCACAATCTGATTTACAAACAGTGAAGGAACCTGTATATCACGGAATGTAGCTTCTTCAACGGTTAATCTGGAGGCTACATCACCAGATTGTTTGTATTTCTCTTCATATTTCTTAGCAAATGACTCTACCTGAAATAATCAAAACCTTCAATGAGTTCACTATAATCATTTAAGTTAAACAAGGATGAACTACACATTATTCCATCAAATAGATACCTCACGTTTTTCTGAAGACACTCTTTCAGATATTTCATTCAGCCGATTGTCACATCTGCTCTTGTACAAGACCTTATTGAAAGAAGAAAAATTCAGGAAAAGCAGTAAGGAAATAAAGAACTAAATCCATCCTCAATGAACATATACAGCACAAAAGCCTAATTTAGCAAAAGCAAGATAGAAATGAGTGCTAATAAAATCATACACCTTTCAATCAAGCATGCGAGAGGTGCTCAGTTACATTTCTAGAATTTTATATTTTTCATAGGAAACAGCTTTAAATTCACAGAATGAAAATAAATGCAAGGAAAAAGTTGCCAAAAACACAAATGCAAGGAAAAAATCAAATAATATCCAGAAAATAATATATATTTGTATTCTGCTGTTTTCTTTTCTCCCTTGTGTGTGTTGGGGGGGGAGGCAAAGCATCTGCAACATCAGAAGCATCATCTTTCCGAAACTCTTTGGACAATACTCATTACAGTCCGTATATAAGTATAACAACCACGAATACCCCATGGTTTAAAGAAAAAGGAGAATACATAAAAGAATTCTTCAGTACTTACAAGTTCTTGCATTTTAGTACGATAATACTCAATTTTCTGTCTCGATTCCAAAATTTCCTTCTCCAATTCTTCAACCTTCATTGAACAAAACAAGATGTGTCGAAGTATGAGTGACAGACAAATCACAAAATCAGTAGTAAAATATAAAGTATTTAATAACAGAGCAACTGATATTATGGCTTAGTTTTTAACAACGTAAGAATATTAATCCCCATGATGGCTATTAGCACGAAGGGACTTCAAACTTCGATCAAAACTTCTGACTACAGAAGAAAATAAGGGAAAAGATGCACTAACTGTAAGTTTTCCAATCTACAAAACCTATTTTCAAGAAATAAAAAAGAACATCTATGTGTACAAGTGGGGTGTCTTATTTTTCATTCCATGTTAACTCGGGTGAAATCTAACCAAGATCACTACTATGTCTATAACAGAGGATAGAACAAAAATAGGACATTAGAAGGAAATGAGGTGCCTTTTTCTCCGCATCTGCTGCTTCTTGGAACTTTGAGTTGAGGGAGTTCTGCTCCTCTGTACTAAGTTGACCAACAAGATTTTTCTCCAGCACAGGAACCTTTGATTTAGGCTTATTGGTCTGTGGCTCATCCTCAACCGGGGAGGCAGCAGCAGGTGTAGGCGGTCGTTCTCCAACTACAGGAGCTCCATGCAGATTACCAGACCCAGGAACCCCTTGGTGCTGTTGGTAACCTTTTTTAATTAAAGAAAAGAGTTAGTGTTGGGGTAAATTTCATCCCACTGAGAGGAGTCCAACTAATTGCAAAAGGCCATGAAGTAACTCGTCAAAAGGGATTACCAGCTGTAGGTCTCCAAGCTGCATTGCTATAGTTAGATGCAGCCGGAGTCACAGGATGACCATTGCTGGAAAAATCAAACACAACGTTGCTAGGAAGCATAGCAGGAAGAATGTGCCCTTCTCTATGTCGCTCCAACAAATAGAGTGCGATACAGAACTCCCTGACAGAAAGCATGCTATCATTATCTTGATCGGATAAGTCCCACACTTGCTTTAAAACCTCTGACAGATGTCAACAATAATATACTTGTGAGAATATCATTATCAACCGAGAAAATAACACTAATAACATAGATTTATCAAATAAACAAACAACCATTTAAATAAGAAAGAGAAAGATTCTAATCTGACCATCAATGAAACAATTCAAAATTTTCCAACTTAAGAAGAGAAAGGTTTAGCATAGTGCTGACTTTGTAGTAACTAAAGCAAGTTCAGAAAATATCACTTGGCAGACAGCCTACAAGCCTAAAATAAGGAAGATTGATCCAACAAAAATTTGAATTTCTAACACAAACAACCACGGCACAAAGCAAGTTTCTTTATCAAGCGGCAGTGTGTCTCAATATAAAGAAATCACACATGAAAAGAAAAGGAAATCCCCCCACCCCCCCACCCAACAATTTTTTGTTTTACATTCCGTCTAATGAATAAAATTGTTTCTTAACCATAGAAGAAAAAATAAGTATCATCCAGGGGAAGTAACAGGACACTTAACAATAAAATAAAAGGTCAAAAGGCAGTTTTCAAATGTTGTATCCGATTGTATGGGTGTGTATGCAAGTGGAATTGAGTGGCAAGCACCATTAGACAACTCAAAGATAATTCATCAATATCACACAAAGTGGTTCACAACTAGAACCTAAATTTCACTTCATGTTTCAATGTGCTTAGAAGTTACAGAACAGTCCGAACTTGTTGTATAACAGACTCAAAAACAAACTAAGAATCGGGAATGATGATAAATAGAAAGTGGAAAAGGGGACAGCGAACTTGCAAAATTTTAAATGAAAAGTTCAAAATCCTCCTTAAAATGAATTTATACCTCTTGGCAGTCTCCAACTCAAGAACAAATTGCGTGCTTCTTCACCGGTAATTTTTCCATCTCTATCCTTATCCACCACAACAAAAACTTTAGTATACTTCTGCACATCAGTCTGTGTCATTCTAGGCCAAGGGCGCTGAGATTGACCAGAAACAGAGTTCTGAGATCCTGTTGATAATCCAGAGGAAGCAGGGTGCGATATGCTCTGTTGATTGGGCTTCCCTAGTGGCTGGTTCCGTGGAGGCTGATTAGCAAGAGGTGGTTTCATAAATGAATTTTGCAAAGAATCAAGGGAACCTGCTCTAACTATTGGTTGTGTAGCAGAAGGTACAGGAACAGTGACTGATGTAGAACTGATATTGCCAGTCGACAATTTATCTGAGGGGACATCTTGTTTTGAGGGAACAGAACTTGCAGCAAAGTGCCCTCCTCCAAAATATGATCCAGAAGCAATCCCATTTCCGGAAACACCTTGCACATTACTATCCACAGGTGATGGTGTAGCCGACTTTATTCCAGGAGCAGTCTGAGGCCTAGGGGGTAGAGAAGTTATTAGTCCTGCACTTGATTGCCCAAATCCAACCTGTGTTCCAGCAGGACTGAATCCTCTGTTCGGAGGTTGTGAGGGTGTCCCCTGAACTCCACCAGCACGGTCACTGACCCAATCATTCGAGATGCTAGAATTTGTTGGAGGTGGCCCCGACAAGGGACCTACTCCTGAAAATCCCTGCACTGGATGGAAAGCAGAATTTGAAGTGGCCAACGGAGGCCTTACAGATTGATTCTCTCTAGAAGGAACCGGTGAAGCAGTCGTAGTAACACTTCGAGCAACCTGTGATTCCAACCCAGAGACTTGTGAGGGAGTTGGAGTACCAATGCCAGTCTGAGGTGTAGGTAATGCCGGAGTAGAATTGAACTGAGATGCAGGCGGGGTATTGAAATTTATTTGTGGTGCAGGTATTTTAGATGCAGCTGGGCTAAACAATGCTGCTTTTACAATCTCAGGGGTTAGTTCCCTCTTACTCTGTGCTACAGTGACCAGCCTAAGGGCATTATTAAACTCCGCCCGACCGAGAAAACCAATCTGTCTCGGGTCCGAAAGTGCCCAAATCTGCAGATAGATCAACAAAACAGTAACAAAAGTACAAGAGCTGAAGCCAAATTATGAAGATACAAGATTAGAAGTTCACAAAGATTCTCAAACTAACAAAGCCAATAGGTATCAAAATCGCAATTCCACCCTCTTAAGATACCAAAAGAAAAAAAAAAACTACAGACCTGATTGAAATCTCAGTTAAACTAAACCCAAGCAACATCAATTTTCGTCAACTTCAAACAGCAACCAAAAACCCACCATGCGAAGTGCAAAACAACGCAAACACCAAAAAACAAGAAAGAAAAAGGAGGAGGAGTAATGGAGTTACCTGTGCAAGAACCTGCTTGGGCAATCCAGACCCTTGAAAGAAGGCAACCGCTTCAGCACCACTAATTCGACCATCGCGGTCCAAATCGGCACGTCGAAAGTATACATCAAAGAGATCCACATTCGGCGCTGAGTTCTGCGCCGATGCCATTGCTGAAATCAAAATCTACAACTCTTGGATCGGAGAAACGAGCTGACGGAATCACAGCACACGCGCATGAGGAATTAAAACAAAAAAAAAAAAAAACAAAAAAAAACAAAAAAAAAAACAGATCAAACACACACGGATTAAGAACAAATCGAACAACCCTGAGAAAACAAAATCAAGTGATTGAAACGACCCTCGCAACCCGATTGAGAGAAAAAACCATACAAAAAAAAAAATGGAAATGAAATGGGATACACACTGATGCAGGAGCAGGTTGAGAGATGCGGGAGGGGGGAGGTTTCTGTCGCTGAGAGAAAAAAAAAAATTAAAAATAAAAATTAAAAATAAAATTAAAAAAAGAATTAAAAAATAATCAGACGCTTTTAATTGCCCCGTTTCCTGTTTTGTTGATCTTATTTACAAAACTGCCATTCTTTTTTATTTTCCCTCTTAATTACAATTCTAACATAATTGTATATTAAAAATGGTAATTAATATTAAATATTAATAACATCATTAAAAATTTTGGTTACGAATAACAATGTACTAGGTTATAGCATTGAAAGTACACGTGTATCGGCCATTAAGGTAAAGATACAACGTGTCACAACCGCACTCTTGCAGCACCGAGGCGACTTATTTTATCTCAGTGAACAAGTCAACCATAAGAAATTTGGATTTTACGGACAACATCGACGTATACTCGAGTCTCGAGTCACGTTTTGGAAAACGTGAACGAGAAAGCAATGTTATAAGCTAAAAGTGATTAGGCAACAACAATAGCTTTGATAGCATATAGCTCGGGTAGGAAGGGGTGACAACTAGCCAAGGCTGGTGTAGACGTGATTTTGGTGACCGGTTATCCACTGTAAATTATCCTCTAAAGCCCGTTATAGGCCCATATTGAGGCCCACTTTATTTGGACTGAGACAAGCTATCTTCATTGATGGGCTTATGTTGAAGCCCAAAACTGTTAAATTATTAATTTAAATAAAATTAGAATTTAGTTATAAAGAATTTATATAGTCTCTTCAATTATAGAGATTATTTACATTTTTTCTTTTTATCAAATTATAAAAATAAAATCATTATACACCTCCTCGAGGATGAAGTCGAGGAGATGCTTCGACTTATTCCGCTCATCCATTTCTTGAACTTCACAATTTTCTCCTCTGGTCGTCCTCCTCAAGGATAATGTCGATCACGTGTGACATTCATGTTCTTCATATGTGACGATCTTGATACTAATATCTTCACGTGTGACATCTGTATTCAACATGACGTGAAGATTTCACTATAAATAGCATCGATTATTAATGTCGAAATTTAGATAGGGGAATGCGAAAAACCTTCACGTGATAGTAACAGTACAATCTTTATTAATAAAAAAATATTAAAAAAATTATTATCAATATGTGGATGAAAAGTTTAATATTATTTTTATGAATATTTTTAAAATATAATAAATAAGATTAAATATCGAGAAAAAAAAAAGGCGTATTTTAGCGAAACACGACAAGGTGAATCCGAATCGTGTGGGGAAAAGGTGAAACGGTGCGGATTGACGATCGCGGTAAAACGTCAAATACGGACGGCCCAAAAGATATGCCTCCGTAGGATTGGACGGCCAGGATCAGCCGAATTTGAATCTTAGTGATGCCTTAAAGCGGCCTGCTCCACTGGAATCCACTAGTGTGACAAGGCCTCCAATTGTTGGATTCTTATTTTTAAATTATTATTTATTAAATTATAAATTTAGTCTCTATAATTTTAAAATTTTTAATTTGATTTTTCGATTAATAAAGTTTTAATTTTTTTTATTCTCGTTTTATTTATTTGATCATAAATCTCTACACGGTTATTTGATAGGTCTAAGAAAATGGCTCGGTCAGAAATTTTGTCGGTAGACATGTGTTAGGTAT
Organism: Cucurbita pepo subsp. pepo; assembly: GCF_002806865.2. Lineage (NCBI taxonomy): Eukaryota > Viridiplantae > Streptophyta > Magnoliopsida > Cucurbitales > Cucurbitaceae > Cucurbita > Cucurbita pepo. The sequence goes on along the minus strand of NC_036641.1, from coordinate 6,544,311 downwards.
CTTTTGTTTGCACAAACTAACGTCCGAGTTGATGAGGGAAAGGAGCGAAGCAACTCGACCTAGAGAAGATAAATAAAACCTAATATCATGAAATCTTTCGCTCGTTATCTCCTCATCTTCCTCTTTATAAGTCACAGCTCACTTCGACGTTTCCAATTTTCCATAGAATCTCTAGGGCTTTTCTAGCCGTTGGGCGATTTTTTCCCGTATGCACTACGCATCGAGAAAGCAAAAAACCTAATTTCACCTTAACAATTGTCTCGTAAAGCTATTGCACCCTAAATAAATACTTCTCGACTGTACTTCCAACCCTACATCCTAAATACGACTTCACAATCCACTAGAACATAGATTAAAAAACACTCCATATTAAACAATTTTATGTAAATAACTATACGCCGACCAACCACGAGCCTTAACACACCCCCTAAATAGTTGTAGCTATCGTCTTTTGAATGACTCGAGAACTCGATCAATTCAGACTATATATCTCAAATCATAAATGTTAGGTTGGGTTAGATTTTTTTTTAATTCAAAATTCGGGTCGGTTCATGGGTTCACATATATTGGTCAGGTCAACCCGACCAGCACAAAAATAGGGTTACAATCAAACTCTACCATACCTTATTTTAAAGATTATTACGAAGATTAAGAATATATGACGTTTTGTAACCAATATCGGTGATACATTATAACGTGTACCGTAGATAAGTACATTTTTTTTTAAATAATTAAAGAAAAAACCCGACAACCAAACCCAACCATGGTTTAGGTTAGAGTTGTGAATGGCTAGTGTCATATTCTATGTCGTCTTTTCGAGAGACAAATTCTGTTTTCATATTTTTAATTAATTATATTTGAAAATGACATATTAGCATCAAATTGTGTGATTGATAAACGCTGAAGTCTTAATCCATGAATTTTTTAGGCCCTATTTAATAAATAATATGATTTCAATTTTTTTCATTTATAAAAATTGTTTGTTTGCAAATAATTTAATCATTTCATTTCATATTTATTTTAAATTTTAAAGCATTTTTTTTTAATATAAAAAAGTTTTTTTTAAAAAAAAAATATTTATCAAACGAGTTCTTTAATTTGTCGTGAAATACTCTGAGGAGTTAAAAATAAGCGGAGATTCAGATTTTTCCGAATTGGTCAACGTTTCAAAGGGCTGTTGAATTCATGGGTAAGCTAGAGACAACGGATCGAGAAAGAAAGCAAAAGTGATTCCCGTAGTAGCTGCGAACGAAATGGGAGCAGCTTAAAAATGTCGTCTTTTTTTCTAGTCGGGCAAAAACTTGTAACCCTCCGAGAAAATATGTTTAATGTTGCTGATTTCTCATCTTTTGCAATCAGTTAAAAAAACTCCATTTTTTCTTTGTGGATTTCAGGATTATCCTCATTAATAGGTCCGAGACCCACGTCTAAGAGTTGAAAGGTCCGAATGATCAACTATAGAATTAGTAGGTCGGTCTACTCAACTATGTATCGATCGTAAAGGTAGGGCAGTACAACCCCCAATCAAGGGAGTGATTACGACATTACGTCCAGTATATCCCACCTTATTCTCGACATGCAGTGGTACCTCGAGATGGGTAGGAGCAGTTCGAGTCTGTATTACCACATAGCAAGAGCCACGTCTGGATCTAATTTATCTAATCAACAATTCATCTCGTGATTTCACGGTTATCAAAGAAGTCCAAAAAGCATCAAACATATTCATATGAGATCCATGTAGCAGACACCAGCTCCCACTACGACTTCATATGGGTATTTAGATACCCTAATGTTCGTTTTTCATTAAAATTGTTATTTTAATGTATATATAAAAATATATTTAAAATTTATTATTAATAGCATACATCTTAAAATTTATACTATATGAATTTAAAATAATATATGATGACCACTTATAAAAACATTTACTTAATTTCTTAACTAATTTTATTTTAAAACTAAATTTAATATATAGTTTTGGATATATATATATTTTTTTAATACAAACCATATAAGAGTAACAAAGAAATTATTTTAGGTGACCAAATAATTAATTTAAAAACTATATTTTAAATTAATATGAAACAATTATTAGGGAATAATATCATTATTTTCTAAAATAAGAATAAAAAAAACAAGAAAAATACTTGTCTATCTCTGTCTACAACCCCTTTTTAATAATTTTGTAATTTATCAAATAAATACAACATTTATTTATTACCATATATATATATATATATATAAATTTGAGAAATTCAAATATTTAATTTTTGGTCGATGATATAAACTTTATGTCAGTTCGTGTTTGACCATATATAATATTTTATTAATTAAATTAATTAAATATCCTTAAATTTTCTTTTAAATTTTTTTTTATATATTTTTTAAAAAGTAAAAAAAAAAATAATAAAAAATATTAATACGTTTATAAAAAAAATTTATCTCCGTCAATTACAAATTCACATCTCATAAATTATCTACGAATTTTAATGTTAATTTTTTCAAAGTTAAACCTTTCAAAGCTCAAATATATATATATATTTAAAGTATTAACGATTTTTTTTAAGACTTATTATTATTATTATTTTTTAATTTAAAGATATTATTGAAAATTTTAGTATTTAGATAAAATGGTTTTTTAATTATTAATTTAATATAGAATAAAAAGTAAATATGAATGAACAGAAATTCAAAACTTCCAGAAAGCTTAAAACGTTGTCGTTTTAAAAGGCAAAACATAAACCAAAGCAGTCAGTTTTTTCGAGAACTGAAATTAAAGTGTTACATTATTCCTCGATTATCGTTCCAAATTAATTATTCCCTAAAAATTATTTAATTTTAAAATTTGTGGGTAAAATAATAAATAAATAAATAATAGGTAAATAATATATTAGATACAAAATAAAAAATAAAAAATAAAAAAATTTATTAAATAATTTTTAAAGTTTATGGTTAAATAAACACAATTTTAAAATTTTAAAATTTTAATACGAATGAATTAAATTTAATTTAACTTTAAAAAAATTGAAAAAAAATATTAAAAAAAGGAAAAAGAATTGCAGTAAAATACATAACTAGCTGTCTCCAACCACATTCCCTTCCCTCAGTTTCACCGTCCCTATAAATACCCCTCCATTTCCGCCTCTCTGTTCCACCTCCTCCGCTGCTACCGCCGCCGTCTCCGCCACTTCATCGGCCCAGAAAATGTCATCTCTCCGCCCCTTTCTTGCTTTTTCTATTCTCCTCATTCTTTACACCGATATCGTGGCGGCAGCTTCTTCTTCCTCTTCGAAATTTCGGTCGGGATCCGCCACTGTGCACAACCCGAAACTTCCGCCGCCCACCCTCTCCGCCTCGAAAAGATTCGAGGGCTCCTCCAATTTGGTCAATCTCCGGTACCACATGGGCCCGGTGCTCTCGTCTTCTCCGATTAACATATACCTTATTTGGTACGGCAAATGGGCTCTTCCGGAACAGAATCTCATCAAGGATTTCTTGCTCTCATTCTCCGTCGCCGCCGCTGCTCCATCTCCCTCAGTCGCAGAGTGGTGGCGAACGGTCACTCTCTACAACGACCAAACCGGCGCCAACGTGTCCCGCTCCATCGAAATCGCCGACGAATATTCCGATCGCCGATACTCCCTCGGTACCCAACTCACCCGTCTCTCAATCCAACAAGTCATCGCCTCCGCCGTCCGATCCGCACCGCTCCCGGTCGACCACCGCAACGGAATCTACCTAATCCTAACTTCCGGCGACGTGATTGTTCAAGATTTCTGCAGAGCCGTTTGTGGATTCCATTACTTCACTTTCCCATCGATGGTCGGCTACACGCTGCCGTATGCCTGGGTTGGAAACTCCGGGCAGCAGTGCCCGGAGGTCTGCGCATATCCATTCGCCATTCCAGGGTATATGGGCGGCGGAGGGGCGGCGGCGCTTTCGCCGCCGAACGGGGATATCGGAGTGGATGGGATGATAAGCGTGATCGGACATGAGTTGGCGGAGCTTTCGTCGAATCCGTTGGTGAATGCTTGGTACGCCGGCGAGGATCCGACGGCGCCGACGGAGATTGGGGATCTGTGTGAGGGGCTGTACGGAAGCGGCGGCGGAGGAGGGTATATTGGGGCGGTGATGAAAGACGGAGAAGGGCGGAGTTTTAATTTAAATGGTGGAAATGGACGAAGGTTTTTGGTGCAGTGGCTATGGAGTCCGGTTTTGAAAGCCTGTGCAGGGCCGAACGCGTTGGACTGAGGAAGAAGATGAAGATTAAAGTATTTTTAATTTTAATTTTAATTTCTTTTTTTTATTTTTGTATAAAGAAAATAAGGATCACAAGTTTTGTGCTTAGCGTTCAAATCATTATATGCTTAGTTGAATTAAATATAATCTAAATTAACCTTTATTTTAAATTATTACGTCATATTTTAGATTATTACGTCATATTTTTAAATATGTACTGGTTTTTTAACTATAAAAATATTTTAAAATTTTCAGAATCGGTTGAATTTTGCTCGGGCTTTTGTCTGTTTGGTCCATTGAGCTATGTTCGACTAATTATTAGAGGTGTTTATATGGTTCGAGAATCTGGCTTACTCGACCCAATTTGGACTGTCTTAGATTTTTTTCGATTTAGATTAGGTTGAATTTTAGGAAGACCGAAAATTCAGGTCAGTTCGTATGACATTTTTTGTTGGGTCAACCCTACCAAGTGAAAAATAGGGTTACAATACAACCTAACTTTACAATACTTTTAAGATTATTATGTAAATCAAGAATATTTAACGCTTATAATTGATGATAGTGATGCATTATGACTTGTGAATGTCTCATATTTGACCTAAGATTTTAATTATTAGTGTAAAAAAAAAAAAAAAAATCCGACAACTCAACCAAACCTAGAATGGAAGTTGTGAACCCTAACTGGGTTGCTCGAGTAACCAACCCAACCAACCCAAAATTTCATATTTGTCCAAAAATTTCTCCAAACCAGCCCAACTCGAACTATATATATATATATATTTATTTATTGTACAATAAATTACCATATAGAAAATTAAAGGTAGGTATAATAAAAAGTTGAAAATGAGGGAATTTTCTGAGCACAGCTGTAAGTATAATTCGACTTTCGTCCAAGTGGAATCTGCTTCCTAACTAATTTTGACTAGACAAAAATAAAAATTTCAATTATATTAAAAAATAAAAAATAAAAAATAAAGGTTTTGAATTTCAAATTTAATTTTTTTTGTTAAATTAAAATATGTATAATATAATATATAGTACTGTAAAATAATAATTATACCAAATTTAGAACCCCATAAAATGATTAATTAATTAACTAAAAACATGTATAATAATATTTATATTATTGCTTTTTTTTAATAACTAATTTATTAAGCATAAAAGTGATTATAAATTTTTTAAAAAATGAGGCAAAATTAAAATTTTAAAAAATTATTATACATTAAAAGTTTCAAGAATTTATTAAAAAAAATAGATATTAAATATAGCTAAATTGTCAGGTCAAAGTCACGTGAGGCCCACGTTTCGGGCCCACCAACGCGGATTGATTGGCCCATTGGAATGGAAACTCACGTGATCATAGCAATTAAGCTCTTCAAAACAACTGTAATCCACTCAAAAAGGTATATTATTTATTTTTATATTTTTGTAGTAAATATTTATATAATTATTTTGAGTTGAAAAATTATGAATGTATTTTATTTTAGCGTTAAATTATTATTCTACCAAAATTAGTTTAATTTATTAAATGCCATTCTCATATTACCATATATATAAATATATTAATTTTCTTTTAAATCCATGTGCTGAGTTGGCAATTTATGTAAATTGGCTTTTGGTAATATTTGGTTGAATATCCAACTAGACGGCTTCTTTTTCAGCTACACCCGACACACTGTATTCAAAGGGTTTCCACTAAAGTGGTCAAGATAAAAGTTCGATGTCTGACTAATGACTCCCAAGAACTCTTATCGATAGATTCGTTTGGCATCTCGATGTCAGCTCATCACACCCTAAAGATTGAAGAAAGTCTCCAAGAGTTCGGTTGTTTGTTGATGCAAGAGATACATGAGTTGGGTTTCGAACGTCGAGAAACAGTTTTGTTCCTATCAATAGTTGGTGTTAAAAGGTAAGTCAAGCTTTACGTAAGACGGGCACTAACATATTTGATTCAAATTTTAATAAATACCTGTTAGTCAATATATAATTAGGGACTAGACTGTTACAAATTTAAAAGTATAGGGACTAAATTGTTATATACTAAAATTTATTTATTTTAAATAAAAAAAGAAAATTTCCAACCGTTCAAGAATTTATCTGTTCGCCACGTAGACACGAAAAGAACAAAAATATCTTGTTCCTTCTCGAACAATATTGGTTTCAAACAGAGCACTCCCATCCTCCACGTGTCAATCACCCATTAGTCGTTCAAAAACATCACGTGACAAGCGTGCCTCCCCTCCTCAATTTCACAAAACTCCTTAAAAAAGTTATATTAAAAAAAAAAAAGAAAAAGAAAAAGAAAAAGGTTAAATTATTCAAATTGATACTTTGGTGTTAGTATCAATTATGTCTTTATTCCATAAAAAAGCTTTTCTCGACCTTTAAAATTATTTAAATTCACGCATTAAAATAAATAAATAAATATTTAAAATTGTCTCGATATAAATACAATAATAATATACGAGACTTTAACTACCCGGCAATCACTTTTCAAGTCTCGATTTATAATTCATCTTTAACCGGACTCATACCAGTAACTACCTAACAAGTACGAATAATTACCATATTTGTCATTTATTTTTTGAAAATCTCCTAATTAACCCGACTCATGCTAGAGCAGTAATTGCTTAACAAATACCAATATTTACATAATAATTGTTTGTGGGTATATTAAAATAATAATTACATAAATAAAATTAAAATTAAACTCAAAGTTTGAGTATAATTTAAATAATTAAGAAAAAAGAAATAAAAATAAAATAAAATAAAAAATAAATGGAATAATACGGCTTTGTTTGTTTTCTCTCCAGAGAGAGAGAGAGAGAGAGGGAGAGAGAGAGAGAGAGAGAGAGAGAGAGGGGAAGCAGCAGCAATGGGTAAGGTAGTGGAGAGGAAGAAGAGGAAGAAAGGGCGGCCATCGCTGTTGGATCTTCAAAAGCGGAATCTAAAGGAGCAGCAAGAACAAGAGGATGAAGAGCAGAAGCAACAGAATCACAACAAACCCAAGCGAATCGACCGGTCCTCCGCAATTCCCAACCCTAATTACGCTTCTTCTACTCCCTTGCGGCGATCTACTCGCCGGAATCCCAACCCCGACGGACTCACTCCCGATGACCACGACGATGCCGAATACAACCAAGAATTGGCCAGGAACCGCCGCGAGAGGAAACTCAAGCTCGTTCTCAGATTGCACTCTCAGAAACCTCCCGTCAATTCGTCCTCTCTCAATTCCGGTGGTTCCGATTCTAATGCGGAGGGGGATGATAATGTTGCGTCGGCTAATAAGAAGCGGAAGATCGGTTCAATTGCGGAGGGATCTAGGATCCAAGACTCCGAGAAGGTACTGCAATTTGTGGTTGAATATTCTGGGTTTGTATTTGTGTTTGTTTTGCATTTTCCCTCGTTTTTCATGGGGGAAATGGNTAAAAAATAAATGGAATAATACGGCTTTGTTTGTTTTCTCTCCAGAGAGAGAGAGAGAGAGAGGGAGAGAGAGAGAGAGAGAGAGAGAGAGGGGGGAAGCAGCAGCAATGGGTAAGGTAGTGGAGAGGAAGAAGAGGAAGAAAGGGCGGCCATCGCTGTTGGATCTTCAAAAGCGGAATCTAAAGGAGCAGCAAGAACAAGAGGATGAAGAGCAGAAGCAACAGAATCACAACAAACCCAAGCGAATNAACATCACGTGACAAGCGTGCCTCCCCTCCTCAATTTCACAAAACTCCTTAAAAAAGTTATATTAAAAAAAAAAAAGAAAAAGAAAAAGAAAAAGGTTAAATTATTCAAATTGATACTTTGGTGTTAGTATCAATTATGTCTTTATTCCATAAAAAAGCTTTTCTCGACCTTTAAAATTATTTAAATTCACGCATTAAAATAAATAAATAAATATTTAAAATTGTCTCGATATAAATACAATAATAATATACGAGACTTTAACTACCCGGCAATCACTTTTCAAGTCTCGATTTATAATTCATCTTTAACCGGACTCATACCAGTAACTACCTAACAAGTACGAATAATTACCATATTTGTCATTTATTTTTTGAAAATCTCCTAATTAACCCGACTCATGCTAGAGCAGTAATTGCTTAACAAATACCAATATTTACATAATAATTGTTTGTGGGTATATTAAAATAATAATTACATAAATAAAATTAAAATTAAACTCAAAGTTTGAGTATAATTTAAATAATTAAGAAAAAAGAAATAAAAATAAAATAAAATAAAAAATAAATGGAATAATACGGCTTTGTTTGTTTTCTCTCCAGAGAGAGAGAGAGAGAGAGGGAGAGAGAGAGAGAGAGAGAGAGAGAGAGGGGAAGCAGCAGCAATGGGTAAGGTAGTGGAGAGGAAGAAGAGGAAGAAAGGGCGGCCATCGCTGTTGGATCTTCAAAAGCGGAATCTAAAGGAGCAGCAAGAACAAGAGGATGAAGAGCAGAAGCAACAGAATCACAACAAACCCAAGCGAATCGACCGGTCCTCCGCAATTCCCAACCCTAATTACGCTTCTTCTACTCCCTTGCGGCGATCTACTCGCCGGAATCCCAACCCCGACGGACTCACTCCCGATGACCACGACGATGCCGAATACAACCAAGAATTGGCCAGGAACCGCCGCGAGAGGAAACTCAAGCTCGTTCTCAGATTGCACTCTCAGAAACCTCCCGTCAATTCGTCCTCTCTCAATTCCGGTGGTTCCGATTCTAATGCGGAGGGGGATGATAATGTTGCGTCGGCTAATAAGAAGCGGAAGATCGGTTCAATTGCGGAGGGATCTAGGATCCAAGACTCCGAGAAGGTACTGCAATTTGTGGTTGAATATTCTGGGTTTGTATTTGTGTTTGTTTTGCATTTTCCCTCGTTTTTCATGGGGGAAATGGGGGCTGATCTTGTTCAACAAAGTACCAAATGTTAAGGCGCCAAAGTTATTGGGAGATTCGTACGTTTTTATTTTGTGGGTGAGTGGAGAAAATACGGTGACAGTGTCCGAAAGAGTTTCCTTGAATTTCGCACTTTTGAATTTTGCTGTTGGATTTTCGAGTATCTCAGTCAAGGGTAGTTGACTTAGCTAATTTGAAATGGGTTCTCTGAATTTTCAGTTGTGGTTCAAATTTTTTCTTCATCATCATATTAAATTCGTTGCTTACTATTTGATTTATGAGCATTTACTGGGTACTTATCTTCCTCAAAAACGATCTGATTTGACTGTCATATTTTAAACGAAAAAGTTCGGATTTGTCTTTTCGTTCCTTAATTATTTTCCCACTTGATAATCGGGTTTCTTTTTTTTTTCTTCTTTTTTTTTTTTTCTCCCCATTCGTGGCAGTCTGATTCCTAGTCCTGTTTACTTTTTATTAGATCTACTCTGTTTCTTGAGCTCACCCATAATTGGAAAATGATTTGTCCGACTGTAACTGTTGGCGCATTGGCTGTTTCCTTTTGATGTCTCAGGGTGAAAAGTCCATTTCTACTACAAACCCATCGGAAACCCTTCAAGGTTTTTGTCAATAATCAAACGCCACTTCTTTGGAAACCATGTTTGTGACCGTTTTTAATCATTATGGACATAATTACATGCAGGGTCGCATATGGATTCGGGACCCTCGACGCTTTTACCTGATAAGAAGCTTTTACTCTTCATCCTCGACAGGCTTCAAAAGTGTGTTTTTTCAGCTCATCTTTCTGTGGTTTTTTTTAAAATTAATTTTAATATCCTTAGTGCTTTAATTCCAGGAAGGATATCTATGGTGTGTTTTCCGAACCAGTGGACCCCAACGAGGTTGGTTTTGGGATTGATGATGCCAACCAGCTTTTGGGTTTTATGAGATGCTTTGTCTGATTTTACTTTTAAAATGATTCTTTGTAGCTTCCAGACTATCATGAAATTATAGAGCATCCGATGGATTTTGGGACTGTTCGTGGGAAGCTTACTTCTGGAGCTTATACCAGTTTGGAACAGTTTGAAGTATGATATTACTTTGTAGTTCTGTTTCGTTTCAATCGTTTGTTCTGTTCATCTGAATTCTTGATACCTTCATGTTTGGTTCACTACACAATTGATGTTTTTAACCATGCTAATCGAGTTGCTACACTTGAGTGAATGTTCTTAATTGTATTTGGTAAGTTGGAATTGAATAGGGTGGTGATTCACTTGATATTTTGTTGACATTCTGAATATAAGCATTGTAGGCCTTATTACAGTGTTCTTTCTATTATATGTCAGTATTTCCTTTTCGTTTTGTAACCGAAATCTACCGACCACGTTGTGTTCAATACTTTTATTAGTGAAGGGGATGCTTGATTCTGAACAAACTGGCTGTGGAAATTGAAATCCTTGTTCTAGAACTTAATAATGCTTATTTGATGAGTAAAACAAGTTATTACCATGTTACTTTGCAGCTTTAGTTGGATACAAGTGTGGCTTAAGATTTCATGAGGTTTCTCCTTTATTCTTTTGCAATCTTCTCTGCCCTCCATCTGTTGTTCTCCCGAAGTCAGATTTTCTTGAGTTATTATATATTCAATTATCTGTTGCTAGTTTGCATGGTAAACGTGTAACGGCCCAAGCCCACCGCTAGCAGATATTGTCCTCTTTGGGTTTTTCCTTTCGGGCTTCCCCTCAAGGTTTTAAAACGCGTCTGCTAGTGAGAGGTTTCCACACCTTTATAAAGAATGTTTCGTTCTTCTCCCCAACCGAAGTGGGATCTCACAAAATGTGTTACTCAAAAGCATCTTATGTGTTGTATTTTTATTAAACGAATGTTTCTTTACAAATTCAGGGTCGTGTTATCCCCTCAGATATAGATTTTCCCCATCTTTAGATTCTTTGAGTTTTAACCTAACAGCCTATCAAATGCTTTTCTCAAGTCTTATGAATGCTTAGGTTTGTTTATTAGTATTGATATAATGCTTTTTTTCCCCTGCAGAAAGACATTCTCTTAATCAGTTCAAATGCAATGCAATACAATGCCCCAGATACCATATATTTTCGGCAGGTTTGATTTGCACTGAACTTCCTTATTGTTCTTTATGTTTCTTCTTTGCATACACAATGAAATTTAATTGTATTTTTGTCAGGCACGTACCATACAAGAGTTAGCAAAAAAGAATTTTAGGAACCTGAGACAAGATAGTGATGATAATGTACCAGAACCTAAAGTAGCAAGAAGAGGTAGACCACCGACCAAGCATTTGAAAAAACCATTGGGTCGACCTTCCTTGGAACGTGCTGGTTCCGAGTTTTCCCCGGATGCCACTCTTGCTACTGGTGGTGAAAACGCAAATTGGTCGAACGATTTGAGGAAAGGATTTCATCATTTTGAAAAAACTAGTTTAGCTGATTTTTCTGGCAGATTCTCCTTTTCTTCCAATAGTGATGCTGCTGCATTTAACTTGTTTAACCAGAGCAGAATTGATAGAAGCGATGATATTACAGGTATGAAATCTTAGGCAAGCTTTTTTACTTTAGTATAAGATGCAACCTAAGTTTTGGTTCTATGATTATTCTTTCCTGGCAGGTTCTGGACTGAGAATTAATTCAGTGAGACAGGGGAAAAGACCAATTGTCTCTGATGAGAATAGGCGTAACACATATAAGCAATTTCAAGCGGCAGCTGCTTTGCTAGAACCCTCTGTGTTGAATACATTTGATAGAGAGAGGAAGCTTTTAATGCCAGTATGTATCCGACTTATTTACTGTAAACATTTTCTTTTGAGTGCCATGCTTGGAGTGACCATTAAGGTTGACCAAGCCCACCGCTAGCAGATATTATTCACTTTGGGTTTTCCCTTTCGGGCTTCCCCTCAAGGTTTTTAAGACGCGTCTGCTTGGGAGAGGTTTCTACACACCCTTTTAAAGAATGCTTTGTTTTCCTCCCCAACCGATGTGGGATCTCATAATCCATCCTTCTTCGGGGCCCAGCGTCCTCGCCAGCACTTGTTCTCTTCTCCAATCGATGTGGGACCCCCCAATCCACCCCACCACTAGGGGGCCCAACGTCCTTGCTGGCACACCGCTTCGTGTCCACCCCCTTCGAGGCTTAGCCTCCTCTCTGGCACATTATACGGTGTTTCGCTGTTATACAATTTGTAACGGTTCAAGTCACCACTAGCAGTTATTGTCCTCTTTGGGCTTTCCCTTTCGGACTTTCTCTCAAGGTTTTTAAAACGCGTCTGCTAGGGAGAGGTTTCCATATCCTTATAAAAAATGCTTTGTTCTCCTCTCAACGGCTGTGGGATCTCACAATATTCAATTATAACCAGAAGTTTTGGAGCTTGGGCGTCTGATAGAGCTTCTTGTTGAGGATAAGAGAAATTGGACTGTTATTTTCAGTTTCTGATTTGTCAATTGTGTTGGCTTGAATATTTACTGTCCTCGTCTAGTTAATATTGTCTACAACATGCTGCCATTTGGTTTTGGTGACTTGAATTATACAACAAACTTATATGGACTTTTCGGTGTGATAACTCGTGCTTTATGTGAATCAGGTCGGACTTTTCTTGGAGCATGCTTATGCACGAAGCCTCGCTCGATTCGCTGCAGATCTCGGATCTGTAGCTTGGAGAGTTGCTTCGAAGAAAATCGAAAGATCTTTACCAGCAGGTTCAGGTTTTGGTCCTGGATGGGTTGTAGAAAATGATACCACACCAAAGAGAGTGTTTCTACCTCAAGCTGAACTCTGTCAAATGTCAACATTACAGCAGCCTCTTGCTCCTGCACAAAAGGGCGTTCGATCATCCGACAACTCCGAAGCTGATACTTCATCTAAGACACACGACGACGAGCCTTCTCATGCCCCCAGTTCAGATGGCCATTTAAGTAGGCCTCCCACTGAGTTTGCTGCAACTTCATCATCACCGTCGAGTACTCAACGATCTTCTGAGCCGTGCAGGGGACAGGCTGAAGCGGTCGAAGGATTGAATCCCAGTAGTGATTATAATGTATTGGAAAGTAGTATTCCAACCTCAAGGCCTTCATTTCAGAAACAACGCCAGACTCCAACAATCCGCCCTGGTATGAATGGATTCAATGGTACTTATGCCTTTGATCTCTCTGCTCACAGGGGGCAACTAACAGGAGCATCCGAGCCTGCTGGTGAACAACCTCAGTCATCTCGAACGCTCGAGACAACGACCTCGAGGACTAATGCTAACTTCATCCATCCAGCAACGGATCCCAGTACAACAAACTCTTCCAGTTCATTGCTCGGGCCGGGGAATGAGGCTCATTTGCAGGGGCCATCACCAGCAGAAAAAACAACAACAATACACCACAAACCGGAATCAGTTCCCCCGGACGTGAACACGAGATTTAAATCTCCAGGATCTCCTAGCTGTAGTAAGGTGGAGTGTGGTAAGCCTGATTTAGTATTGCAGCTATGAGGATTATTACTAATTGTTGATCATTTTTCAAGTTCTTGATTAAACCATAGAAATGGTGGTGTGTTGCTCATGGAGTAATGGCAAAACCTACCAACTTGTGTTGTAAAAACATTAGAAGAGAGGTTCGTTCATGTACAGATTTATGTATCCTAATTTCTTAGGTTCATAGGGGAAGATAAAATGTATTTTAATTTTAATTTTTAAATTAACAATAATCCAAATTGGTTCAATTCAGCTCGGTTTTTGGTGAACGCATGAACTAGTTTCCAATCCACACATATTTAATCCAACTTAACCCAAAAAGTTCATAACCTAACCCAAACGGTACGGGCTGGGTTGGGTTAGGTTGAGTTGGTTGAGTTTATCAGGTTTATTAGGTCATTAAGTTTTTTTTGAACACTTTTAGGATAAATCGAGTTGATTTTAGATGATCAAAGATATGTCAAAAGTAAGACACCCCCGAACTGACCCAATATAAAATGGTAAAGACTTATCTAGGATGAAAGTATGTAAAAGGAGTTTGAAACGGGCATGCAACCATAGACAACACGTCCTAGACAAGCAAGACTGGGATATCTGTAATGCAGCCATTGACAACACGTCTTGGACATGCATGATCGTGATATCTTCTCCCACTCAATTGGTTAACCCTGTCAACCGACTCGGACAAGCAAGACTGGGGCATCTATATATATATATATATATATATTCCATCTTTCTTTTACTTTGAATTGGAGAAAGCGATAAAGTCTTCACAGCCTTCTTATCAAAGTTGTGTTCACACCCTTCTCTCTCTTCACTCTTTCTCTCTCATCCAAAAGGAAATTTCAAATTATGTATATATAAACAAAACTTAATTAATTAAAATATATATACGGTCGTGAATTAAGTTAATAAATCGAAATTTTCAAACAATTATGTTTGGAATACTTCGACTCTATAAGATCGAAACAATCTGATCGCTTAAGCTCGAAAGAATTTGACTCACTCCTAACAAGATAAAGAGAACACCTCGGTCGTCAGCTCATCGAGCCAAACCAAGGACCAGTGATCGCACACATTGGGCACATGTCCAATTAGAGGGATAAGTACCCGACCCTTTGAAAAGTATAATAAACACCACAAGTCCACCCTCACCAAAATAAAAAAATTGTAATACATGATTGTACTCAGCTCTCGACTACTTTGACCTAATCACCGACTTAAGCATCAGAGTGTGTTGGACACAACATCACGCCAATGCTCGGAAGCTCCTCTTACAAGTTTACGAGTCTCTATTCGATACCCACTTTAGAGTACATCACACTTACATACTGAAATTCCATACTAACATATACTAAGAAGTTAAAAGGTTCAAATATTCTCGTTCTTATAGTAAAATGACGAATTTGTCCCCGACCCAACTTAATTTATTATATTGTGTCTTAAAAAAGTAAAATTATTTTGACTCCGACCGAAAGTAATCAACTTTAATTAATTTTTTTTCCAAAACTTTGTTAGGTGAGTCAATTATAATATAATTTATTATTAAGGTCAAATTGTATTTTTGAATCTCGACCTTCTCGTATTCCCTTTATTCACACTATTTTTATAAATTAAATATTGAGAAATTAAAAAATTTGAAATAATTTTTAAATTTAGAGATCTATTAGATACAAAAATGAAAGTTTAAAGACAGTAATATTAACCCGAACATAAATAACTAGTTACTATTTTTATATTTTGATAAAATACTTATAATTTTGTATGTAAAACTGTAAAAAAAAAAATTACCAATACGTAAAAAAAGATAAATTTGTGATTATTTTAATGATTTTTATTTTTATTTTTTATTCTCCAACAAACTCTTGAAAGTAAAGTTTTATTAATTGTTTGAAAATAAATAGATTTTATTTTTAATTAAAAAATAGAAATAAAAATAAAAATTTAAATAAATGGGTTTATTATTTATTTTTTGGGTTGAAAATTTTGAGAATCTATATTTAAAAAAAGTTTAAAATGAATAAAAAAAAATAATAAACGGTTGATTTTTCGTTTCTTTAGGGTCAACAAAACCAGGCTTTCGTCTTTTGCTAGTTAAAGCGAGCTTTAGTTGGCGGGGCCTCCAATGGCGGAAAATGGCGACGCCATAATTCTTCGACCCCACTCTTCAAGTAATTTATATTTCTATTTATCAATTCTCCTTTCTTTTCGTTATCTTTGAATTCAATTTTTTCACGTAGATTGAAACCAAACAATATGATTCACGCTAGTTGACTTTGAACAAACG
Organism: Cucurbita pepo subsp. pepo; assembly: GCF_002806865.2. Classification (NCBI taxonomy): domain Eukaryota; kingdom Viridiplantae; phylum Streptophyta; class Magnoliopsida; order Cucurbitales; family Cucurbitaceae; genus Cucurbita; species Cucurbita pepo. Next base: position 6,528,416 of record NC_036641.1, on the reverse strand, counting down.
GACAGATTTTCAGTCCGTTGTCATCTTCTTCAGTCCCCACCTCTTTTCAATTTCAGCGACTCAGTCTTTGTTGTAATATCGTCCAATTTTTCATTTAAACGCCTCATTTTCCACTGCATTTGGATTCATCGGTGTTTGATTGGTTTATTGATTGATTTTACGTTAAATCTGTGTTCGTTGGATCATATTTTTTAAGTTTGATTGAGAGATTTCTATACTAATTGGTCGTACAGGTGGGATAGGGTATGAACTAGTTGACTGAGACGTCTGGATTGCTTTTGTTTTATTTCATTAGTGCTCTCTTTAATTATCTTCTTCTTCTTTCGCTTTTGTGATCTAACAGGAAGAAGAAAATTAGAGGTTGAGAGAGAGAGTGGGAGAAATGGGGATTTGTTGGGGTTCTCCTGTTGGTAATCATACCCCTAATACCACTGGACATCTCAGTTCAGGTAATTTCAGCTTTGTGCTTACTATCTGCAGGTTTTTCCCCAAATAATTTTTCCCTCTTGAGTTTGAAATTCTTTGATAGGGTTTCATTTAATCAGTCCTCGGAGTTATTAATTTTGTGTATTGTTTATCAATCTTTGAAGAGGAAATATGTGAGATCCCATATTGGTTGGAGAGGAGAACGAATCATTTTTTATAAGGGTGTGGAAACCCCTCTCCCTAGCAGACGTGTTCTAAAATCTTGAGGGGAAGCTGGAAGGGAAAGACCAAAGAGGACAATATCAGCTAGCGGTAGATTTGGGTTGTTAAAAATGGTATCAAAGCTAGGCACCGAACGATGTGCCAGCAAGGACGCTGGGCTTCGTAGGGGGGTGGATTGTAAGATCCCATATTGGTTGGAGAGGGGAATAAAGCATTATTTATAAAAGTGGGGAAACCTCTCCCTAGCAGACGTGTTTTAAAAACCTTGAGGGGAAGCCTGGAAGGGAAAGCCCAACGAGGACAATATCAGCTAGCGGTAGGCTTGGGTTGTTGTTACAAAGGGTATCAGAGTTTGGCATCGAGCGATGTGTCAACGAGGACGCTGGGCCTCGAAGGGGGGTGGATTGTGAAATCCCATATTGGTTGGAGAGGGGAACAAAACATTCGTTATAAGGATTTAGAAACCTCTCCCTAGCAAACGCGTTTTAAAATCTTGAGGGAAAGCTCGGAAGGGAAAATCCAAAGAGGACAATATCTGCTTCCCTTCCAAAGAGGACAATATCTGCTAGTAGTGGGTTTGAGCTGTTACAAAATATCTCTAAACTCTTTTCCGGTCTTCCCATGTGGGCATTTGTTTGTTTAATCTGTTTGTTTAATCTGTTTGGAGTTTCGTAGTTTTTGAGTGTTTGGTCAGTTTTTTCCATTAAACTTGGTTCTAAGACTAAGAGATATATGCAGATAATGATATCTTGTTTATGACTTGGAAAAATTTCCCTTGTATAATTCAAATCTGTGGCTATAACAGTGGTATCCCAGACAACATCATCAACTGTCAGCAACATCTCGAAGAATAGTAATTTCTCGGTAGCAAGTGGTGATGAAGCTTTTCCAAATGGCCAGATTTTGCCCTCTCCAAATTTGAGAGAGTACAGTTTAGCAGAGCTCAAAGCTGCAACCAAAAACTTCAGAGCTGAGGCAATGCTTGGTGAAGGAGGTTTTGGCAAAGTTTACAAAGGTTGGCTCGAGGAGAAGGGCCATGGAAAGAAGGGAAATTCGATGGTTATTGCGGTCAAAAAGTTGAAATCTGATAGCTTACAAGGAATTGAGGAGTGGCAGGTAATTATATTGTTATAGAGATGAATACTACATGGTGATTGTTCACTCTATGTTCTAGCTTAAGAACTTAATAACTTGAACTTTTTGTTGTCTCTTAGAGCTGGCTTTAGGATGGGCAAAGTCTCTATGAGGACTAGTAGGGTGGACAATGAGTATAAATCAAGAGAATCACTTGGATGATGTGGGGATCGAAACCCGTCTTTCTTTCTCTTTTGTGCCAGTAGTTTGATTATAGCCGGGCTTAGAGTATCATGCGAACTCAAGTGAATTGCTTGAGTGCATTTGAACCTTCTAAGTACTGTTTCAGTAGAACTCAACTGAGAATGAGTTAAAAAAGAAAACCATCTAGATAAATTTTGAGTGTAGAGAAAAACTGATAGCATTTTGTTTACATCATTCCAAACGACACCTAAATGTGATTTCCATCATTCATGTCACTGTTAACCCTCCGTTAGAGTGTTGATATAATATTTGTAACGGCCCGAGCCCACCGATAGCAGATATGGGATTTCCCTTCTGGGCTTTCCTCTTTGGGTTTTCCCTTCCTGGCTTCCCCTCAAGGTTTTTAAAACGTGTTAGTTAGGGAGAAGTTTCCACACCCTTATAAAGAATGATTCGTTCTCCTCCCCAACCGATGTGAGATCTCACAATCTACCCCCCTTCAGGGTCCAGCGTTCTCGCTGGCACTCATTCCCTTCTCCAATTGATGTGGGATCCCCCACCAATTCACTCTCCTTCTTGTTGGCACACCGTCTCGTGTCTACCTCCCTTCGGGGCTTAGCCGCCCGTTGTCTAACTTTGATACCATTTGTAACGGCCCAAACCCATCGCTAGCCAATATTATTCTCTTTGGGGTTTCCCTTCCGGGATTCCCCTCAAGGTTTTTAAAACGCGTTTGCTAGGGGGAGGTTTCCACACCCTTATAAAGAATGTTTCGTTCTCCTCCCCTACCGATGTAGAATCTCACAATATTAAATTTTCCATAATGGGCCCTACCGATGTAGAATCTCACAATATTAAATTTTCCATAACCCATTAACTTAAGTGAGTGACGATCTAACATGGTTAATGTGTAGGAGGTATTGTGTTCAAGCCTCCTACTCAAGAAGTTTCCCTCCTCCAGACGTTTTGAAAGAATTACACATAATAACCTTGTCTGGTTGGTTGTGCAGTCAGAAGTGGGCTTCTTAGGAAGACTTTCTCACCCAAATCTGGTGAAGCTGCTCGGTTACTGTTGGGAGGATCACGAGCTACTCCTCACTTATGAGTTCATGCAAAAGGGAAGTTTGGAGAACCATCTCTTTGGAAGTAAGAAACTAATTGATGATCTTATCCTATGATGTTCTTCCACTTAATTGCTAGTGTTCTTTTCTTTGTTCCACCAACAGAGATATCAACCTTTCTGTGAAATGCAGGGGGCTCAGCAGTTACACCACTAGAGTGGGATACTCGGCTTAAGATCGCCATAGGCGCTGCCCGAGGGCTGGCGTTCTTGCACACATCGGACAAGCAAGTAATTTATAGAGATTTCAAGGCTTCTAATATTCTGCTTGATGGGGTAATGTTCTGTTTATGATGAATTTTTAGGTAAATATACATTTTAAGAAAGAGCCTTTCTCATAATAGCCGTTTCCTTGTTGATATCTTCTCTCCTTGTAGTCTTATACACCAAAGCTATCAGACTTTGGTTTGGCAAAATTGGGTCCTTCTGAAAGTAAATCTCATTTGTCGACTCGAGTTATGGGCACTAATGGTTATGCTGCCCCGGAGTATATATCCACAGGTAGAATAAAACCGTCCAAAATTCGAGAACTTGCGACTGTTGTCGTGTAGAGATTATCGAGTATTTTCAAATTCTGAATAACGATGATGTTTATAATACAGGACATTTGTATGTCAAGAGTGACGTGTATGGTTTTGGAGTTGTACTGATCGAGATGTTAACGGGTTTACGTGCACTCGACGAAAACCGTCCAACCGGTCACGAAAACTTGGTGGATTGGATAAAGCCATACTTATCAGAGAGGAGGAAGCTGAAAAACGTGATGGACTTTCGGTTGGAAGGCAAGTATCCATCGAGATCAGCATTCCAAGTGGCTCAGCTTGCTCTACAATGTATTGAGCAAGAACAGAAGAACAGACCAGCAATGAACGAGGTTGTCGAGACACTGGAACGGATCGAAGCTATGAACGACCGACCGAATGAGCCTAGAAACTGTTCGCCCCGCCAGCCTCTTCACCATAGCTCTCCACTTCACGTGAAGCAATATGGAGCCCATGCTAATCAAACATCACCCAGGTTGAGATAGATTTCATTGGTACTGATTCTCTTGTTCCACTCTCATTTCTTCATTCATATGTTTCTTATAGATCTTAGAATGGAATGAACTTGCATCATTTGATTCTCGAAAGGCAGAACGGATGAACAGTTTGGGACCGGGCACGACCCTAAACTGTGTCCTCGAGTTACGTAGATGTTAGAATAAAGTTCGTTTTCTTAGCTGTAAGATTGTTGATAGTGAGTAAACATTTGGTAATATGTAATTAAATATTGCTTAGGCTGTGGATGTTTGAAATTAGGACAGGTTCTGGTTATTGCATTACATTGGATTGTAAAGTTTGTTTGATCTTTGAAGTGTTCGGCTGTTCTTAGGTTTTTAAGTTGTAATCATTGCTAATAGATAGTTTTGACCCGTTATCTACGTATCGCCGTCAGCCTCACTTTTAAAATGCGTTTGCTAGGGAGAGGTTTTCATACCTCTATAAGGAATGTTTCGTTCTCCTCTCCAACTGATGTAGGATCTCACAATCCACCCGACTCAGGATCTTTGTTGGCACACCACCTAGTGTCTGACTCTAATACCATCTATAACAGTCAAAGCTCACCGCTAACAGATATTATCTGCTTTGACTCGTTTACATATCACCGTCAGCCTCTCATAATCCACCTCGACTCAGGATCTTTGTTGGCACACCACCTAGTGTTTTTGACTCTAATACCATCTATAATAGTCAAAGCCCATTACTAACAGATATTATTCGCTTTGACTCGATACATATCACCAGCCTCGCGGTTTTAAAACCTGTTTGCTAGAGAGAAGTTTTTACACTTTTATAAGAAATGCTTTGTTCCCCTCTCTCACCGATGTGAGATCTCACAATCCACGGCGCACCGCCTAGTGTCTGGCCTTAATACTATCTGTAATAACCCAAGCCCATCGCTAACAGATATTATCCGCTTTGGCCCGTTACTTATCGCCGTCAGCGGTTTAAACCACGTATGTAGGGAGAGGTTTTCACACCCTTATATGAATGTTTCGTTTTCCTCTCCCACCGATGTGGGATCTCACAATGTTTTCAAAATCTAGATCGACAACTAAGAAGTCAAAAAGTCAAACGAAAATGACGGTAAAGAAATAATGAGAAATCAAACCCATTTTTTTAAATTCAAAAACTAAAAATCAAATCAAATTTTCATTTCGATTAACTCAATACACAAATTAAGAACTAATTTCTTTCAAGGTTAAATTATATGTTTAATTCTTATTTAGTCCTTCAAGTTTGATTAAATTCAATTATAATCTTTTTTACGAAATTAATGTTGTAATGGTATATTTAATCGTTCAAACCAAGGTTTGAAAACTAAAATAAGTTTCGTATTAAACCTATAAATATTACTTTATATATATATATGTATATATATTCTTAAAAAAAAATAGTTTTTATTTTAAAATTTCAACTATTTTATTAACATGAAATATACTATAGAAAACATATAAATTTAATGAGAAAATAAGAAAATTAAAATAATAATAATTTTTTAATTTTTAATTTTTAAAATTTAGTTAAGAAGTGAAATATTTTAATTAAAAAATATTAGAAATAAGAAAACTAAATATTAATCTTAGACATTATATATATATATATATATATATATATAATAGGATCTTGAAGAAACTAATTTCTGAAAATTCCATTTTCCATATTTGCTTCCTGATCTACCGACTTTGAAACGCGCTTTCATGGAGTTCGGCATCACAGTCCCGCGCTGGCGAATGAAGGCGAAATGAATCTTGAAGATACTGCCTTCCTTCTACTCTGAAGCGATAAGCCACTGATCGTCTCTCTCCAATTTCTGCAATGGAAGTTCTTCGAAGAAGATTTTCTCTCAACTTGAATCTTCTGTTTCTCCTCTGCGTCTTATTGGTAACAACTTTCCATTCCTTTTTCGAGCATAGCCTGTAATTTTTGGACAATTTTGTTCTGTTTCTTTTTTGCTACTTGAGATGTGGTAGTGAATTTATATATGTTCCTCAAGATCCCTCTCATTTGGTACTGTTGCGATTGTGAGCTGAATTCCTTCGGGACCTTAATGAGGTCTTGAAATTACTTTTACTTACGGCCTTTCGAGAGGTCTGCTGTTGATTGATGCCGATTGTTTTGATACTTTTTGGAATTTTCTTTTTTAATTGTGCATCTGTTAGAGATTTGATTGCGCCTTAGTGAAATGAACCGGACTGTTGACTCTGATCTTAAGGCTGTGCTTCTGTTGTGTCGCAAGCTTTCCTTTGCTTGCATCTTTACTTTCAGAATTTATTAGAATTCTTTCCAGGATTAGATCGTAGTTGTCGGATATATCAATTTTCATTTTCCAGATAGATGCAGTTTAAGCCTTAAGTTCAACTGCCTAATTCGATGCAGGTTGTATTTCACATTGGTCCCATTGGAGCGGATGCATCCAATGCTTCTCTCGCGTAAGAAAATTGTTGAAAGATTTGCTATGCCAGATATTTCTTTATTCTTCTTTTACTCTGTGAATTCTTTATTTTATTATTATCATGCTTGGATAGACGATTTCTGTCTGATAAATGAACATTGACGAGGCTTGATCTTTTATATACTGCAGTCAGAATGAGAAGCCTTTGCATCAATGTGTCCAATGTGGAAATGGAGAGGTATTACACTTGTATCTCTTTGTGGTACATTGTACATTTAATGTTTCTGTCCTATTTTCTTTTATTTTAATTTGTTGGTAACATATCTATTTTTTATTTGAATCGAGATTTAGTCATTTAGTTGGTAAGTGAACTCCTATTACCATTTGTTAATATTTTCCCATTTTAATATATTTTAGTAGTGGATTGATTGCACAACATTGTCAAATTAAAAGACGTCAAACTGAGTAATGCTTGTGTAAAGATTATGAAACTCTTGATGATCACCTTTGAGGACAAGGATGTTTATATGTGTGCGTGTATGAATTTTTGTACTGAACTTTTTTTTTTGGCACAATACCTTATCATATAGCCTCTAAGTGGGTGGAATCATTAACATTGTTTAATATATGGCATTACTTGAACTCTGGTGACTGATGTTATGCCTGTGGCAGTAATAACATATGGTAATATGCATGCATACAAATGGTTTCTTATCTTTTGGTCATTTCAGGCAATTATGAACTTTTTCGGTTCCATACCTGTGTTTTTATTCTTACTTGTTTTGCTAGTTGCATTGGTTATAATTATTAAGATACTTGAATTAGAGAGATGGTTAAAAGAGAAAAAAAAGCTATTTGTTTTGCACGAATGGAAGGGTGAGTACTTATGTCACTAAAGGTCTTCTTGATGAAGTTATGATTTATTTATGAGTTTAGTTTCTTCCTCGCATTACAAAGATGGAAAGAAATTCATTTAATTAATTGTGGGATCCTTTCCATACTTTCTATTCTAATTTTATTTCATTTATAAGCTTTATGCATTCAGAAGTCCTTGCACTTATTGATCAACTCAAATGCTTGCAGGAGCAACGAATTGCAAATAGAATCAGCACCAATGAAGATGATAAGGTATTAATGTGTTATGAAGTTCATAAATTTTAGTATTGTTTGCATTCAACACTTGCAATGTTTATGTTTGTAACATTCACTTCCAACAGGATATTGACATAATTGCAGCCTATAGTGATCCTTCTGGGGCTTTTCGCCTTGGAAGGGTCAAATTGAAGGATTTATCTGCCTCCTGGGTATGGGAAAATTCTGTGGATGGAAACCACCACCAGCCACTGAGTTCCCAGGTACTGAGAATATTTTTGAAACCGATCAAGTCCTCTTGACGTTTTTTGTTTGTATAATGTGCATGGGGTCAACTGTTAAAGCATGTTATATTATACTTATTGCTGTTTTAGTTAGGTTCTAACTTTCCATAATCCATTCTAGGTAAAACATCAATGGTCAATGTTTATTCCTTTTCCGTTGTGGCTCACTAGACTTGAGTAGTAGTTTGATGATATTTTCCTGGTGCATATGCATATGCACATGTAAAATATAATTCATGTATTTTTTTCCTTTCAGACAGACCCATTAGTTTCCAGGACGGAGAATGAGGAGAAGGTGGAACGCTCCGTAGATGGCCAACCTCCTGCAGAAGGTGAAGCTGATTTTTCTCGTTTATCATCGATGAATCCAGTGAAGCTAAAACGGAGGGTAAGATTTCTCACCCTTCTACTTGTCATTGGCACATAGGTATTTTGAACTAATTTTCAATATGTAAGTACTTCAGGCAATGCGAATGGAGAGGAGGGCTCTACGAGCTGCGAATTTGATTAGAGAAGATAAAGAGGTAGACGATCAGATGGCAGCTGCTGCTATCGAACGGTCTAAAAGCTTTGACACTACAGTAAAGGGAAAGTACAGCATTTGGAGGAGAGATTTTGAAAACCCCAAATCTGATTCCACCTTGAAACTTATGCGCGATCAGATCATAATGGCCAAAGCATATGCAAATATAGCTAAGTCAAGGAATGATACCATACTTTACAATACTCTAATGAAACACTGTAGAGAAAGTCAACTGGCCATTGGGGAAGCAAATTCTGATGCTGGGCTTCATCCAAGGTTTTAGAAAGCTTCTTTCTCTCCTCTTGTTAACGCTTGCCGAATTTTCTTGGTATTCATGCATTGTTCTTCGTCTTTCTGCAGTGCACTAGATCGAGCAAAAACCATGGGTCATGCTCTTGCGATGGCCAAAGACGAACTATATGACTGTCTGACTATGTCGAGAAAGTTGAGAACCATGCTACAGTCAACTGAGGATAATGTGAATGCCCAGAAGAAAAAGAGTGCATTCTTGACTCAGCTAGCAGCCAAAACAGTCCCTAAATCCTTGCACTGTCTCCCTTTACATCTTGCAGGAGACTATTTCCTGAAGGGTTACCATCTTAATCATAATATCGACAGAGAAAAGACCGAGAATCCTTCTCTGTATCACTATGCGATTTTCTCAGACAACGTGTTAGCAACATCGGTTGTCGTCAACTCTACTGTTTTGCATGCAAAGGAACCCGAGAAACACGTCTTCCATATCGTCACAGATAAGCTGAACTTTGCTGCTATGAGAATGTGGTTTCTTGTTAATTCTCCTTCGAAAGCAACGATCCAAGTTCAAAATATCGATGATTTCAAGTGGTTGAATTCCTCTTATTGCTCTGTTCTACGACAACTTGAATCTGCAAGACTTAAAGAGTATTACTTCAAGGCAAATCATCCTTCTTCCCTCTCTGTTGGTATGGATAATCTGAAGTATAGGAACCCCAAGTATTTGTCCATGCTGAATCATCTTCGATTCTACCTCCCCGAAGTGTATCCGAAGTTGGACAAGATCCTATTTTTAGACGACGATATTGTAGTTCAAAAGGATTTAACGCCGTTGTGGTCCATCGATCTGAAAGGTATGGTGAATGGGGCAGTGGAGACCTGTAAAGAAAGCTTTCATCGGTTCGATAAATATCTCAACTTCTCAAATCCAAAGATCTCTGAGAATTTTGATCCAAATGCTTGCGGTTGGGCGTTCGGCATGAATATTTTCGACTTGAAGGAATGGAGAAAACGAAACATGACTGGAATATACCATTATTGGCAAGATATGGTAACACTTGCCCCCTTGCTTTGATAGTCATTTCGTAGTTTTGAACATTTATCATACAACTTGCAAGTATATAGCTCATCTTTCTTTTAATTAAACACACTTAGATTACTAACTGAAGGAACTCCCGTGCAGAACGAGGACCGAACTCTGTGGAAGCTCGGGTCGCTTCCACCAGGTCTGATCACATTTTACAATCTTACGTATCCGCTAGACAGAGGATGGCACGTGCTAGGTCTCGGATACGACCCTGCGCTGAACCTCACAGAAATAGAGAATGCTGCTGTTATCCATTACAATGGAAACTACAAGCCCTGGTTAGATTTAGCTGTTTCCAAGTACAAGTCATACTGGTCTAAGTATGTGATGCCTGGCAACCCTTATCTCCAGCTTTGTAACATCAGTGAATAGCAATATATTTTTTTTTCCCCTTCTCCCACTCAATTTTTTCAATAGAAAGAATACGAAATAGATCAGTTTTGGTGTTCAAGTTCTAAAGAAACGTCGTATAATGATGATCCTTTGAGGATCTTCTAGTGTCAAAGTTTAGAGAGGTTATTCATTCAATTAATTTCTTTGTTTGTGTTGTCTATGATTACTTAAAAGTTTGTTCTCTGCGCTTGTCTTGCACGGAAAGCTCTTAGGCGAGGTTCATCTTTGTCAACCAAACACAACTTGGTGGAATCTAAGCTTGTTCGGCCACACGTTTCTCGTGTGTGCATGTTTAACTATTTGCCGCTAATTTGACTTATTTTTGCTCTAGGCCAAATCATTAGGCTTGACCTTGCCTCTACTTAGGGTTAAAGTCTCTCACATGCAAAGTTGCATCTCATCACATGTCTTGATGTCATCCTACACGTAATCCTAATTCTTGGGATGTCAATGTCATCGGCCATCACACTTTGCTTGGTCATGCTCATTGATAGTAGACTCATGTGTGTGACAATTTCAAAAATTGCGCATTCAATTCAATGATGTATTACATTAAGTATATTTTAAGTAATGTTAAAATTTTGATTGGAGTAATTCCATTTTAATTTTTAATTAACTAAAAATTTTCAATTAATTAATGAATAATTTATTATATTTATATATATAATAAGAATAAGATAAACGAATAGTCGGAATCGAACCCACATCGTTAGCTTGGAAGGCTAGGGGTTATAGTCGATGTTGATTCATCATTTTGAACGTCTCTAATTCAAAACCGAACGTGAAACTTTGGTTTCATTCGGCTCCTTTATGGAAGATGGATAAATTCTTACATGTAAGATGTAAAGAAAAAAAAAATGTCATCCATATATAACATTTATGTGATGTCGTACTAGATTATGTCATTTACAGACTCTGTACTAGATTATGTGTGCATATACCAGCCTCCGACACATGGGCTTAGACGCAATGTCAACATATCTGTGTCGTCCGATTATGTGTGCATATACAAACCTCCGACACATGGGCTTAGACGCAATGTCAACATATCTGTGTCGATCAATTTCAAAGAAAGTTAAAGAGACATAATTATTTTGTTTGGGAAAATATCTTATACTTGTGAAAATATTTGTACGTGAAATTGTTCCTTGATATATTATTATTATTTTCATTTTTTTTACAAAGATTAAATAAATTAGTTTTATTTATTTATTTATTTTTATTTTTTATCATCCTAGTTCTTACCTAGGTCAAGATTAAATTTTCTTAATTTTTTTTTTTTGGAGATAAAATTATTACAGCCGTTGGATCATTCTTGGGGTAAGTTTTTTAACCTTTAAAAGAGTATCTTTGAGTTCGGTACGATTCTCTTTTTCTTACATTTATTTTCAACATTTATTTAAAAATGTACAAATGAAAATTTAATTAATTAAATTATATTAATAATTTAACTAAATAAAAATAAAACAATTAATTATCTAAAATTAATTAATATAATAAAATTATTGTAATTAAATAACTAAATAAAAATTTACATAATTATATTTGTTTGAATTTTGTTTTTATCTTTTTTATTCGTATCTCTCTATTTTATTTTAAAATTTAATAAAAAGGCCTAAAATTAGATAGTTTGTTTCCACGTATTTGTTATTTAATTAAAATATTATATAAGATATTAATTATGTATTGATTTATTTAAATAATATTTAAAGAATATATCAAAAACCAAAAAAAAAATTACAGTAAAATCCTTCCAAATATCTCAAAAGAAAAAAAATAAAATAAAATCAACCATTTTAAAATTAAATAAATAAATAAAAAAAAATAAAATATCAAATTTCTACCTTATAAATAAATAAGTTTATTACATTATACCATTATTTTATTTTCTATTCTCGACAGTCTATCACCTTCCAATTTTCAGATAAAATTCTTACCGGTATCCAGATCGATTTTGGTATGTTTAAGTTTCTTATTCAATGCATTCTGTCTGATCTCTATTTTGACTGTAATGGTATCGTTTGCTATTATTTATGTACATATTTCTATTACATATTATCGTTTGCTATTATTGTCTCAATTATATTTTCATGATTTTTCGTAAATAGATCATCATTTTTTTTCCGTAAATAGATCATGATTTTTCGTACATATTTTTATCACTATTTTGAATTTTTTTTTTGTATGTATAATACGTGTTGTAATATGCACTTTATGGTGATATGATGAGTATGATGATTGCATGACGTTTGTCTTAATATGTAGTTGTTTTCCATATTAAGCATGTTATATGATGATGAGTGTCATATTGCATCATGTCGATAGATAGAGACATGACACAACCCTAAGAGCATGAAAATGATTTTAATATAAATACACAACGAACATGTGTTACTTAATGTAACATAGAGATGAGATTAGAGGGTTGTGTCGAAAGAGACGATAAGATGGAATTAGAGGGATCTAATGCATATTGTATATTCATACGCATAGAGATACTTCCCTATGTATTGACATTGTTTTTAATAAAAATTATGTTGTATTATATTTATTTTTTAAAAGAAATAACTTTAAATATACATATTTTATGAAGGAAAAAAAATAATTGCGTGAAATTATTCGTACATTAGAATTGTATTAAAATAATATAAAATTAGGAAATGATTTGTTAGGTTTATATATATATATATATATACACACACATTGTTTACCGTGCGCGTTAAGGGGAATTAAGCCCCATATATATTTTTCGCCTCGGCTTTGTGGCTTCGTCGGACTTTTAGGCAAGGTTTGTCTTCGCCAATCGAACATTGCTTGTGCGAAATCCAAACTTGTTCAACCACACACGCCGCTTGCACTTGCATGTTCAATCGTCTGCGACACATCTTACTTGGCTCTATACTAGGCCAAGTCATTCGGCTCGACCTTGCCTCTACTCGAGCCAAGGTCTCTCAATGCAACGTTGCATCTCATCTTGTCATCTCGATCCCCATCGATAGGGTCCATATCGATGGTGGTTGAATCGATCTTGATAATTTTTTTAAATTTCATTGAAATTATCATTGAGTTTAGTTATATGAGTTTCGTTTAAGCTTCTTAACTGTGTGAGGTTACGAGGATTTTTATGATTTTCATGTTCTTTTTAGATTCTTTCTCAAGCGATTATTCAAAAGATGAGGATGATGCAGACAAAGCGAAGATACCATACCGACGATTCCTCAAACCGTATGGTTATGCCGAGTAATGTTACAACCTTCTTAAGACCATCAACCGCGGTCCGAACCAACAAATCTAATGGGGATTCTAAACCATCCCTATTCAAAACTCCGCCACTAAGGACTACAACACAAGTATCATCGCCCACAAAGACGGCTCGAGTAGAGATGTTAAAGAATAAATTCAGTAATACTATTTCAAAAGCTGAACAAGCACTTCAGTCTAAGCATAAGATTTCTCGTAAGGTTACCGTTCCAAAGAAATTACCGGAACAAAAACGAGTTGCTCCAAATGTTGTCGTTCCAAATATATGGTCTACTAAACAAAAACGAGCTGCTCGAAAGGCATTCTCTACAATTGAACAAAAACAAGCTTCTCCAAAGGAATACTCAGTAAGGGAACAAAGACGAGCTTCAAGAGAAGCTCTCGATGCGGTCAAGCCGACGTATAATTTTAACGAGAATCTCGATGTCATGAAAGAGTTCGAGAATCTACTAACTAATGGTATTGAATGTAATCCAAATCATTTAATTAATAATACTTCGGGATGAGTTAGATGATGAGGATGCTAAGGTTATGCCAACATAGTTGGGATGATCGGGTGCATCTACTGATTCCTCATCACCAATAATTTCCGTTTTTTTTTTTTATCTCACACGTTCCAAAGTCACTAAATCGTAATTTATTAAAATATTTGAGAAATGCTTCGTAACATGGCAACATCAGTGAAAATATTTGAATCCACGCCCATCCTCTATTTCAACCGTTATTTGCACTCACGTGCTAATTCACAATAGTCCTTTCAAAGAACACGATTTCAAATGTCTCACTCTCGGTAGGTTCTCATCTCTAGCTTGTGACTTCCATCTCGAGAATGGATCTATTGCACATTCGAGATGACAATTCTGACTCCAAAGCCACCACAAAGAAGTACTTATTCTCGTCGCTCGGAGTCGTAATGGATTGTCAAAGAAAGTAAGATGAAGCGAGATAATTACGAATTCCATAAGACGAAGAGTCGATTGTCGGGTTAGGTATAAGGGTAAAGATGTAAAATAATAGGTCAACTAGATTTTGTGGGTGCTTTATTTTTCAGTGAAATAAATTAAAAAAAAGAAAAGAAAAAACAGAAAAAAAAAAAGGAGGCCTGGTCATGTTCTTTTTCCAGATTGTTGCAGCCCAAGAACATGTGGAAAAATCCAAAATAAGGCCCAAGGATCGAAACCCTATCATGCCGGAATGGAAGGAGCAAATCCAGACCCGATTTAAGAAGGAAATATCAATTTTCATTTCATTTCATGAATCTCTCAAATCACACATTCATCTGACGCGATTTTTTCATTACTGCTTCTCCAATTCTCCACCTACCTTTCTCAATTCATTCAATTCTCTCCCATTTTCTGCAGTAAATACTTCAATTTGATTTTGTGTTAACAGTATTTTTATTCTTTTTTTCTCGCGTTTTAATCTGTGGTTTTCGTTATCGTTCGGGGTTTTCCATGTTTCTTCTGGGATAGGGTCAGTGTTGGTTTTCTTTTTCGAGGTTGATTTTGCTGATCGATCTGCGTGTAAGGGATATGGGTGCCGACGGTGATTCCAGCGAGCACCGGGTTGAGGGCGGTGGCGATGGTGAAGAAGGTGGAGTTGGTGTTTCTGTCAATATTCGATGTTCTAATGGTTCGAAATTTTCGGTGACGATGAGTCTTGATTCCACGGTTGGGACATTTAAATCAATTCTTGCTCAGAATTGTGATATTCCAGCTGATCAACAGCGATTGATCTACAAGGGTCGCATCTTGAAGGACGATCAGACCTTAGTCAGTTATGGTATGTTCCTTTTTTCTTTGTTAATCTGGAAGTTTTGGACTAAGGTATGGTGGGTAACTCTCGTTTTGCTTTATCTGCTTCGTGTACGAAGTTTCCTGTTCATTAGAATTGAGATTTTTCCACTTTGGAAGGATATGTGAATGTGAATTTTGCTTTTCATGTCTTTGTTGAGGTCATTTGTTCCAAGGGAATTGCTTAGTTTATGTGATTGTAACATTTGTCCCCGAATGTTCATTTTTCTTTTTGGGTACAAAGTTTAACTTGAGCTAAGGGCATGTTTGTGAGTGATTTTCATATAAGCATTCTTTGAGAATGATTTTGAATTGGTTAAAATCACTTTTGTCACGTTCAAAACTACGCTCTAACATGCTTTAAACTAAGATTACGAAACATACTTTTTCATGTTTTACACTTTTAAACACAAATTTGCACAATCAAAATTGATTTCGAATCGGTAAAGGCATGTTAGAATCTTCATTTTGGCTGATGATCCTCTCTTTTCTTGGCTTTCTCAAGTTGGTCTATATGTTTTAAGTCTGCTATCTTATTCTTTCAGAATCAAATATGCATTACATAATGTGAGGTGCCCACACATTCAATCATATATTTGTATCCAGATATACAGTTCAAGCTTTTGTTTTCCATTCTATTCCTAGTGGTGGGTTTTTTATGTTTATAGCGAATATTGGCCGAGTTTTGTATGTATATTCTATTTGTTATCAGGCTGATTAATGCAGGTCACGTTACACTGATTAGTCCGTTATTTGTAGCCTTGTGTGCACTACAAGAACCCTTTGACCTTGTGTCATTAGCTTTCTGGCATTTTGTGCTGTAATTGGCATTGACCTGAAATTTACTTCACATCTTTTTAACCTTTCTTCTTGAAGGGTTACAGGCAGATCATACTATTCACCTGGTTCGTGGGTTTCCCCAAGGTTCGTCAGCACCGTCTGCACCTGCTTCTAATGATAATAGTAGAAGTTCTGAGACTGCTACTGCTCCCGGTGTTACAAGAGGTGTTGGTTCCACTGGGAGTGATGCTTTTGGAAATGCTGGCCTTGGTGCATCTTTGTTTCCTGGACTAGGTTTCAATTCTCTCGGTGGCGGTGGAGCTGGACTTCCCGAGTTTGAACAAGTGCAACAGCAGTTGACTCAGAATCCAAACATGATGAGGGAAATAATGAACATGCCTGCAATCCAGAACTTGATGAATAACCCTGACATGATGCGGAGCTTAATTATGAGCAATCCTCAGATGAGGGATATTATTGACAGGAACCCCGAGCTTGCACATATACTCAATGACCCTGGTATTCTTCGGCAGACATTAGAGGCTGCAAGGAATCCAGAACTCATGAGAGAGATGATGAGAAACACTGACAGAGCCATGAGTAACATCGAATCTTCTCCTGAGGGATTTAACATGCTGAGACGGATGTATGAAAATGTTCAGGAGCCATTTCTGAATGCAACAACGATGACTGGAAATGCTGGGAATGATTCGAGTTCAAACCCATTTGCAGCTCTCCTGGCAAACCAAGGGGGTGCACAAGCTAGGAACGAGTCTAATAATTCTTCTACTACAGGATCGGAAACAACCGAAAATGCTGCTCCGAATACGAATCCGCTTCCTAATCCCTGGGGTAATAATATGCTAGTGCTAAACCATTGCCACTTACTTTCTTATACCTATTTAAGACTAGTTAAGTACAACTTTGGTTGCAATTTTGTTCTATTCCGCTCATAATATTGCAAGAAAACGCCCGTTTGCATTCAAATGACTTAACTTACATTTTCCTTTTTGCTTTCTGTTGGAATTTGAATGGGAAATCTAGTGTTCCTTTTTATCTGACTTTATATTTACATAAGATTTATAATTTTATGTGGTTGTTATCTGAAGGTAATCTTGCTTATCCGTAGTCACTTATTATTTACTTTCTAGTAGGTTTTTTGTTTTTGAGTTCTTTCCTACTATGTTATAATATTTCTTTTGCCCAAACTAAGCCCATGACTCTATCTTCGTTTCGTTCTTCGGAGCTTGTTTGGCGTATTCCATTGTAAATTTGAATCTCATACCATTCAGTTAGGAACCAAACTTCCCCATTTCCTTCATGCTATTAACATGGAAAGTCCATCACATCTTTACTGAATGGTGTCATATTTCGATGTTAACTTCTAGGAGGAACTCAGACAACAACCACACAGCCTACTCCAGTAGGTGATGCAAGGCCTGGTATTGGGGGTTTAGGAGGGGCTGGTCGCACAAATGTGGAACGTTCTGTTGGTGGCACGCCGAATGTAGCTCAGTTGAATCAGTTTCTGCAGAACCCGGCTATTTCACAGATGATGCAGAGCCTGCTCTCCAATCCTCAGTATATGAATCAAGTGCTGTGCTTATATGATGATATAGTTTCTGCTAAATTAGTTAAATGCCATTTGAAAAGTTTCGTAATTCATATATTCTTTGATTTGAACTACAGATCCTCAATCTCAACCCACAGACGCGGGGTATGGTTGATATGAATCCTCAATTAAGAGAAATGATGCAAAATCCCGAGTTCGTTCGCCAATTAACTAATCCTGAGATGATACAGGTACAACTTCTCAGACGTTCAACACTCGATCCATGTGACTATTTCATTAATAGGCATTCGTTGTATGGTGACGATGGTTCATAGTAGCTTATTGATATCATTGCTATTATTTTTTCTATTACAATACATTTATACTTTTCTTGGTTCATTTCTGCATTTCCTGCTTGCAGCAAATGCTATCAGTTCAGCAGTCACTTTTCTCGACCTTAAATCGACAACCATCATCTCAGTAAGTCCGGATTTCTCTCTCAAATTTACATTATTATGTAGCACAAATACTAGGCTGTTCGAAACTGCGGTCGGGATCACGTTTTATATTGAAGTCCGCAGTCTCATTATCGTATATCAGAACTGTTTTTCGTACTTATATAATCAAACTTCATCCAGAACAAATTCTGTGGCCTAGTAACAGTTCAGTAGTTTAGTAGTTTGTAGAATTTGAGCAAGTTTGTAAATTGTATGATAAGAGCTGAACGGATTTTCACACGACGTTCTTTCTTTAATTACTCATTGCTTTTTACAGGGATTCTGCTCAATCGGGCACTGCTGCAGGTACGGTGAAGGATAACTTTTAAATTGATGTTTGTTTTCTTTAGCATCATCGACGTTTCTAAGTCGTGTAAGTTATAGGTGTTCCTAACACTGCTGGATTGGAGATGTTGATGAGCCTGTTCGGTGGGCTTGGCGCCGGTGGGTTGGCTACTCCGAACAATCCGAACGGTTCGATCATCTGCTTGTTACATTATCTTCTTTTCCAGTTCTCCCTCATACATAAAATCAAAATGAACCTTGTTTGCAGTGCCCCCAGAAGAACTATATGCAACTCAACTTTCACAGCTCCAAGAGATGGGTTTTTTCGACACCCAAGAGAACATCAGAGCTCTACGCGCTACGTCCGGGAACGTACATGCTGCTGTCGAGCGACTGCTGGGAAATCTCGGGCAGTAAACTGAACCGATCTACCATTTTTCTTTCGAAATTGAATTGAGATTTATCATGCTAGACGATATGTAGTAGTGCAAATTTAGATCTACAGACACCAACCAAACACAGCTGCACATGCCACAGACATATACAGGTTATGTTTTGGAATCTGAATAATTGAAATGCCCCATGAGATAGAGATATATATATCTATATATCTATATATCTATATATATATATATAAAAAAAAAAAAAAAAAAAAAAAAAAAAAAAAAAAAAAAAAAAAAAAAAAAAAAGTTGTAAATACATTTAAAATGCTTCAAATTCTTGGGAGCTTGATCATGCTGATTTCTGTTGCCTTTTGTTCCTCTGTTTCTTTGGTGGGTTCTTGTTCTTATACCGACTTTCGGTTTTATTTCTTTGGGATTTAATATCTTACGAGTTACTTTGCAACTAAATTTGGCAGGATCAGAAGAAATTAGTTGCTCGCTCGTTATCTCGAGAGTTTAGTCGAGATGGAATTAGTTGCTCGTTATCTCGAGAGATTAGTCGAGACGGAATTAGTTGCTCGTTATCTCGAAAGGTTAGTGGAGACTGGAATTAGTTGCTCGTTATCTCGAGAGGTTAGTGGAGACGGAATTAGTTGCTCCTTATCTCGAGAGGTTAGTGGGGACGGAATTAGTTGCTCCTTATCTCGAGAGGTTAGTGGGGACGGAATTAGTTGCTCGTTATCTCGAGAGATTAGTCGAGACGGAATTAGTTGCTCGTTATCTCGAGAGATTAGTCGAGACGGAATTAGTTGCTCGTTATCTCGAGAAATTAGTCAAGATGGAATTAGTTGCTCGTTATCTCGAGAGATTAGTCGGGACAGAATTAGTTGCTCGTTATCTTGAGAGATTAGTCGAGACGGAATTAGTTGCTCGTTATCTTGAGAGATTAGTCGAGACGGAATTAGTTGCTCGTTATCTTGAGAGATTAGTCGAGACGGAATTAGTTGCTCGTTATCTTGAGAGATTAGTCGAGACGGAATTAGTTGCTCGTTATCTTGAGAGATTAGTCGAGACGGAATTAGTTGCTCGTTATCTTGAGAGATTAGTCGAGACGGAATTAGTTGCTCGTTATCTTGAGAGATTAGTCGAGACGGAATTAGTTGCTCGTTATCTTGAGAGATTAGTCGAGACGGAATTAGTTGCTCGTTATCTTGAGAGATTAGTCGAGACGGAATTAGTTGCTCGTTATCTTGAGAGATTAGTCGAGACGGAATTAGTTGCTCGTTATCTCAAGAGATTACTCGAGATCCGTGTCACTTAATCAGATAAAATATTGTTCACAACTATTCTCGTACCAATTGAATAAGGTTTAAATACTATTTTATTTTTTGTGATTTTGGTTTTAGTTCATTTTATTATTCTTTTTTGTACTTATTAAAATAAATATTTTGATTTTTGAAATATTTTTTAAAAATTATCAATTTGGTTCTTTAAATTTTAAGCTTTATAAAGAATTATTTGAAAATAAGAAAATCACATAAAAAAAAACAATAAAAATAGAATTTAAATATATAAATAATAAATAACCTTACATAAGTTAATTTCCCAATTAAAAATTCATTTATTTGAACTAAAAAAAAAATGATTTATTTGAATTGGAATATTAAAACAAAGAAAAATAAAACCTAATGATTATTGAAAATTAAAAAGAAAACATAAAAATAATTGAAAAACAGAGCTCAAACAAACTTTTCTCTGAACTCAAGAATTCACTTTTGTGCGAAACTGAAGAATACACGGAGGGAGAGCAATTCCCTTGTGCCGCTGCTGCAAGTCGTCGCACCGCCGGTTGCCGGCGAGGCCAAATTCACATATTCCATCTCCACCTCTCTTCTTACACTGTTTCAAAATCTTGTTAGAATCTTCAGATGATAAATCTAAGAACCTTCGTTCCGATTCTAACGGCGGACGTTTCGTTGTGAAAAGCTACGTCTAATCTAATCAACCTGCGGTTCAAGTAACGCCGGCTAGCCGCCGACGCCGCCGCTGCTGCAGCGGTGGATGATGTGCGTCATTCCGGCCGAGAGTGAAGAAGATCGCTTGCTCGTGGATTTATGGTTATAGGAATTGACAGGAAGAGACGATAACGATTGAGGTCCGTTGGAGGCTGGAAATTGGGCCGAAATTTTCTTCCCCCACGGTTGTAGTGAACGGGACGCACAGGACTCCCAAGTCACGTGCCCTCCCCGTGGTTCTGCTGCACATTTCCTCTCTTACGTCTCTCTGACCAATCAGCTGGATGAAGCTTTAGGGCGTCGTTTATCGACTATTCTGTTGTTCTGTTTCATGCTTCTCAAGTTTCAAGGTGATTTTCTGTTGTATCATCTTCATTCCCGTTAGAGTTTTTCAACTTTTGATTCGTAATTCCTGGATTTTCCCCAAAATTCATCAGTATCTAACAAGAATTAGAAACTTTGATTTCCATTTTCCCTCTGCCTTTCATCCATTTGGCGGAGCTGACTCGGTTTCCATCGTCGTGGCGGTTAATTGTGGCATTTGTACCCTTTTTGGCTATTCAGGTGAAATGGGAACAAATTTGTACTGGGTCATTCCCAGCGAACTAAATCGATTCCCTAGAACTTTCCCTGTTTCATAGGAGTAGTTGAGGCAAATTAGGTCTGTCCGAAATTAAATTAATCTTTCTGAAATGAACCCTTGATGCATCTATCTAAAATCGAAGATTTGCTATCAGTCATCTTGTATTACGGAGCTGCAATATAGCAGTGAAATCAGTTCATAAAATGTTTAGGAGTTTTGAAAACTCAAGCCAGAAACTAAACAGGCCTAGTGATTTGTTGAGGATGTTTGGTTGTGCGTATTAATAACATTGTTGGTGGGTTTCAAAAGGTTGATATGTTTTCCTCCTTGGTTGTGCGTATTAATAACATTGTTGGTGGGTTTCAAAAGGTTGATATGTTTTCCTCCTTCCTTCTATTGAAAAAGTTTGTTGGTGAACTGAAATTTTTTTATGCTTTCTTTATGTGGAATTCAGGCAGTAGAGATTAGAGGTGAAGCTGTTGAGTGAAGATATTGACTTATTTCAACATATCAATGACCTACACACCTCCAACATGGGCAACATTAGCTGCTGCTGCATTTGTGTTTTTATC
Source organism: Cucurbita pepo subsp. pepo (assembly GCF_002806865.2). Lineage (NCBI taxonomy): Eukaryota > Viridiplantae > Streptophyta > Magnoliopsida > Cucurbitales > Cucurbitaceae > Cucurbita > Cucurbita pepo. The sequence goes on along the minus strand of NC_036641.1, from coordinate 6,506,580 downwards.
GCTTGTTCTATCACTTTATCTGTTGTTTGGGCACCTTTCTGCATATAAGAATCCGGAGGTTCTCTTATTCATTGAAGATGCTTTCCTTGTATTTTAATTTTTCCCATTTTCTTTCGAGGAATATAATTATTCCTGGTTGCCATCTTTCAGGAGCAAAAGTTTTTGATTGGTGTTATCCTAATGGTGCCAACTTATGGTGTAGAATCAGTAAGTTCTTTACTGAATGCTTCATGTTATGACTTGACAAATATTTGTAGATACATTTCTTATTTATTTTCTTTATATCACCTTATTGGGTGCAAGTAATCTGAAACCTCCCTTAATCAAAGCTTTATGGTTGAAATAGCAAGAAGTTACTATGTCCAACTGAACTGATTATTTGTGAGATCCCACATCGGTTGGAGAGGAGAACGAAACATTCTTTCTAAGGGTGTGGAAACCCCTCCTTAGCAGATGCATTTTAAAAATCTTGAGGGGAAGCCCGAAAGGGAAAGCCCAAAGAGGACAATATTTGCTAGCGGTGGGGTTGGGCTACATAACCTTATTTCAAAATAGAGTTCACATCTAAAGAGAATATTTGCTTGAGCAGTTGAATGTTACATTTTTAAGGATGTATTCCATATATGCAGTCTATAACTGTGGGACCTTGTATCTTCAAGGTTCTTATTGGATCTTAGAATTATAAATTGTAATCAACTTGATATTTGCTGCTGGTATTTGATTTGTTTTTAAGGATTGACAATCGATTTGATTTTATTTATCAGAAGTTTTATTAAGAGGATTGACAATAGATATCTTGTGTGCAAATTCACACCATCTCTGTTTATCTTACTTGGCTTATTGTGAACAGTTTGTATCATTGGTGTACCCATCAATAAGTGTTCATCTTGAGATACTGCGAGATTGCTACGAATCCTTTGCCATGTACTGCTTTGGACGTTACCTGGTTGCTTGCTTGGGTACGTTCTTTGGAAAGTATTTCTGATAGTATTGTAGGATTATGACAGAAGCTATGGTTCTAAATTTGCAGGAGTCCGAACTTATTCATTTTTTCTCTTCATCTTCAAAGTTCCAAATTTTTCTTGCAGTTTTCTCATGGATCAAACCATCTACTGACCCCTTTATTATATATATATATTTTTTATTTTTACTAGGTGGGGAAGAAAGGACCATTGAATTTTTGGATAGAGAAGGACGTTTAAATACGAAGACACCATTATTAGAACATAGCCTAGAGAAGGGAACCATCAAGCATGTTTTCCCCATGAACCTTTTCTTAAAGCCTTGGAAAATTGGTGGATGGGTTTACCGTGTTATCAAAATTGGAATCGTCCAATATGTACGCTTGCCATTGACCATTGATGCTCTGTTATCCAATGCCTTTTAATACGATTAAAGAAGACTAATGGATTTTCTCCATGACAGATGTTGATAAAGTCCCTAACGTCTATTTTGGCTGTAGTTCTTGAGAACTTTGGCGTTTACTGTGAAGGAGATTTTAATTACAAATGCGGGTAAACCAAAATTTCAAGTATCTCTGTTGTTGCTTACTCTCCTTCACATTCGACTAACTTTGTGTTTTAACTTTTGAATTTGTTTTATCTATTCATGTGATGGGGTTTTCATTTTTTCCTTTTGGACATGGTATTTGGATAATTAGTTTATGTATCTTGTCACTGTTAACTTTGATTCACTAATGTGTATGTTCTTGTTTTTTCAACCCCTTGACTTGATCTATCTGTCAATTGTATGTGTGCATCTGTGGACTATATTGCGATAGATCTAACACGTGGGCATATGTTTCTTTATGATCCTTGGTCATGTCGAGGTTCTATTTTATTTCTATTAGTTTTTTTATACTTGTTTCTAGACTGGTTATGTTTTTTAATTAGCTGATTAAGTCTCAATTCACCGATAAAGTTGCATGTGGTAGTCTGAATTTCGGAATTCATTTTCCTCGTTGGCTCGTTATTTTATCTTATGGATTACTTTTAGGAGCATAGCGCGGAAGTAAATTTTTGTTACCTTTCGAAAATGGTTGACAAGTATTGGAGATTCTACAGCCAAATTTTTTGGTTGATGGTTTTAGCATTTATTTTGTAGGTATCCCTATATGGCAGTGGTTTTAAATTTCAGTCAATCATGGGCGTTGTACTGCCTGATTCAGTTCTATGCAGTTACAAAGGAGGAATTGGTACATATAAAACCACTGGCCAAGTTTTTGATGTTTAAATCTATAGTGTTTTTGACTTGGTGGCAAGGTGTTGGAATTGCTCTCCTATCTGCCCTTGATTTGTTCAGGAGTCCGGTAGCCCAAGGGTTACAGTTTAAGTCAAGTGTACAAGATTTCATCATTTGTATAGAGGTAGCCATTTCTTCCACCTGAGTCCTTTTTTTCCCCGCTGTTTCGGATCTAATCACGGCACCTTTGATCAACTCTCGTCAGGCTCGACGAATAATATTACCTCTTTCTCAAAAGCCATTTTCCCCTTTGATTTGGTTGCCTTTCTTCTTTCCTTGCTGTTTTACCCTCTTAGGTCGATAAAGCGTTTATAATATATATGTTATTATGTGTAGTCATCCTTTATTGTATATCTATACATGTATATGTGTGAGATCCCACATCAATTGGGGAGGAGAATGAAACATCCTTTATAAGGGTGTGGAAACCTCCCCCTAGCATACGCGTTTTAAAAACCTTGAAGGGAAGCTCGAAAGGGAAAGCCCAAAGAGGACAATATCTGCTAGCGGTGGGCTTGGGCCGTTACAATATGTGACTATAATGTAAAATAATACATGGAGTACCTTTCCCGAAAGCAACAATTTGTATCAAAATTTAACTGAATAATAAAAACAACCATTTCTTTTCCCATGGAGCATTGTTTTGTTCTTTTAAGAAAGTAGCTTGGAGTGGTTAATTGTAGTGAAGACTGGTTCTTAGTAGTAAGAAATAAACAGATGTATTCTCCTTGTGTCATCTGATTGTTGATGCTCATATTCACAAGATTGAATTCTAACACATCTATAATTCATCCAGCACAGATGGCCATTGCTTCTGTGATTCACTTATATGTATTTCCAGCAAAACCATACGAACTTATGGGAGACCGTTATACTGGAAGTGTTTCTGTTCTTGGCGACTATGCATCTGCCGACTGTCCTTTAGATCCAGATGAGATCAGGGATAGCGAGCGTCCTACCAAGTTACGCCTGCCCCAGCCCGACGTAGAAAACCAAGATACCAGGATGGGAATGACAATCAAAGAGAGCGTCCGGGATGTCTTTGTCGGTGGTGGCGGTTATGTGAGTTTTCTCCCTTCATTCTACATATTAGATCCTTGATTTCTCTAATTGATTGGGATTAATGTCTGTGGGGATTTTTGCTTCCTAAGGTTACATATGTTCATACATACCTATATATTGTCATGGAAAAGTAGATAAACATGGGAAACTATCTTAAAGTAAGCAAACTAAGCACTACGGGATTTATACTCTCTTTTTCAACTAATCATCCTAACTACTTTCAGTGGGCCGAAGAGCCTGTGGAAGACAATAGAGAGCTCTTACACGAAAAGTCATGTAGGTTTACGTTAGAAAATAAAGATTTCGGGTCTTTGACGTATTTATATTTCTTTACTAACTTGAGCAATCTGTACTTGCTGAAATTACCATTTGAACATGCTTACAGATTGTGAACGACCTGAGATTCACAGTAAACCAAGCAGTCGAACCTGTGGAAAAAGGAATAACAAAGTTCAATGAAAAACTACAGAAGCTCTCCCAAAACATTAAGAAACGAGACAAGGATAAAAGAAGAACCAAGGATGATAGTTGTATCACATCGCCCACACGAAAAGTTATTCGAGGAATAGACGACCCCCTTCTGAATGGGAGCTTCAGCGATAGCGGGGTCGTAAGGGAAAAGAAGAACCGTCGAAAGTCAGGTTATTTAAGTGCAGAAAGCGGCGGAGAAAGCAGCAGCGATTTTGGTTATGGAAAGTACCAAGTCGGGGGCCGCCGGTGGATCACCAAAGAGTAGTAAAAGGTAATAGATTCTTACTGCCCTTATAACAAAGCAAGAAAAAAAGAGGCTGGTTGTGGTTCACATATCAAGAGATGTGTATTGAAGTTTCAAATGCCTGAATTTCTGCTGTGTGAGCCATCTCCAAATGTAGTTATGGCATGGCAATGATGGGGAGGAGATTCACCAAATGCCAAGGTAATTTCTTGGTGCAAAGAGGATAAATGAATCTATGGCTTTTAGTGTATTATCATGATTACAAACTATGGGGCTTGCTTACTGTTCTTGTAAATAGCTGCCTATGAGTGACAGAATTGGTATGTTTTGCATAATTTATTTGTGGGGTGGACAGATATTAGTAGAGAGATTTGTTAAAATCTTATCGATTGATGTGTTTAACGATCTTTAAACTTAGTATTCCTGGAATCGGAGAAGCTTCATATTACTATAGATTCGACTTTCTGCACACGTACTGATCGGAGTCGTTACGTAGAAACGAAGAACTTGGTCTGAATATGCTTTTTGGAAGAGACTCATTTGATCTTATACCTTTTGATTTTAAACAGGAAAAGTCAATATTGTGATCTTATACAGTTTGATTATAAATAGGAAAAGTCGATAATGTGAACTTATACTCTTTGATTATAAACATGAAAAGTCGATATTGTGATCTTATACTATTTGATTATAAACCGGAAAAGTCAATAGTGTGATCTTATACTATTTGATTACAAATAGGAAAAGTCCATATTATGATCTTATACTGTTTGATTTTAAACAGGAAACGTCGATATTGTGATCTTATACTGTTTGATTAGAAACAGGAAATGTTGATATTGTGTTGATTATAAACAGGAAATGTCGATATTATGTTGATTATAAACAGGAAACGTCAATATTGTGATCTTATACTATTTGATTATAAACAGGAAACTTCGATATTGTGATCTTATACTGTATGATTATAAACAAGAAACGTTGATATTGTGATCTTATACTGTTTGATTATAAACAGGAAACGTCGATATTGTGATTTTATACTGTTTGATTATAAACAGGAAACGTCGATATTGTAATCTTATACTGTTTGATTATAAATAGGAAAAGTCGATATTGTGATCTTATACTATTTGATTATAAACAGAAAAAGTCGATATTATGATCTTATACTGTTTGATTATAAACAGGAAAAGTCGATATTATGATCTTATATTGTTTGATTATAAACAGGAAAAGTCGATATTGTGATCTTAATCAAACATGAAAAGTCGATATTATATTATGATCTTAATCAAACAGGAAAAGTCGATATTATGATCTTATATTGTTTGATTATAAACAGGAAAAGTCGATATTGTGATCTTAATCAAACATGAAAAGTCGATATTATATTATGATCTTAATCAAACAGGAAAAGTCGATATTATGATCTTATATTGTTTGATTATAAACAGGAAAAGTCGATATTGTGATCTTAATCAAACATGAAAAGTCGATATTATGATCTTATATTGTTATATTGTTTGATTATAAATAGGAAACTTATATTGTTTGATTATAAATAGGAAATGTCGATATTGTGATCTTATACTGTTTGATTATAAATAGAAAAAATGGATATTGTACGAGGTCACCCGAACAATAAACTTGATTTGGTTATTGAAAACATAGATAAAAGTGGTATTTATAGATTTAATTTAAAAAATTATGATTAGATAATCATCTAATTACTTTTTAAATAAAATATAAATTTTTAAAAAACTAGATTATTACCAAATTTTAAAAGATTAAATAAAAATAGAGAAGTCGTTGTATGAAACGGCGTCGTATTGAAGAAGGTGGAATCGTCATCCACTATTTCGTCGCCTCCTTACTTTTCGTCTTCGTTAGAGAAACCACGCAGAGGAACCCACCGTCGCCTTCTCCCTCACGATCCCATCTCCGGCCGCCTCAATATCTCTAACTCTTCATTTCTCTTCACAGCTCGATCGGATTCCTCTGCTATGGCTCTCAATCTCCGCCAAAAGCAGACTGGTAAGTCCTTTTCTTCTTCCTTAAGTCTCAGTTCCCGCCAATCAACCATACATATTAAGTATTCGATTACGCCGGATTCCATTTCTCCGATCTTCTTTGAGCTAATTCTGTCTTTGATTGATTGCAGAAAGCATTATTCGTATGTTGAATCTGAACCAGCCTGTTACCGCTACGGGTACGGCCAACGAGGAGGTTTACAAGATCCTGATCTACGACAGGTTCTGTCAAAACATTCTTTCTCCTTTGATTCATGTCAAGGACCTACGCAAACATGGCGTTACTCTTTACTTCCTTATTGACAAGGACCGTAAGCCTGTACACGATGTCCCCGCTGTTTACTTTGTTCAAGCAACCAAGCATAATATCGATCGGATCGTTGCTGATGCTTCGCGTTCTTTGTATGATAGCTTCTTCCTCAACTTCTCTTCCTCTGTTCCCCGGCCGCTGCTTGAGGATCTCGCGTCTGAAACGTTGAAATCGGATTCGATTCAGCGAATTGCGAAGGTGCATGATCAGTATTTGGAATTTGTTACTCTTGAAGATAATTTGTTTTCGTTAGGTCAGAGGTCTAGTTATGTGCAATTGAATGATCCCTCGGCAGGGGATCGTGAGATTGAAGAGATTGTGGAGAAGATTGTTGGTGGGTTGTTCTGTGTTTTGGCTACGCTTGCTGTAGTGCCGATCATTAGGTGCCCACGAGGGGGGCCTGCTGAGATGGTTGCCATGGCGTTGGATCAAAGGTTAAGGGATCACTTGTTATCGAAGAACAACTTGTTCTCTGAAGGTGGGGGGTTTATGAGCTCCTTTCAGCGCCCGATTCTGTGTTTATTTGATCGTAATTTTGAGTTGTCTGTTGGAATTCAACATGATTTTAGATACCAACCTTTGGTGCACGACATTCTTGGGCTGAAATTGAATGGGTTGAGTGTTAAGAGTGAAAAGGGTGGAATGAATTATGAGTTGAATAGTTCGGATCCATTTTGGTCGGCTAATGGATTCTTGGAATTCCCAGAAGTTGCAGTCGAGATTGAGACACAGCTGAACAAATACAAGAGGGATGTTGATGAGGTCAATAGGAAGACTGGTGGAGCTGCTGAGGCTGAGTTTGATGGAGCAGATATGATAGGTAACACTAAGCATTTGATGAAGGCGGTTAACTCATTGCCTGAGTTGACCGAGCGGAAGCAAATCATCGACAAGCACACGAATATTGCTACTGTTTTGCTTGGTGAGATTAAGGAAAGATCCCTTGATTCGTATGCGAAGAAGGTGAACGAGATAATGTCTAGAGGTGGCATTGATCGGAATGAGCTTTTGGACTTGCTAAGAGGTAAAGGCACTAAGATGGACAAGCTTCGGTTTGCTGTCGTGTATCTAATCTCTTCTGAAAACATTAATCAATCGGAAGTTGAAGCCATGGAAGAGGTCCTAAAGGAGTTGGAAATTAACACTAGTGCATTTCAATATGTAAAGAAGATGAAATCATTGAACGTCTCATTTGCATCTGCAAATTCCACTGGCAAGGGAAACATCGTCAATTGGGCTGAAAAGCTATACGGACAATCAATTAGTGCTGTGACTGCTGGTGTAAAAAATCTATTATCTAGTGATAGGCAACTTGCATTAACAAGGACTGTGGAGGCTTTGATGGAGGGAAAACCAAATCCTGAAACTGATTCGTATCTCGTTCTCGATCCTCGTGCTCAAAGGTCAAGTGCTGGAACAAGCAGCAGCCATTTAAAAGGACCTTTCAAGGAAGCGATCGTATTTATGATTGGCGGGGGTAATTACATAGAGTATGCAAGTCTGCAGGAACTTTCCCTGCGTCAGCATCCTCCCAAACATGTTGTATATGGTACAACAGAAATTCTAACTGGAGAGGAGTTTGTAGAGCAGCTTATGCTGTTGGGGCAGAAGATGGGGTTGGGCAGTGCTTCTGTATCCTCAAGTAATTAGTTCATACCCTTAGTGTAGAATTCTAAATCAGTAGTTTGGAGTTAGTTTTTGATTGAATGAAATATCAGTGGTGGAGTTCTAATCTGTCAGTCAATATAGAACGCTACGGTTACTATTGATCTATACTTGACCCTCGAGCAGCCTGCGTGATCCCAAGTTGGTCACCGCTGAGCCTCTTGGAAATTCTTCTTTCTGTTATTAGATAGGGTAGGTTCAGTCGATTCGAAGCAAAAGTAGAGGTTCGATGAGCAAGACCCGTCTAACAAAACCAATTTTGCTGTCTGCAGCTTGAAGGAATGAACTTACTGAGTACGTCAACTCGACATTTTGTTACGTATTACACACATATATGGAGCCTTCCTTGCTTAGTAGTTCCATTTATATTAACATTTATGCTTCACGCGTTATTTTGTTTAGGACAAGTAAAGAACAGAAAGTACATTATATTTATATACATGGCTTATTGAATCCCATACCATCTTATTTGCTACTAGCATTCTTGATCATACACAAATAGTACTCTTGACTCCCTAGCAATGATGGAAGCGACCCATTTGAGGACAAAAACCAAATGAGAGCATGAGAAATTTGATATCATAAACTACAACTCTTAGTATGTTCCAACTTGGAAATTACTGTGCAGGAACCACCATGGACCATTTTTTGAAAGCAATCTGCATAACAAAACAACCGCATGGAAGTTATAAATGTTTGTAGAGAAGAATCACATGAAAATTAGGGATCAATGGTCTATCATCTATCTGAATTCCAGAGCTTAACATTGACTATCCCTTTCAGTATCATGATAAAATGCATCCAAGGATAGAATTAGAATGCAAGCACTTCTGCATAATTTTCCCATCTAACTACTTGGTTATGAGCTAAAAACTATTGGTAGCTTCACATTTCGAACTTCAATCTTGCATATTGATGACCTATCATCATAAGATTTGCTCATTCTATGTGATGAACTTTTGGTTGTCAGGTCCTTCAAGAATGAAAACAAGTACAGGATCTATTTCTATAGGCTATAAAGTTGTTTCCTTGAGTTCAAGAGCGAGATTGTACCTGGCAAAACCAGCTACAGTGCGCAAGCCCATAAAGAGTGTCAAGCCTAGCCATGTCCTATAGAGACCAAAACTGGAAGGAGCATAAAGCATAACGCATGAAGAGACTGTTCCAACCACCACCTAATATAACCAACAAGTTTGTCTTCACTTTGGAGAAAAGGATACTTCATTTTAGTGATCTTTTACTATGAAGGAAAATGTTTACCGTTGACCAAGCTGCATACGGGAAGTCCGAAACACCATAATGCAAACCATCAAAGAGAGTTGCTAGAGGAATCAAAGGTTGAGCGCCACTTACAAACTGTACAAGATTCGATGGAAGCATTCTGTGAGCCACATATATGAAAAGGTTCAACCTAGTAAGGACGAGTTCTGTTCAAAACGAAACTGCATAACTTACCAGCACTCCCTTTCTAAGAATTTCCAACACTTGAGGATCCTTGGTGAACAAAGGGGCCAAAGAATGAAAAGATGCTCCAAGGACTGCACATAATATGATACCTGCGAGCAAGCCTACCTGAACCAAATCCATATAAACTTGTTCATTTGTTGAAACGTCAAGTTTCAAAAGACTTCCAGTGGGAATGTAGTGACACAAATACACAAATAAAATGAAATTGTACCTTTATGGCTAAGCTTGTAACTTTCTTTGCAGTCTTATAATCTCTTTTTGATGCAGCACTCGCAACTATAACCTATCAGTGTACGCAATTTCAATGTCAAGGAGAAAAACAGATAAAGCCATGGTGAGAACATCCTCAATTTCGGACTTCATTATTTCAAAAAAATGTTTACCTGACTAGAAGTAGCAAGAGCTTCAGTAAGAGTAGTTACTGCTAACCATACTTGCATACATATTTGATGTGCAGCCATAGGTACTGCACCTTGACGAGTGACCATTGACATCGCTACTGTCATGGTCGTTAGAATGGAAAGAGTCCTTCCAAAGAGAAAACTACCTAATGGCAGGTACACATCTAATCAAACTATGGAAATCAATGGCTATTGAGTCTATTGGTTTATAGATTTGTTCCAAAACAAATTTCTCTAAAATGTTGATAGCAATTGTGTTTGACATCATTTTTTCTTCTTCTGTGGTAAGATAACATTAAGTTCACTGTTTAAATATTATGATTTAGATGAAAGAATATAAGGCAAGCTTAGAAAAAGAAAGTCAAGCTAAAGAAGAGGAGCTCTTGTTAAATAAATTTAAGACTCTACGAAAGTCCAAAAATCACTCGAGCCTAGTTCCTATTATTTCCCTCCTATAAACCCTAGAAGATTGCACATACACCCCCATTTGTGTAACAGCCCAAGCCCATTGCTAGCAAATATTATTTGCTTTGGTCTGTTACGTATCGCCGTCAGCCTCACAGTTTTAAAATGTATCTGCTAGGAAGAGGTTTCCACACCCTTATAAGGAATGTTTCGTTCTCCTCTCCAACCGATGTGAGATCTCATAATACACCTTCCCTTGGGACCCAACAGCCTTATTGGCACATCTTTCGGTGCATGGCTCTGATACCATTTGTAATAATAGTCCAAGCCCACTACTAGTAAATATTGTCCTCTTTGGGCTTTTCCCTTCCATGCTTCCTCTCATGATTTTAAAACACTTCCACTAGGGAGAGGTTTTTATACCCTTATAAGGAATGTTTCGTTCACCTCTTCAACCAATGTAGAATCTCACAATCCACCCTTCTTGGGGGGCCAACGTCCTCGCTGGCACACTACCCGATGTCCAACTTTGATACCATTCGTAACAGCCCGAGCCCACCGCTAGCAGATACTGTCCACTTTGTCCCGTTACGTACCATCGTCAGCCTCACGATTTTAAAACGTATCTATTAGTGAGAGGTTTCCACACCCTTTGTTCCCCTCTCCAACCGATGTAGGATCTCACACTCCCAATTTCCATGAAAACCTCCCCTTCTCTCGAAAGGACAGGTGGAGGAGAGCTCTTTAAGCGTCTCCTTGTGTCTATTCTTTGCAAAGAAACGAAGTCCAATTTTGGTCAATGCATGGTAAGAAAAGCTCAATGGAGAGATCACTCCCAACAACATATTTTTGTTCATATCAAACTTTCTCCAAAGTATGAAGTAGAAGAAGAAAACAGTTCTGAAATTACCAGATTTCATATATTCACCAAATTGCAGTGCACCAAACTTTGGCGATAGCAGTACAACCCTTTTGTTTAAAAACCATATCATTAGAAAAGCAATAACATATCTGAAACATGAACACAACTCATTAGAATTTGGAGGCCATAAGAGAACACATAAGAAGATCAGTTGGAAAGTTAACGTACTGAGACACTACAATGGAAATTGCTGCTCCAGTTGCGCCCAATTGAAAATAGTAAATCAATAGTGGAAAAAGACAGACAGCCAAAAAGTTGCCAATTCCTGCCAATTAATACAAATTCATGCCCGAAAACGAATAAGAATCTAAAAAATGAGGTTAAATTACGAGTTTAATACTAAACTTTATAAAGCATTTTCAAGTCCTACTTAAACTCTAATGGATATCTGTTACCGTTCGAGGACTTATTGGATACGAACATAAGAGCTTCAAGACTAAACCGGGAAGTAACCACAAAAAAGGAATTACTAAAACACAAACTTTGGCATTAGTATAAGTCTAAGTGTGATAGATAGATGCATGCCTAGACATAGAACAAGAGTTTTGGTATCCTTAAACCCTCTAAAAACTCCTTGAAGAGTCAAATAAAGAGCAACAGCAGGAGCACCAAGGGCTCTAAGTGTGAGAAATTTTTGGGCTTGAATGCGCAAAGATGACCCCTGTTAAGACAAGATAAATTAGTCAGTAAATTTTTAAGTTCATGTCAAATAAGTCAATTAAGTTCTCGAGCCTTCAACTTTGTGTTTAATAGATTTGTCTTCTATCCGACACTTTTAAAATTCACAAATCAAGCTTAGAGGCTCGAGGACTTACTAACACAGGACTAGTTCAGTACTTTTAGGAGTTCATGAATCTACTTGACACGAACAAAAAGGTTCATAACTCAACTTGTATCTAACCTAAAACTCTCGAGAGAAAATAGAGGAAACCGAACAAATGCTTACACAAGGAATACTCATGGCATTCAGAAGAATTCCTGATCCAAAGTAAAGGATTAAAGCCTCAAAAACTCCAACTCCAAGTGCCAGTACAAGAGCTGTAGAAACTGAAGGTAAGTGCTTTCTCTGCACAGAATCTGCTTCCATGAAAAGTGGATTTGAGAATGGTATGAAAGTTATGAAAGAAAAAAAAGTAGAAACAAAAGCATTGGAAGAGAACCTAAAGAAGGATGTTGGAAGCCATGCTTTGAAATGTCCTCAGCAACAAAGGAAGTAGCTACACTTAGTAGAGGGACATTAAAAAGCTTTGATAAGTAGTTAAATATGTTTATGGAAACACCAGCTGAAGCCAACTCCAAGGCACCTGCACAAATGTTCAAAAAACGGGCATATATGAACAACGATTATCTTAAATCAACTCAACTTTTTCGTGTTTAAAATGATAGTTTATCGAACATTAATGTACTTCATGTTGCATAGGAACAACGTAAGAGCTCCAACGATTCTATTCTAAGCCTTCATCTAGCATATGAAAAGTGGCACTTGATGACAACAAGCTGTTTGCATCGTTGGATTTCCATGAGGAGAATTTGAGATTCTATAGCTTACATACTCCCCTTTTAGGAAGAGACCCGAACAAGGAAGCCTAACGAATATTAGATGCAAAGTCCCACACCTCATTAAGATCATATTGGCACACTCTCAAAAGTAAACTCCATTGTAGATGAGAGGTGTTTAGCATAACGAATCGAAACTAGGGATGGATCAAGGTAGTTTACCAGCCAAGCAGATAGGCGAAGGGCCAAAAGATAGAGCATATGCCCAACTTATCAATTTATCATGTAAACTAATGGTCACATAGCCAACATCAACATACATGAAGTCAATGGATAAGACATCATATTACCGTTTTAGCGGTCGGTAGTTCAACTCTATCAACCCTTCACTGAACAGTCATCGAGGTAAATGAATAAAAAAAAAAAAAAAAAAANGCGAAGGGCCAAAAGATAGAGCATATGCCCAACTTATCAATTTATCATGTAAACTAATGGTCACATAGCCAACATCAACATACATGAAGTCAATGGATAAGACATCATATTACCGTTTTAGCGGTCGGTAGTTCAACTCTATCAACCCTTCACTGAACAGTCATCGAGGTAAATAAAAAAAAAAAAAAAAAAAAATAGAGGAAAGGGGGAAAGAAGAAGGCATGCCTAATTTTCCAACAGAAGCAGTCTCCAAAAGCTGTCCAGCCAAGAGCATAGCTTGTCCAGCCATTGCAGGTAGACACAGAACTACAAGTTCATATTTAACATCATCCCCAGATTGTTCATCATTATTTCCATTTTTTCCCCAAACCCTGCATTGCAAACATCACAAATTAGGCCTTATAATTGAAAATAATTGTTTTCTTTTTTTTTCTTTTCCTTTTTTGGTAAGAGAAGCTTCTGAGATACGATCGATCAATCGTTTATATTTTATTTATCAACCCTTTCTATTAGCGGTCGTTTAATTGAGTTTCACACATGCAAACTCACACATTATTTAGAAAGATCAAACCTACCGTTAATAGATTTAAAAAAAAGGTTAAAGGTTTAATTACGACACTGATTACAACGATTACAACGATTATGACGGGAAACGGGAAGTAACCAATCCTATCCTAATCATTTAGATCATTACTATAAGTGAATGTTGGAATTTGAAAAAGAAAAAGTGAAGGTGAAAGTGAAGAGGGTTGAAATTTGGAGATAACTCCCATAAGTTGCATGGATTGAGATACGTCCAAGTAAGTGTTATGAGTGAGTCATAAATGTTCCACAAATGATACAAAATGTTCATCACAACCAAAGCGTCTCAATACACTTAATTGCATGCAAGAACGGTCCCCATTTTTACCCTTTTTTTCTTTTTTTCTTTTTTCTTTTTTTTTAAATAATCTTATCTTATCCGTTTTCTGTTTTTTTTTTTTTTTTTTTTTTTTTTTTTTTTTTTTTTTTTTTTTTTTTTTTTTTTTTTTTTTTTT